>NC_137697.1:1782584-1907941 GCF_964034855.1 Anser brachyrhynchus
AGTCCCTGTTTTTCTCTATTTAATACAAGGGGAGACTGATAATGTTTATTTTTAATTTTCAAGAAATTTAGGTGGGCTGTAACAAGGAGATGGAAAATATATTATTCACCTCCACATGTGACACTGGGGCAAAGTAACAGTGATTTCCAAAGAAAGGTCTGAAAACAGAGATGCTGTAGTGTCTTATTTACAAAGAAATTATGGTCTTTTTGCTGTTTGCTGCAAAACTGAATTCAATATCTGTATATAATCACCTTGTGAAAGAAGAAAGGGAAAATATTTTCAAAGAAGTTTGAATATCCTATCTTTTATTTTGTTTGCAAGCTGATCAGGCCACTGTAATACTCCTATTAACAATATGTGAGAAAGGAAGGCCATTTAAATGTAAAATAAATAAATAACAGTGTATTCAGATAATTATAGTATGGTGGAATAATTAGTGATAAACTCCTTACAGGGATAATAGCTGTCATTACAAAACCAGCATTCTCAAATATCATCATTTTTTGACAAAACCATTTCCTGAAAGAGGGAAAAATGATTAAAAACTTCAATTCACAAAGTGACTTTTATTTTGACAATAAATAACATACAAGTCACATTGTAAAATGAGACCCTTAATCATTTTCTGCCATGTTATTGTCAAAATATAGACAGGAAAAAAATGATCACTCATAAATAAAAGGTAACTTTCTTTTACCATTTGCAGGGTGGGGGAGTAAATGTAATGTTTGTAGAAGTTCTTAGAGGGGAAGGAGAGGGAAATAAATGGCTGAAATCTGGAGAGGAAAAAACCCAAACTCTAATAAACTCAGTCTGATCAACCATACTGAGTAATCAAAATTTCATTCTTTGTGGAGCCTGTGGGGAAAAATAGCAACTTTATTGGAATATTAACACTGAAAGGTTTGAAAGCGTCAGAGAGGAAAGGTGCTTTTCAAAGCCCTGCTCTAATTGCCTATGATGTATAATCTCAGCCTAATTTAATGTTAATTAAATTTCCCAATGCCATTGTCCAAATGGCTTTTTTTTTCTTTTTTCTTTTTTTTTGGTTTAGTTTTTAGCTGCTTTCAGCTATTGGATGACGTCACAGAAAGGCTTTTATTCTGAGCATTTATGTCCAAAAGGCATGAGTGTGTAGAATGAAGTATTATACAAATTAGAAGAAAGAATGGGTAAGTTTCATTATTATTGTGGAAATTTATATGTAGGATTTGCTTTTTTATGACTGGTTTTAGGACTAAGGACAGCACCCTGTAACTGAAACACATTCCAAGTGATTGCTGTAGGATTTGGAATTGTGGCAACCTTTGCATCCTTTACTTGCTTTACATTAAACAGTAGAAAGAAGTTGGCAGTAAAACTTCATTTTATTCAGGTTTTGGCAATAGATTAGAGTTTGCATGCAGCAAGAAAGCAGCGTCAGTTAATAATTTCCAGTACTTGCCAGTAAATGAACACAAATCCATTCCCCATTTACAAGTTTTAGTGATCCATTCCCCATTTTACAATTTATAGTGTCCCTCAAAATACCATTCTTTCTATGAATATGACTTGAAGGTTCAAAAACTTTAACTGACAGTTAATAGAGCTAGTGCGATTTCATCCTTTTGGTGAATTCCAACCATTGCAGGACTCAACCAGTCTTCCCAATCAGGACCAAAAATTTAACAATGGAAGAGTGTTTGTTTTTTTTCAGTTTTTTTTTTTTTTTTTTGTTCCCTTAACCTTTCTGTCTTTATATCTGCATTAAGGAAAAATAAATAAATAAATAAAGGTGTCTATTTACATGACACATGGAATTTATCTATAAAGAAATGGGTTAAGAAAGAGAGGAGGGAGAGAGGAAGGAAAATATAGAATTTCATAGTGACTAGTCCAAGCAGTTTAGAGCATCATGCAAACATAAACTATTAATAATATTTATATTTTTTCCTCCTTGAAAAAATACAGAACAAGTAATTACATAGTACTTACTAAACACCCATGAAGTTGGTTATTATCATTATAGCAATTTTACAGATAGCCAGTTTCAATTTGTATGAGGAGCAAAATACTTGAACTTCTGACAAAAGTACCTAAATCTGCAGATTCTTGTGTTCCGGCAATTCTATTAAAGATACCAGCTCTACTCGAAACTGTCTGAATTATTAAGAATTTTACTTGACAGTTAAAATGACATCAGACTTTCATGGAGTGTTATAACAGCTGTATAGGACAGACTTATTTAGTCTTTTTGAGTAAGGTGAGAACTAAGGGAATCAAAATCAGCACTGAAACATCCCAGTGACAGAGCTGGAGATGCAATGCCAGAGTCCTGAAATTCAGTTTTCAGTTGTTCACATCCAAAGTAGCTGTTTCACAATTGCTAACACATTGATGTTACACATAAATTAACATGTGGGGAAATGCCTGAAGCAGAGTGAAGACAGCTAGTCAGTTAAAATCTCAGTGCTGAAGTCGATAGGCATCCTGTCACAGACTTCAGTTGGGCCAGAAGATGTACATGCATTGTATAGAATAAATTATGTTCATGTAGTATTAATTGCTACAGTATTGTTGTTTTCATTGGATATTATCTTGATTTGCATGTTCTGTGTCAGTATACCAAAACTGTTTGACCAGAGGATGGATTCAAGAACAAACTCTGTTTCAAGTCTTGCAGCTGGCAAGGACTTCAGAAAATCTTTTGGCCACAGCTGCATCACTTAAGGAACAGCAGAGCCCATACACAAGGTCTGGGGATGAACTGTGTGTTGGTTTCTCTGGACCGATTTCTGTGAGAGATACCCTTGCTTTCAGCTCAACATTCAAAAGGGAAGAAAATGTCCACGTTGAGGAGAGAGGATCTTTCTTCTATCTCAGAGGTAACTGAGAAGGTCCAAGGTGTTTTCAAATTAATTTGTTGAACCTATACCCTCCGAAACAAATTATTACGCATGGAAATTATGTTTAACCTCAGATGAAGCAACAGGACTAAGATGTCTTCCTCCATTTCTGCTGCTACCAAATTCAGTGAATCTTGAAGACTCAGAGAGTGAATGTCTCCCCAAGGAGAGTTTCACCTGGGTAGGTTAATTACACTGCCCACAATGTCCCTGTGATACTCAGCTCTTTTAGAAAGCACTCTACCTTCAGGGTGGGCCATCAGGCCTTCAGCACTTAGATTTGGATGTTGAATCCATAAAGACTAATGAGTCATGCAGGCTGGAGCTCAAGTCTGTTATTCCTCTTGAATAGCTCTTGGGTATTTTGTTTTCATTGCAGGTGAACTTAAGCAACAAGCATGTTTTTATTTGCCTAGCAAGGAAAATGCATCTGCTAAGGATGTGTGCATCTTTTTTAAGTGTGTCAATTTATATGCAAAATAGGTTTAGCACTTGTGCCCATGGCCAGCTGCCAACCCAGCCCTTAGCATCTCAGCTCTGGACAGCCAGGCCCGAGGTTCTTCCTTCTTCTTTCTCTTTCCTCTTTCTCTCCCCTCTCTCCTCCCCCCCCCCCCATCCTAGTCCATCCCTACCCCCACCTTTATCTTCTGAACTGATTTGGAAAATAATGTTCCCAGTTTTACTCTGCAATATTTAAAACTCTTCCCATGAAGATGGTTTTATAGAGGTCTGAATAGAAATGAGTTGAGACATCTCAGAACAGCTATAGTCTATCATAAAGAGCAGTGGAAGATACCTAAGATTTTGCATAATGCAGCACACTTGGCATTCTTAGAGAAAAAGAAGCCAAGTCTTGCCTCGGCAGTGAGAAATTATTTCTCTTAATGTGATAAAGATTGGTCCCTTTGGGTCACGATAGTGGTACATTAAGTGGAAAAGAGTAAAACCTACCTTCTGCCCATCTATATTTAACCTGGCCTACAAATGATAAGAAGATTTCATTCTTCTGCATTTTCACTTTTTCTCCTTTCTTCATGAACACTGAATTTATCATTTAAATGTTAAAAAGAGAAACCAGATGCTATAGTTATTAACTTTTGGAATCAACTATAATCTTCCTATTAAATCCTTCCATCCAGGTACAGGCAATTATTTGCTTGATCTAAAGGTGCAGAAAATGTAGACACACAGGGTTTCAGAAAGTCCAGTTTAATAAGACAGGTGGGTAACTAATAATGTGGAAAATTACCTGCAGATTGAGGATATTGGGAATGACTAATGGCCAAAACTAAGCGATTAAATTAGTTGCAAAATGATACCATTTGCAGTAGTTGTGTGAGTAGGGGACTGGATGGCACAGTGGCATGTGGCAGTGATCTGAGCTTGAATATGGCCCAAATTCAGGAAAACATGCCATCAATTTATGGCTTTTTTTTTCCCTTTTTTTTTTTTGGTAATTAGTATTATTCTTTCCATGTGCTCTGTGCTATTTGTGTAAGGTTTAATAGCACAGGCACAGGAGCCTAGTTAGCTTTGCAAAGTTTAACAACAAAGTTGTCATCAAGGTCAAATGCATTGAAACTGAGACTTCGGTTTGCTTTACAAACCAAACAGAGTTCAGATAAGCAAAACACTTGGTTCATTTGGGAAGACTGGAATGCAGAGAAGGGAGAATTTCAAAAAGCATTTTTCCCCTTAACTAAAGATTTTCCACAAGTTTCTGATTCCAAAAGGCACTCAAATATTGGCTTCATTGGGACCATTTATGTACTCGGAATTAGCCACATGCCTAAGTACTTGGGATTTTAATTGCCTACCCCAAAATGTGTGATTCGACAGTCTGGTCATGGGCAATATCCAAATGATTTTAGCAAGAGATTAGCCTATGAGGGGACAACTGGACTGATTCCCTTATGGACAAAATTATTTTCCATGACAGTCTAAGTACTTCCATGCTTCTCATCACTTAGAGACCAAAACACATCCCATCTCTTTATGAATATATTTTCAAAAATTTTCATAAAGAAAGAACAATTATCTCTTGGCTGTAAAGGGAGAATTACAGAAGAGAGTGAGCAACTTAAGATCACAAAGGAAGCTACTGGCAGAAATAAGAACTAAATCTGACTAGCCGATCTTAGATTTCCCCACCTGTACAACTGCATATTATTTCTGATGGGGTTAGAAACGTGATGAATGATTTTACAGTACCAGCTGTGCTGGTACTTATTCTCAAAGGGTATTTTAAAATATAATGCAGTGATCTAACAGTCACTATATTAGCCTTTTCCAAAATGCTCGTTCTGTATTACCTTTATTGACAGTCGGGGTACCCAGAATAGCCTGAGAACTAAAGAACGTAAAAATTGAAAGCATGTAACCTGTCTCCAACTTCATCAAATTTCCAAAAATATTTTCTTTGATATCATTGCAGGCTGAGTTTACTTTAAAAAATATCTATTTATTTATTTATTTTTTAATAGTACAGCAGCTTCTCTGATAGTTCTATTTCTACAAGGCTTAAGGCTAGAAAAAAACATGCACTCAGAAATTCATATTGTGGTGGTTTTACCATGCTAGGCAGCTGAACACCACAACCGCCCTCTCACTCCCCCTCCTTAGAAGAGGAGGGGAAGAATTAAAGGAAAGAACAACTCATGGGTTGAGATAAGGATAATTTAATTGAAGGGAAAAAAATAATTACTAAGGAAAGAGTATTAATAATTAAAAAAAATAATTAAAGGGAAAAAAGGGAAAGGGGAAAAGGGAGGGGGAAAGGGAAAAACAAAACAAAACAAGTAAAGCCCGTGTGGAAATGCAGAGGAAAGAAATTACTCTCTACTTCCCACAAATGAGCAATGCTTGACCATGTCCTTGAAGCAGGGCCTCAATGCACGTAGCTGGTGTTCAGGAGGACAGATGTTTTCACAATGAGAGCCCACCCCTCCCCTCTTCTTCCCATTTCCACCTTTTATGGCTGAGTGTGACATCATATGGTATGGAATATCCCTTTGGTTGGTTTAGGTCAGCTGCCCTGGTGATGTTTCTTTCTCACTTTTTTGCCCACCCCCTAGGAGGGTTAGAGAGAGTCGTGATGCTGTGCCAGCACTGTTCAGCAGCAGACAACACCGGTGTGATACCACTGCTGTTCTAGCTACAACTGCAGAGCACAGCACTGTATGGGCTGCTGCAGGGAAAGTTAACATCCCAGCCAGACCCAGTACATATATACATCTTTTAGAAAAACCCTCTGGAATTTGGCTAGAACAAGAAATGCATGCACACATATGCACACACACACACATTAACACACACATTCCTGCACGTGTATACTGGATGTACATTCATACACATACTAATACATACTTCTATCTAGCAATAATTCCTTTTGCTGATAATTTTGTATTTAACCCAGATCAGAAGCCAGATTCTTATAAAAAAATAAATAATGAAAGCCATACTTTCCTAGCTTAATTAAAAATGAAAAGGAACTTGAATTGTTTCATATTATAGTAGCAGTATCTTTTAGATATGCATAAAGGGTAAGAATTATTTTTCCAAAGACAGTTATCTACTACATAGACATCTGCACCTAGTCTAGACTATTAGGCTCTTCTAATTTCATTATAAAGCACACCTCCAAAATAAATCAGATAATTGCTCCTACAAAGCGATGTTTTTCTCCATGGACTGTAAATACAGACCCGGGGTATTAACTCATGTTTAGACATTTATATCACAGAAATTTACAGGAAGGAAAGATGAATCTTATGCTATGCAACTAATTCCTATAAGTTGTTTTATAATAATAGGTAATTTTTAATAATCATAATAATAATGTTTGTAGCCAGTTAAGAAAGAAAATACCAGTATTAACACTAGTAATAGAAACAATAGCTTCAGTTATGTCCTCCAGCAGTTGGAGTTGTGCTCCAGGTACTTGTCACCTTCATCCCTTGCTGGAAATGACTTTCCACCCTGATTTATCCTCTGTGCTCCTCATGGGGACACTCCCCAAGGACCCACTCTAGGTTAGCAGAGATCCACCCTTTAAACTGCTTAATATTTAAACACAGGTTAAGTGATTTCTCCGGAGCCCAAACTGTTTTCTGCAAAGCCATACTATTTAGCTTCCAAAGACTGAGATGATTTCTCAGGAACTCTCATAGGAAGAGTTACATACAACAACACAAATATACAGTTCTCAGGGGCTGAGCTTCACATGCAGACTCTTGTCTTCAGGTACTGATTGCCTTCATGTCCTTACCTTTCTCACTAATCCTCTGCTTTTATTATTATCATTTTTTCATCACAAAATATCATTGATTATTTACTATAGAATTTTAAAGCAGAAAAATTGTGTTTTTCTATATATCCAGATGTAAAAAGAAAAAGGGTAATTTGATTTCATAGTGAATGATAAAGAAATCAAAGACCTTCAGCTTTAAACTTTTCAGGACCCAAAAATGTTATTTAAGTCTTTTAACTAAGTGGCATTAATAAAAAAAAAAATAAAAATAAAAATAAAAAAAAAAGATCAAGACTAGTTTTGAAACCTCTAATGATGGGTACACATCTAAAATTATTAATTACATTGAGGTCTGGCCTTCTGATAAGTAGTACCTATAAAGCAGAGAAATATAACTCCATTGTACCTATAAAAATATTACCTTCATATTTTGAACTTGTAAATATGTTGGAAGCACAGATTCAAAAAACTACAACACAAAATTAGTCAGATTTCCATATTGTCACTGATCTAGTGACTACAGAGTGACTGTAATCACTTACTCAGGCATGGTCTAATCAGTTGTATGTGGTAACACAAGTCACGTTTGTCTGGCCTATTAATTTTCCTTGAAGAGCTTTTTTTTTAAAAAAAAAAAGTAAAAAAAAAAGTAAAAAAAAAGTAAAAAAAAAAAAAAGTAAAAGGTATTTTAGCTGCAATTGCAACCAGAGCAGACAGCTTGCTTTTTATGCCTGCCACCACCCAGCACAGATAAACTAACAAAGGCTGTTAAAAATGGGAAGAAACTGTCTTTTTGTGCTGTGAAAGGCAAAGGATGCTGAGCTGAACAGGCCCTATGTGTAAGACAAAGCATGAGGACAGGATTTGTATGTTCTGAAGGGCCAGATGCTGCAGCTGTGGCAGAGGGGGCCGTTGCTGAAGCCTGTGGGGAGATACAAAGTGTGTCAGAGAGTTCTAGAAGTTTGGGAGTCAGAGACATCATAACTGAGCTAACAGACTAATGAACTGGCCAGCAGTTGCCGAAATTCTCACTGCGGTTTCTCTGAGGAATTGCAGACACTGTGTTTTTGGTTTGCTTGGTAGTACAGATTTTCATCGTGTATGTATTTATTTGGATGTAAATTACAACCATGAAAACAACTATGGATATATCTGCATATATATATATATATATATATATATATATATATAAAATGTATAATAATATATAACAATATATATATTATATATATATAATATATATTTATCTGCAACCAGTGAAATGAACACCTTCTTGTTTCATTTCTTGAACACCTTCTTGTTTCACCACCTGAGCTTTGCTGGGACTGAAGTTACCTCATTGTGGGAGGGCAACTCCTCAGGGCAATGTCCCCAGCTCTGGGATGGAAACAAAATAGAAATGGTCACTTTTTTTCTCTTCATGGACTGAAAGCAGGGACAAAGGCACTTGCATTACACACATTTTGTGGAAGTCATTGCTTCTATACCCTCACCTCCCATAACCTTTCTTGACATCAGCAAAAATTATTAGTTTTGTTCTTCAGTGTCATGCCTCTTGGTTACCTCTAATTGAAATGGAGGCATTCTGAGTGGCAAAATCAGTTACAAATCCCTTCAAGTGCCTCTTTTGTATAATTTATCATGGGATTCAGAGCTTCTGAGCTTGGATCATTTAGTTCTCAGGAGTCTTTAATACTTGATCACATTTTGTGGTGGGACAATACTTGGTAGTGGTGGAATATGAAGATAACTGAAAATTTATTTACTGTATCAAATGCTGATGTTGCCAGAAGAGTGGTTTGAGATGAGGATTACCTTTCACAGAAAATTAACTGCAAAGAACAACTTAATTCAAAGGAATGATAGACAAGAAACAGAGAAGGAGAGAAAGAAGGAGAGAAGGAAAGAAAGGAGGAAAGAAAAAAGGTAAGAAACAAAGAAGCAGAAAGAAAGAAATGAAAGAAAAAAAAAAGAAAGTAACAGAAAGATAGACCCTGTAGCTATTAAATAAAAAAGGTACTTGAGCTTTCCTCTATAAATGAGCTCTTTCATCATGAACAAGTAAGGAAACACACTTTAATAAGAAATAAAGTTATTAAAATCTTTTGATCAAGATAGAGAATGACACAGTGAAAGTTACTTTCATGAGAGGTTACCTTCCTGAGCAGGAAATCATCCTATTTTCTTTTTTCAGAAGTGGCACAAAACTGCCTGTCTGTGCAATCACACTCCACAGCGTGGATACTCCTTAAAGCCAGTAGAAATAGACAGTAGAAAATGGAAGAATTTCATCTTTGTTAACTGCGTTTCTCAATGAAGTATGGATTTATCTACCTACCTGCAACTTCTGTATCAATATTCCTCAATCCTCTTTTCAGTTTCTAGTATTATAAGCGTTTCTTTTTTTTTTTTTCTTGGGGGGGAGAGGGTTGATAGGCACGGTGTGGGTAGGCAGGGAACAGGATGGGACAGGACTGGGAACATTGAGGCACATTAAAAGGCTTATTTCTATTTTAGTCTGTGTGTAAAGAAACTGGCTTTAATACCTCTACTGTCATGGATCCTCTGTGTAGGTTTGATCAGGTCATTTAGACTAGATCAGTTGCTAATCACTTGGTGATTTCAGCAGGAGTTGAGCATATCTACATATCTTAAGAGATCTGGGCCTTTAGGCTTTGCTGCATTGTAGAAATTAAGGTCTTAATTCCTTCTGCTATCAACTGGGGCATGGTGGTATATTTAAAAATACACAGAAGGTTTCAAATATGCATATATCACTGTGATAAAACAAATCCCTTATCTGTACATAAAAGTATAAAGTTTAGCATTTGTTCTTTTTTTTTTTTTCCTTTTACCAGCATTGCTTATGAGTAATAAAGTAAGGGCTAAGCCATTATTTAACAAAGCCCAGAATAATTCAATAAGCTCAAGAACAGTTAATTTTTTTAACCTGTGTTAAAATATAATAGTGACTTGCTTTCAGGACTGGAGATCTAGTACACCAGGGAGCAATGCCAATTCCCTACACCTTTAAAACTACAGTAGTTACCTACACTTCAGTATCTTCTTCTGAAGAAGTCCCATGTCCAGAAAAAACTTCAGTTTGAACATTTCATCCAGGTTACATCACTCAGAAGTACAGGTAGGTCCTTCACACAGATGCCTTTGGGGAAAGGAAACAAATGAAAAAGAACACGGATAAAACCTTGCTGTTGCAAATGTCTTCAGTACCTTACCTAAAAACATAGATTTTTTCCCCCAAAATTTTCATCGTACACTGGTAACCATATAATGTAATCTATCATCAAACAAAGAGAAATTGCTGCAAACACACACACACGCACACATATCCTTACCCAGGAAATGACAGTTTGTATAAACATATATCTTTGAAAGAAGACATTATTGAGTCCAATTTCTTAGCTCCCATTTCCACACTTATCTTTGTATTTTCTGTCCTGCTAAAAGAGTGTTTATCACCTTCCCAAGTAATGGCTTAGCAGCAAACATGGGGAAAGGCAGTGCTGCTGGTGTTGTCTGTTAACTATCTTTTTGAATTCACAGTGTGTAGGCACAGTTTAAGCATTTTCAATATAGCATTACAGTGTGAAAGGGTGAATGGGGAGTGGGCAGAGAACAGGCAGACATCACCCTGAGAGCACTGATATTGAGAATAACTGGAAAAAAGCCAAAAAGCCATCTTCTTCCTGCTAAAATTCACAAAGTAATTCCTTGGGGGGGGGGGGGGGGGGGGGGGGGGGGGGGGGGGGGTGAAGGAAGGTAAATACTTGCTTTGCTGCAAGTTTTCTTGGAAGCTGCAGGAGTCTAAAACTCTCACTTTTTGCAGCTTTAATATTTATCTCTTTCCTTTTTAAATTACTTTTATGAGCAGTGCTTCTAAAAAAAATGTGTTATTACTCAAAGCTAAGTTTGCAGCACATGTTTAACTTTGGATCTAAGACAGAGATTTTCACCAAGAGGAGGAAAAAAAGAAGCCTACTGATCTATGAGGGAAGCAAATTCTTTTGCTTCCACATTTCCAGTAACAACTATGGGGCCAGATGGTGAAATGGAAAGCATTCATGGGAACTTGGTTTGCATTGAAAATCGGGTAAGGATGTTGACACAAAATAGGAAGAGTTGCATGTATTAGCCCAATCTACCCTAAAATATCTCTCCAAGCATGATTCAAAACTAACTATTACTAACAGAATGAAACTTTTCAAAAGCAAAATCAAATATGTTTGTTATTTTTGTCAGATATTTGTGCGATGTTTACAAAACTTCAGCAGTGAAGCCCCAAGCCCTTCAGAAGAAATGCAATATATATATATTATATATATAAATTTAAAATCTAGATTTATATCTATAATAATCTATATAAATAATATCTATATAATATAATAATCTATATCAATCTATAATCTATAAGTCTAGTGGGTATAAGGAGAGCAGATTATATTCACTACCTGTTTCTATATTTTAAATATTTGAAGTTTTTTTATCAGGTTCTACATCAGTCTTTTCTTTATCATAAACTTTTCTCTTTTCTCAGTGATCATACTTCCTAGGCATTTGATCATCCTTGCTGCTTTTGAATCCTCAGCAGGTGCCTTAAGGCATTTTATGCCCACTTTGATGCAACAGAAGTACAACTTAAAAGGAGATCAGGCTCTCCAATATATCTTTATATCTTTTAGGATAATAAATAATAATGATCCATATTCACATTGCACTTTGCATTTGCAAGATACTCTACAAACATTAATTAATTAGTTCTCATGGCTCTCCTGTGTGATAGCACTAATAAAGCTTTGCAGGGATATGGCACCTTTGAGCTAAGGTTTTGAGATAACTTTAAAAATATTAATGAATATCCAATCCATTTATATATTATTGTTCACAGCAGGGTAAAATAGGATGTAAATAGTATTGTACCCTTTTTTCGTTTATCACAACTGAGATCAAGAGCTTTTTGGATCAGAGTGCCAGAGGTGACATCCATCTTGGGCTTGTGTGAAACAGCACTGTTAGATGCTGGTATAAATCCTAAGAGATTAGGCTGTACGTGATTTTCTCTTACCACTTTACCATACTTTGTATGGAAGGATAATTATTTACAGGAAGGTTTTTCTCCTTACTTGTTCTGTAGAAGCATAGGCTTTAAGAGCAGTTGGAACAACCTAGATCATCCAGCAGATTAGTTTAAGCTGGTTCCCTAAATCCATAATATATCATTCTAGGAAAAATCTGCACATACGTTACATGACAGTAACATAATCACATCAAAAATGCTTCCCTGCAGCTCTGTACAAAGGAATAGAGACTCATATATGTAATATATCTAAAACTTCTAAAAGATGAGCAGAAATTCTAGAATGAAGATATTTTATACATCTATTAGAAAAGCACTGGGTAACATGACTTCATATATTATTATTTTTTTTTCTTTTTCCTACTAATTTTTTGTATTTGTTAGGTAATTGCATGCGTAAGTTCATAGGGTTTTCATACATATATATATATATATATATATATTGAATAGGTGGTGGCTTTAATTAAAAAAAAAAAAGACTAAAAATACCCTCAATACTTAAATACATAAAACAGCAAGATCTTTTTAGATCTCTGTGAGGAAAAACAAAATACTTGGGAAAATGTGACAAAAGCACAGAAAAGCCATAACAATTCTCACAATAAGTTCCTGGAAGATAGTTCAGAAAAGCCATTGAAAATTGTTCCAGAACTACTGGAAGACTTTCAGACACCGTAATACGGATGACATTTGGAAATGTATATGAAATATTTGAGATGGATATTTAGAAGACAGTGAGAGCTTAACTGAAAGGACATTAAACTCTCCAAAATAAAAAGACAGTATATAACAACCTTTTTTCTTGGATTTTTAAATATTTGTTTAGAGAAAACGTTCACTTTCCTTTGTCTTGAATGATGATTTACTACTACTGACTTCTGACTCATTTTATAGAATAAATGAATTCTTCCTCCAAAGTCATGTATTATTCTGCAAATGTGAACAGGCATAGGTAGGTCCTGCAAAAAGACCTGCTGGTAAGTGTTGTTTATATGCAGTTATTTTTGCAGTTCTTCATTTAGCCTTCAGTATAACAAATGAGAAAAGTGCAAGAGAGAAAAGCAATACAAATTCAGAGAAAACAGTAAGCTAGATAGATCTAGGCTATATGGTTCTTTCCTGGTCTGAAACTGTAAGATATTTCCCATTTCTTGTAGGAGATGGAGGAAGATTTTGCACTGATTCAGAGTCAGATACAAAAGAAAACAGAGGGGAAAAAAAAAATTAAATGTTGAATTTAAGTTGCAATGATCAAACCTACACTTCAAAATAAAATCTTTGCCATTCTTCAGGTCTAAGTTACCATTAAACAAGAACAAGTCCTATGTTATTATTCGCCTGTCATTTCCTGGTAAATCAGTGTCATTAGCATTGATTTTTTAGAGGAGAGATTAAAAGAGGTTTAGTTAGGAGAGTGAAGCAGAAGTATATATTATCCAAGCCTGTGTAGCTCTGGGTCTCAAAGATGACATTTCCCTCTCTGCTTCATTAACTTGCATAGCTTGTTGAGCTTTAGCTGTTTCTAATTAATTCTTTTACTGGCTTTTTTGAATGTGTATCATCTCTGGCAAACCATATAAATGAAGAAATCTCTCTAAGGTTTTACCTTTTTAATTATTATTTTTATTGCTTAAATGAAGCTCCAGAATTGCAAATGTTGACATTTTAGTTGATTCTACTCATTAGAGTTTTCAAAGGAGGAAAAAGGGGGGAAAAGCTAAGGAGAGGAAGGGGGCAGTGCAGATAAAATAATAAATAAATAAATAAAGCAGAAACTGAGCAGGATTCTGATTGCCAAGGCAAACGCTGTGGAAAATGGAAAATAAATAGGTTTGTCACAAGTGACCTCCATGATGTTTTTGCCCTTTTAAATCCTAACAGGGAAGGAAGCATCATTAGAGGCAATTCCTCTCTGTCTTGTACACAAGCTGACATGCAAATGAATGGAGTTTTGCACTCCTGCTTGTCATTTTGTTTTATTCAGATAGAGCTTAGCTAGTAAGTGTGGTAAGTACTCATACACACATACACACACACTTGCCTTCACACACAGTCACTCACACCTTTCATTAAAATCACGATCATGCAAATACATGGTAGAACACGTCTTGTTTTCTCCTAGAAAAAAAAAAAAAAAAGGGCAAAAAATACCTGTTAGAGTGAAACTGTATTTTGTAAAGCATGCATCAGAGGATTGTAATGGAATCCCCCTCTGGTTAATGCACTGTTCTGTCAGCCACCCCATTTACTTGGCAGATCACCATGTTGACTTCCAAGTAGATGCTCTAAAAGAGAGGGACATTCAGCTTTGTTGCGAGGCAAAATTATACCTGGGTAAGCTGAGTAAATGTAAAGGTATGAGCTACTCCACAGGCTAGGGAGTGAACTTGGGATATGTCAGCTATTGTGTGGTGACTGCTTATCCTATCACTTATGTAAGATAGGTTGTTTCTCCCCATCCCCTTATCATTAATAAAAGAAAGAAAAAATAAATAAAGTCTTCTCTAAAAGAAACTGTTAGTTTAAAACAGTTTTATAATTGACTCAGACTCTCCTGTTACAGCTGCACTGATGACCACCAAGTCACAGAAAAGTAGCCATGGCAGCCTCATCCAGCAGAAGGACAGGAAGGAAAAAACAACAGGCTGGATACAGCGAAGCTGTAGATTTGCTGACAGTGAAGTGAGAAACTAAAGGGTCAGGACAAGCACTTCCTCATCCTGTGACCCAGAATGTGTGTACCACATTTGACAACACTACTGCAGTTATTTCACTTTCAGATTCTTCCAGAGATCAGTAAGGATTGTTTGCAAGCAAGCAATTCAGTGAGACCTGGCTGGAGGTAAAAGAAATTTGTTTATAAAGACATTGGTCATTAGCATGATGAAAATAAGGAACATTTGCATTATGCATATAGGAGAAGTGATATTTTTGAAATGTATTTGTTCTTGAAACCAACTAGAAGTGGGTAGATTCCCCCTTGAAAAGTACTTTTAATTTGAAATTTTGGGCATCTATTACCATTACTCAAATCTTGCTTTCTTATGACTACATCAAAGGGCCTTACTAGACTATGACAGGAATAGAATCCCAAAGATGTGCAAAAGATTTCTAAAAAATATTCATTTTAATGCATTTTATTTTAAGAACACATCTTCTGGCATACTTACCCAATCAGGGAAGAGAATAAATAAAACATTACTTTGACCAATCAGAAATGATCAATGTGGGGTCAACTGGACGCTTTTATAGAGGATTGCATGCAGTCTTGTCTACATGTAGCTATATTACCTTCCTTTTGAGAGGATAAGCAGCACAATAAAAGTAATTTAATTTATTAAAATGAATAAAGAGAAATTTTTCATCTGGGTAAAGCATGGGTGGCTGATGCACTGTTCAAAATATAAATGTCTCCATTACCTTTTCATGCTTTATTAGCATCTGAAATGCTTTTAAGAATCTGATTCTTGAATCAGAGCACCACTGAGCACCATGCTTTGTGCAAACAAAGATCTAAAGGAACCTTTCTAGAGGAGAATTATTTGCTCAACTTAAGTAATAACAAACACCTGTGGTAGGATCACCTCAGTTAAATTTAGCTCTCTCATAGTTAAGTGAGTAGTTAAGTGAGTAGTTAAGTGAGCCACTGTCAAGGCTCTTTTTCTGGAGGGATTAGACACCTTCAGAAACGCAGTAGATCCCAGCTTTCTTAGCTGCTTATTTTAGCATGGTGGGACCTGCCCTTTGGGAATACTCTTCCTTTCTATGTGACAGAAAGAGACTGTGAGAAGGGGAGAGTACAGATTACTGTGAGCAGCCGTGAGGCTATGGTTGGGTTCTGTGACATACCACAGATGTTGATAGCATGGCCCCACATTCTTATTATCTATATATTTAATCTTATTTTATTTTTAGCAAAAACACTTATGCCATTTTCTGCTTTTGTATTAATTACATTAGGACTCACCTTGTGTTCTTGGAACACAAACTGAACAGGTTATCATGCCAGAAACTACGAAAATATGGCTTTATGTCTTGTTCCACAAGAGGATTTTGGGTAGACCTATTACTAGGGGTTCTTCTCAGGATACCTAGAAGTGTAAATTTTCTAGAAAAGTTAAATCCCAAACCATATGTCTTACCCCAGGCCCTCAGGCTGGTGAAATATGTCTTACCCCAGGGCATCAGGCTGGTGAAATTAAAGTATTTCTTTTTCCCTTGAGAAGCTGACGCAGTACAGGATGATTAGATGTTCTGATAAGTCTAAAACAGGAAGCAGGTAACTTTTATGGTCCTAAAAAAAACTTTTTTTTTTTAATGGTTCATTTTCAACTGTTCATTTTCAAGCTACCTTCACTGAAATCAGGACTACGTACACCTGTTGTGTACATTTGGAGCATCTCTACCTCCTGCAGTCAGGCAAGGATATAATCTCACACCTACAGAACTGAACAAGGACACCTGTTTTTACAGTATTTTACAGAAAATTTGCATGGATTACAGAAACTGTGGTGCGTTGATGGTAATACAACTACGGTAATATCAGTCTGAGTCAAAATAAAATTCCACTTATACTATATCTTACTTCTGATTTTGGCCAGAATTGATATCTTGAGAAAGTATAAGAGATATGAGAAAGTATAAGGCAAAGAACAGATATGAAATTGTTTTTCTTTAGAATTGTCCTTCCAGCAAAAGCAATGTGGGGACTTTCTATGCCAGACACTGAATCTGATTATCAGGTTTAATAACCAAGTGGAAAACCAGTGATCTGATTTAGAAGCCTTTGGGTCAAATTCTGCTTCTATCTAGAGCAAAATAAATCTGGAGTAACTTCAGATTCCAGACTGTATAAAGTCAAACAGATTTGGGGCCTTCTGTAAAGAAGGCAACTTACCACTAATCAAAGAAAACATGAACAGAAAGGACACTTGAGTTAGAAGTAACATTTCATCTTGCTTTTCTACCTTTCTTCAAAATTGGGTTAAGCCAATATACCTTCCAAGTGTGCTTCCTAACTCTTACTTTTATTACAGTATTGTATTTTTTTCGCTCATCATTTGGTTGGCTTTGTACAACTGAGCTATAATGTGTGCAGTTGACCTTTCTTCATTTAAATGCTAATAGAGATCTAGGAAAGGTGCTGCCATGCAAAAGGCCAACTAATTGCAATAGACTTAAGACCTTTTGTTTGTTGAGCCAGTCTAACAAAGAAAGGGTTAATTAAAACTTATACTAAATGTTTACAACCTAGGAGAAAAATCTGTGTGTTACACATTAAGCTACTAGCAAAAGTTCTCTTCCAGACATAATCAGCCATAACAAAAAAACATAAAAGTTACCTATCTAAATTCATTTGTATTGAAAAGATTTAAGGATCAGGTAAAAGAACAGCTGATCCAGGGTACTTTAGCCTTGCTGGTTGTTATGGGAGCTGGAAAGCACTTTATCCAGTAAGCTGCGGATGGAAGAACATAAGAATGGAAAAGATTTGCACTAATTTAAGCATCAAAAAGCATCTGTTCTTTTCACTGCTTAGGTTTGCTTTTGTATCAGATGTACAAGCCAAGGTTTTGGTAGCAGGGGGGTGCAAGATTATTCTTTATAAGAAGAGGTCAAGAGCTGCCCTGTGCCAGACACAGGCTTTTTCAGCCAGCTCCACAATGGAAACACTGCAGGCCATAGCTGCGGAGTTTGTGGTGCCTCTGTGAAAGTGTATTTAAGAAAGGGCAGAAAGTGCCCCATGGACAGAGAAGGAAGGGTAAGAGTGAGAAAGAGCAGAGGGAACACGAAGGTCAAAGGAGGAGGTGAATCATGGTGGAGTAGATATTCCCTACAGCTCATGGAGGACCCACAGCAGTGCAGAGGAAAAGAGTAAGGAAGGACCATCAGAGAGAAATTGCTGTGTATTGACTGTAACCACCCACCCTGCACCACCTTCTTGCCTCACTGAAGGCACTGAATATAATTTGACATGATAACAAGGGAGGAAGAGAGAAGTCTGGAGAGGAGTGAAGCTGAGCCTGCTCAGAGGTCAGAAAGGTGTTTTTCCTAAATGACTTTAAGGTGTGTTTCTTTTTGCTGTTGTTTTTTGTTTCCCAGTACCCATAACTAACTATTATATTAATTGGCAACGAGTTATGTCAATTCCTCAGGTTGATTCTGTTTTGACTGCAAAAGTAATTGGTAAGTGATACCCCTGGCTTTAACTCATCCCATGAGTTTTCTCATGCTCATATTTTCTCCCTCATGAGGAGTAGTAAGGAAGCAGCTGTGTGTGTACTTGTCTGCCATTCTCAAAAAAAACCAAAACAAAACAAAACAAAACAAAACACTTAAAGATCAAAAAAAAAAAAAAGGCATTTTAGATCATATGAATCAGCATCTTTAAGAAGTTCATCGTTTGCAGGTTTTCTAGGCAAGACAGGCAAACTTATCCGCAGATTTTGCCAGTCTTTCTGTGCCAGTCTACAGCTTTGTGGACACAGCAGAGAAAGTAACCAAAACTTCATCATGGCCACTGTTTTCTGTATTTTCTGTCATCTATTTTAGTCAAGCAATTCAACAGCTCCTTATGCAAAACATCCTTGTCTCTCTATGCTGTTAAATATTTATTTTAGCTTCACAGTGTTTTATTGCATTGTGATGAAAAATAGTGACAACATTTTCTGCATTGAGGAAAAGAAAGGTGAGGAGAGAGGTGGGATTACAAAAAAGAGGTTGTTAGGTTGGCCTCTCACAATATTCACATCTTTCTGTTCACATCTTCACATTTATGTATGTATATGTAACTAGATTTGTTACCTAGTCTACCAACAATGGAAGGCTGATTAGTCTTGAGCTCATTAGTTTAATTCTCATGAATAATTACTTTTCTGCAGAATATGGCATTCCATTGGCATTCTATGATGTGTCTATCCTGAATCTCAGCAAGGAAATTCTTGAAAATCATTGCCCCATAGTCACACATGATAATACGATACCTTGGGGTGACCCAGAAGAGAAGCACAGCAGCTATGTTCAAGACAGGGTATTGTGGTGTCAGGGAAACCCTACCCAGTGCTTGCAGAGAAGTCTTTAGTCTTCAGCAGGGCACTGTGGAACTCTGATAACAGGTCTTTATCAGGCTAGAAATTTAAATTCTCTTTTAAAAATACATCAGAAATGAAAAGTGTGGAGAACCATAACAAGAATTTGGTATTTCAGGGACGTGAGTTGTGAACACATAAAATTTCACGACCTGATTTTTTGGAAGCAGATGAGTCACATACACTATGAGGCTTAAACAGTTGAGGTCATTTGCAATTCACAGTGCCTGTAGTTTAAAATTAGTGTGGATTTTGGAGAGCCTTTAATATTCATAATCTGACCCAATATTGAAATGTTCTTCAGAAAGATAGAGATTTAAGGGGAAATAATATGAAGTGATATCAGGAGAATTTGCAAAGCAGCTTTAATAGACTAATTCCAAGAGCACTAGCTGCATTTCTGATCAGAAAATATTGAAATGTATCAAGCTTACCTTGAGATTCTAGACTATTTATTCTATTTCTGTAATTACCAACAGTGATTCAGCATATAGTTCAAATACCCAAGGTCTTGGCTAGATTTACTCCACCATGCTTTCAAAATCAAAAGGAGAAAAACAGCATCAGGGAGAAAAATGAGGTGTTTTTTTGCTTGTTTGTTTTCTAGTGACAAGTGGGCATTTAAAGAAAGAGAGAAGAGACTTCCAAAAAGTGTGCAACGAGCCAGCTGTGGGTTGTGACACATGCTCCCGACTCCTGAAAAGTGGACTGAAATCATCAAATTAATTTTTCCCTAGATTCTGTTAAATTGGTAACAACCTTAACACACTTGCTTAGTTCAGAATCCGGACTCATTTTGAGAGAGTGGGAGATCTCTCTACATATGAAAAGTCATCAGAAGTCCCTTGCGTTACCCAGGCATCTGTAAACACACTCCTACATTGAAGACAGACAGAGAGTTTGGGTGGAAGATGTCACTCAAATGCCCACTTACTACATCTTTTCCTCAGAGCGAGTGTTCGGGATTTAAAAGTGATAGGAAGTTAAATGGCCTTTATGATTGTTTAGTGAAGCAAAGATTACAGGTATTGAGTTATCAGACACAAATGGTGGAATGACTTCATGATTCACTGAAGCTTTCCACTTTCTTAGGAAGCCTTATTCTTGATTAGGTAATCTGTTGGTTTATGCTTTCACCGGAATGGAAAGGGACTACGATAAGAGTCTATGAGTCAGAATAAATCTTCTTTGGACTGCTGTAGAAGCACAAGATTCATTAGGAAACCAGCAACTTTCTAATATGCTGTGTTTGACTCTCACACCTTAGCCTTCATTTAGGTGGTACTTGAAGTGCTTTTGTGGGCAGTTAGGGTCAGAAAAGCACTCGACAAACTTTACCTATTCCCGTCTTATATTCATTCATCTTCATAAATATATGATCTGTGCTTCCCCACAGCAGCTTCCATCTGAAGATCTCACAGTTCTTCACTTTCTGCAATTGAGAGTAACTTCTTGGGAAACAAATGTGGTCTCTTCACTCATTCAGTAAATAAAATGCAGTCAGCATGATCAGATACTTGCCTTTCAAGACAAACTGTGTCACAGAAGGTCAACCTAAATGATCACAGTAGTCTCAAACAAATACACTACACTTCTTGCAGCTCGGTTTTTATTGTGAGAGATAAGGAGAAAGCATTGAGAGGCACAAATAAAAATAGATTGTTGCGCATTTTAAACCAATAACTGTGCTAACATCAGTGAAGGTGCGCTGAAATATTATCACTTCAGAAGTCAGACCAACAGTAATATACCTTTCTAACTTGCAGGTATATTTAAGTGATTAGAGGCTTCTGTTAACTGGTTTTAGTTTTATTTGCTTCTTTCTTGTTATTTGTGCCAATTTTTAATTTGGAAATGTAGCATTGTTTCATTTAGCAGTCCTGTGAGATCAAATAAAACATTCTGATTCTTTCAGTTGGAATAAATCCTTATGTCTTTATCTGAGAAGACAGATTTTGTTCCACTGAAATGAAAAACAAAGCTTCAGGATGTCACAGGGTTACCTTTGATCTTCCATCCTCCAAAATGTCAGGCCCTTCTCGTGCTTCGTTAGGGTCATGAGAGAACTTTTGAAGCAATTTAGGAACATTCAGGGCACACATTTGTGTGCTGTACGAAAGTCAGTAGCAGTTAGTTACCCACCGGGAACTTCCTTGACTGTGGTTCAGGAGTCATATTCTTTATGATGTTTGACCACATAGAGATTAAAGCATCAAATGACCTGATAGTCTTTAAGAAGCACTTTCGCAATGGCTTGCTTTTCAGGCCTTTTTTTTTTTTTTTTTTTTCTGAAAGAACCATGAGTAAATCAGGATATTTTAACTGACAATTTCCTGCTAATTATGTGGTCCATTCTGCATATATTTTACATGAAAATAGCCTGTCTTCTGATGATAACCAGCAATCATCCTTGTAAGAAAATGGAGTTGAGTTTAGAAAGTAAAGCCTACCTATGTAAAGTTTAGAAAGGCATCGACTCACACCTATACCAGCCACATAAAAATTTACCTAACAATTACCATTATCAGCCTGTGTATATGTCCGTTTACACCAGATGAGTATCTGATCCATCAGTCTTGCTTGCTGAACAAAAGAAGCGTGAAGATTTTATTTGATAATTTCCATCCTCATGGTTTCAAGGACATTAATATATTTAATACCAATAAAATTGTTTGCACTAGCCACAGGGAATTTGTCTCAGTGTCCTTTTTTGTTTGGTAGACTGATATTTTGACCGTACAAACAATCAGAGCTCACAGAAAGTACAGCAAAGATCAGAAATGATGTTGAGGTCTTCATTTTAATTGAAAGCAAACCAGAAGGACTCCAAAGGGTGGCAGCAGACACTGAATGAATAAAAGAATAAACAAACAAACAAAGTCAATTTTTGACAGTGAAAAATATCTTTCCAGAGCTGATGTTTTTAACTTTGGAGACAGGGAATAAATCAGTGGTGGGCAACCTCTCTGAGATAATGAAAGCATGTTTCTGAACTATTTTCAGATTCACAATATAGGTGAAATGTTAGGGAACAGAGCGTAATTGTATGCTAGGAGCAGAGAACTCTATGGCTAGACCACCAAGTAAATTATGTATATACAATACTGAGGGATTGTACAATAGCACGCTGAGAACTAATCAGTAAAGTTGGAACTTACTAATATTAAGAAACATTATACCTTTTTGGTAATATCAGTGATAGATGCTGGTTACTCACACATCACTTGTAAAAAGCTTGCTTTTCTCACAAGAAATTGTGTTCCTCATTATCTCAAAATAGCCAGTATATATTCACTGTCTTTAGAGGACATCAGTCCACAGGGAGGGAGGCTGTGGTACTTCGACATTTATCCTTGGACTTCATGTCCTTGGCTTTGGGATCTCTTACTGCTACGGTCTTTTCCATACACATCTATGTCTACAGTGGCAAATTTAACTTTCCCAGTAAGCATTTCTGGGCACTGGAACTTAGGCAGTTATACTGTGAAATTGTCATAGTGGCCTATATCAAGATTTTGACCCCAAACTATTATCACTCTCCCAAATGATTCTTGAGCATGCCTCAAGACTTGACACCAGCCAAGGACCACTTGTAAAAGGCAATTCAGAAGCAGGCAAGCCATTTTTAAGGATAATAGCTTGAATATGGCATTCTATGAAAGCTAGCCTCACTGTCAGATACATTCCCAAGCACATACAGCTTTCATGCAGGGAGAAAAGACAAAACAATGAAATCAAGCTGCAGAAAGACGAATTTCAATTAGATAAGGTAAAAAGCTCTTTACTGTAACAATGATGAAGCCCAG
This sequence comes from Anser brachyrhynchus, assembly GCF_964034855.1. Classification (NCBI taxonomy): domain Eukaryota; kingdom Metazoa; phylum Chordata; class Aves; order Anseriformes; family Anatidae; genus Anser; species Anser brachyrhynchus. Next base: position 1,805,711 of record NC_137697.1, read on the forward strand.
AGTAATGTGATCTAACTTTCAGTCTGACAGGGAGTTTAGAACTGGAGTTTTTTTCAAATCTGAATTATTCTATGTTTAATTTACTAGAACAGATGTAGTCACAGACTCCACCATGCAAAGCAGGTCTTCTTCAGTTTCTATTCCTTCCTTCCAAGAAAGCAAGAGGAGGTTGTCTCATTTTCTGTCCAGACCCTCTCTCTAGTGAACTCCTTTAGAATTCAAAAGGCCGTGTACCTACATCTGCTCCTCCTCTGTGAAAAGGAATCAAGATGGAGCTGAGGAGATCTACGCAAGCATACTGGTTATTTGTCCATAACATTTGGACAAATGTCTATTTTATGTTTGTTTGGACCACGTTCCTGGGCAGAATATGACTGCAGTCAGATAGGTGATTCTTATAAAAAATTAAGTCGAGCTAACATTTACAGGGATTTGCCAGTTCCTTTGTGCAATTATTTTTCTCAATTGATTCCTTAGTGACCTGCTTTGTATGAAGAATCAAAGCAAAACTCTTGGCTTCTCGAAATCCAGAAAAAAAAAAAAAATACCTGTGTTCTTCTATGATGGTTGGTAAAGGAAGAAGAAAGTCTCTCACACCACTCTGTCTTATCACAATGAATCCTGAGAGCTAGGGAACCGAATGGAAAACAGAGCTTGTGTTTGATTTTTCCATTAGCAGCCTCCAAATACACACTAGAGACAGTAGGCCTGGAACTGCAATCGTCTATGTAAAAATGCCCAAAGAATTAGTAGCATTGATCGTAGAGGGCAATAAAGCTTTCAGTTCAGTATTTCAGTGGGTTTTTAGTTTGGAGGCCAGCAATTTTCTTTAAATCATAGCAATTAATTTATAACCTAGTTAAAGAAATTGTAAGATTTGAATATCAACACACTACTTGTTTTGGAATACTTTTCACCCTCTGAAGGAAAACAATGCCTTTGAATGGTTTGTTTTACACTTAAGGGAATTTCCTGCACCCTTTTATAGAACCTTCCAACTACAGATGAAGTACACTACATAAAATAGCAATGTCTTTACCTGAATTTGCATAAGGGAAAAAACGAAGGCTTAAGACTGTGAAAAGACTTTAAAAAGTAATATAATGATCAAGTAACTGAGCCAGAGGAATATCCCGCGTGCCTTAGACCCATGAACCATGACAGACATTGTCTGTAATTACTTAATCATCAGCATTTTACAGTTCTTCAGTATCATCAGTTGTTTGTAAAAGTTATTTGTTTTCTCATTTTTCCCAGGGACCCTTGGATCTAGAAGCTGTTTCTAGAAACAGGTATCTTGCTTGGCATTATTCTTAATTTTCTCCTTCATAGACATAATCTTTAGGTATTGTGGCTGTACAAATAAAGATGCAGAGAACTGTAATAACTGTAATTACATAATTCAGGTTTCATTGGTCTTTTGAAGGTCATCTTGTCCAAACCCTCACTCAAAGTAGGAAAAACTTCAAAGATATATTAGATTGCTTGGGGCATTTTTTTTTTCCCCAATTTGATTTCTTTATTTCTCTACTTCGACCTTTCATCCCATTCTTCAAACACTTCTCCGTCTTTTCTTCAATCTCTAATTCATGTTTTACTTTTTTTTCTCATATTTTCCTCTGCAATGCTTTTTCTATATCTTTTTCTATTTCCTCTTTTTTTTTTGACTCATCCTTCATCTCCCTTCTTCCTTCACCAATGTTTCATTTCTCCTGCCTTCCTTGATTTCCTGTCTAATCCTTTTTCCTCTTTTTCCTTTCTTGCAGTCCTTTATTCTTATTTTTTGCTGTCTTTCTCTCCGTTATTCTACACAACTTCTTCAACTGTCTGGTCTCCTAATCATCTCCTCTTCAATTACTTTAAAGGATCACTAATGCCACAAGTATTTAATGACTACATCTCTATTAGAAGTTGGTAAACTTTGAACATTTTACCCTTAATTTGCGTATGCATTTCATGGTCTTCCCTTTGCATTTGCTCCCATTGCAATCACCATATTCTCTTGCAGCTTCCATAAAAGAAGTTCAGAACTGATTATATTATACAGGCATAGTCGTGAGAAGACAAGAGCCATTTGAATCGTGCTACCAAACTGTCCAGTTGTAGATTTGTTAAGTGCTTGTTTGTACACAAGGAATGTGTATAAAGGGATACAAACAATCTTCCTCAATTACCTCCATTCTAGTGAAAATGACTGGTCCTACAGAGCTGATAATTTTATTTAAGTCGACACAGTTAATAGCCACGGTTAGATATATCTGTCAATGTGTTTTTGAATCCATTTGTACTTTCATTTTCCTTAATATATAGCAGCAACCACAGCCTTGTGTGACAAAGTAGTTCTTTTCCTTTCAACCTTTGCCTGATTCTTCTTTTTCTTGTATTCTGAGAAATAGTGAATGATTAATCTTTTTCAGTTTTTCCGCATTCATTAAGACATGGAGTTCCATGACACAGGATGTCTATTCCAAGCATCTGTATGGTTTCGAGGGGAGAATGGACAAGGTCATTGAGGATAGCTATATCTCTAGAACCCATTTCCATCTCAAAAACCCCTGAGCTGCAATTATTGCAGGCTCAGGCAGTAGTGAGAGAAAAATCATATATACTAACCCCAATCTTAGACTCATTACTGGACATTTTTGGCCACTTTCAAAGACAGGACATTGTTTTATATGAGACACCTTGTAGCTGATCTTACATTCTTATCCATGATTTCATTTCTCCCATATCACTCTTTAGACATATCTCTAAAATGTGAAGCTAAGTATCTGACAAGGCATCATTTTGACATCCCCTTCTGTATCAAAGAAGGCTTATTCATGAAAAGAGTCTTGTAAAACCTTGAGGGAAGGGTAGAGCATGCTAATTATTGAATGGAAATCTATGAGATCACCTGGCCTAATTGAGATATACAGTCCTTTGTTAAGTAGGTCGGCTATGGATCAAGAGAACAGGTGGTTGAGCACAATTTCATAACTGCTTGTTTAATATTTGGCTCTGAAATTTCCCTGAAGTTGCTGGGGAGGAGGGACGGGATCATTATCAAAAGATTGCTTGGAGAGGCAGAATCTATACTGGAGGGGAAACTGCTAATTACTGTCTAATCTTGCCAATTTGGGCAGCAATAAAATTTAAATAAGATTGGCAAGTAGCAGGATGGCTTTCAGAGGCCACCCCCACCACTATTCCTGTCCCTGTAGCCTGACGTCAGATGTAAGGCTTCAGTTTGGATGTTCTTCTACTGCTTCATAAATTATGACTGTTTAGTGCTGCATAATTACAAGACACTAGATTGAATAGGATTAAGACTGAAATTGTCAGTTTTCTAAACACATTAGCAAATCTTGGTATTTGGATCAAAACATGTAGTTCTTTTTTAATTCGCAAATAGTTCTCTCCATTCCCAAAGTATCTGCATTTCCATATTATGCTTTCCAAATGATGTAAGATTTATGAAAAGCCCCAGAGTTGGCCACTGAAAACTCTTGGCAGGATGAATTATAAATGGCAGAATGCAATATGGACACCATGTATTTTACAATTATCTAGTACTTCAGCATGCAGCCATTGCAAATGTTTGGAGTGCTTTGTACAGCAGCATTCAAGACCAGCTATTAGGTGTTGTGCATGTGCAAATCAACGCAGCTAAAAGTCTGCAAGATTTGTTAAAAGTGTGATGATCCATGTTGACATATTCCTTGAAAATTTTGTTTTAAATACTCCAAAAAAACTTCTCTCAGTAGTAATGATGATGTCATATCAGATTCTACAATGTTATAAAAAGAGAATATGCCATAGGATTGGCAGAACAGTGCAGCTATGTGCACCTGAACCATGTTCAAAATCAAAACAGTAGAGAAGATACTTTTTATTCCTAGCAATAGTATAAATTCCACCACAAATTTATTTCTGTTCAGATTTCCTTGGTTTAGAAGTCAGTAAGGTTTTGTTAGCTTTTCTAATTTAATTTAGAGAAAGGTATTGAAACACTTGACACACTGGTGATGCATTATTCTATATTAAAATTACTAATATTTAATATTTGATAGTCTTGGCTAAAAAGTTTATCCTGACTAAAAGAACGCTCCTTTCAACTAAAAGCTAGCAGTCTGCAATTGTTTCCAACACCTCACTTATGGCTAAAATAATCCTGGATGTGCCACTACAACAGGCTCCACCAAGAGCCATCTCTCCTTATTGGCACATATTCACTGTCCAATTCCTTCTTAAAACTGTGGCAGTTAAAAAGCTACTTGAGGAGTCCGTCCCTCCCAGGTAAGGGTGCTTGACCATGTTAAATGATTAAAAAATCATTCTTATGTTAAAAATACAGACTTAAAAAAGTCCACCCATTTTAGTCCATTTATGAATTAAAAAAAAAAAAAAAAAAAAAAAAAAAAGTCCATCATCCCAAGGATGGGTACCTGGCTTTGTTAACAAGGAAATGATTGTTTTTTCCTCTCCTCTTTCTTTTTTTCTGAGAGTATATGGGTGTGGTCTCTGCAATCACTGGGCAGAAAACAAGGATGCAGAGGGTTAGATATCTGACCAAATGGTCTCACTATGATCACAGTTAATACCGCTTCTGTCTGATCTGTCTTAAATTGTACCTGCCTTATTATGTACTTGAAGTGTCTACAGTCTCCAATAAGCTCATGACCTTACCTTGGACAGAGAAATCTGCTCTTCTCTGTCTACACTACGACTGCCAAGCAAATGGTAGTAAGTATATAATTAACTATCATAGTTAAAACAGGAGAGAAAAAAGCTTTCTTCCTCCCCTATATTTATAATCTTGACAAACTCATGTTTTCTTGCATGTATCCCAAAATATGCAGATCTTTGAATAAATCTTCCTTATGCGTGACTCCATTTTCATTTCCACCAAGAAGCTATCATTCCTAACCTGGTTTCATGGAATGTATTTGTTGAAAATTCCTCACTGAATGGTAACAGCAGAAAAAAATCTGACGTATTTGGTATTCCATTAGAGAAGCCTCCTGCCATGAGTCAGCAAGTGAAAGAGCTGGGGCATTCATTAATGGAGTTGTCATGTTAAAGTATGATTATCTGCCAACTTTCTAGCAAGGCCAAGAAGGTCTTTAAAAGGAAAGTTGCAGGACAGGTAGCCATTTATTTTCTTTGTGGTTTTAGTGTACTTTGTGGTTGGGGGTTTATCATTTTCAGTTTTATCTCGTGAAAAATTAACTACAATTGCTGCTCTCTTGCACCGTAAGGAGAAAAAAATAAAATAACAGGAAAAAATAAATGCTTACAAATATGTAGAAACAAAATCCAAACCGATATAACTGAAAATAACATGGTATCAACTACTTCTGTTTCAAGTTTAACATCATATGGAGATTAATCCTCCACAGAAAATAATGAAGATAAAATCAGTGGTGTACTATAAAAAAATCCAGCTTTCTTACGGAAGTTATTTTATAAATCTAGGAGACAAGATTTTAAAACATGATCAAAGTTTTCAGTTGCCTATATTTCTCCATGTCTAAGAAAAACACATGGTTCAAAAGAAGCATTCTTAAAGTGTTCAGACAAATGGTATCAAAAAACGTAGTCCAAAACTGAACAACAAGATGGATTGAGTGTGATTACTACAAACTTTCAAAAATGTTGGAGATATGATCAGGCTATTTCTGTTATAATGCCAGCAGGCTTAAATAACATTGCTTTGTTCTCTAAGAAAACAAAAACGATTTACTATTATTAATATATTAACATTTGCTGATATTGTATCTATAGACATACACACAATAAACAACAAAAGGCCAAGAGAAAGAAAAAAGCTGAACTAACATGGAACTCTCCTAAACATCCCTTACTAAGCATAATATAATGAAAACAAATGAACATTTTGATTAAATAGATATCATTAATGCAGCATGTTATGATCTGAACTCAGGGTTTAATTATGTAATTAAGAGGAAGGGAAAATCATTAAGGTCTATGGAACCAAATAATTCATTTTAGGGGAGAAACAGGAAAAAAGATGTCCCCTTAATTGCAAAATCCGGTCAGCTTGTAGTACCTAGGAGTAAATCTTTCTGTAAGATGTTATGCCTAGCTATACTGTACAGCAGGTGGTGGATGAATCATACCAGCTTCATGAAGAATAGCTGAGGAAAGGAGCATCATTAATGGGTAGAGCTCCAGACTGAGAATCAGGTCTCCTGAGTCCTATAAACAGTTCTTTGTCTGACATTTGGCAAATCACTCAGTCTCAGTTCGCTTAACTGTAGAAGAATCATATTATGGTATTCAAGCCCTTGAAGACCTTAAGTAGGTTTGCTGGTCTGCTGCTGAATGAGGTTGCCAGATGAGGGCAAGGAACTTCCCTAAGATCATCTCAGCCTGGATGAAAGCAAAGCACTGTCACTCAGCATAATGTAGTTTGGGATTTCATTATGCAGACTTACAACATACCAAGTAGTCACAGGGTCTGCATTCAGTTCAGGATGTTTTTGTAGAAGGAGTATCAGGTCTTTCAAACATTTTTCCTCAGGTATGCCTAGATGGTACATGGCATGAATGCAGCTTCTTATTAATTATGGGACCATACACAACACTTAATTTTTTTCTGTAGAAACAGATGCACTGGAGGAAGTTGAAATGACCATATGGTAAGGTATGACTGGGTTAATTTATTCTATGAGAACGGGTGTTGTTTTTTTGTTGTTGATGCTTGCAAGAGGCAGGCCAATACTGACATCACTGCAGACTTCCCCCTGTAAGTTCACTGATTATGAAAGGTGCCCCAAATTTCACAGTGACCATGCTGAGAAGGTTTGGAACATTAAACAAATGTGCTTTTTTATCCTAGGGGTCCTACATAACAAACATTTTTTTTTTTTCATTGATTGTTTATTTTATATGGTACAATAAAAAAAAAAAAGGAAAAGCCAGTTATAATGTTCGGAGCGCTGACATAAACCTGTAAGAACTATGTAAGCCCATGTAAGGTTCAGCAATGTTGAGAAAACATTTCTGTTCCTAATGCTTCTGCAGTACAAGCGAGAGATCCAGACTTAAACTGTGAGAGATCTAGTTTCCAGTTATGAATGTGACATAAGTTTCTGAAACCTGAGATATATGTATCCCCTACCGGCTCCTATTATTCTGCACACAAAGTTGGAATTCTGATGATAAGAAGAAGAGATAATAAGAAAACCTGCAATAGGAAATCTGACCACATCTACCAAATGCCAAAAGGGTGTTTGTGGTCATTCTCTGTTTTCTAGTTGCTCCTAAATCTACAGTTTGGATATAACTAGTAAAGATCTTATGTCAAGCGCTATGTAGGAATTCAGGTTTAACACAACGTATTGTACAGAGGTGTCAAGTAATGAGAGTAAGAGAAAAGAAAAATCTAAAATTTGAATTGGAAACTGACAGGTCTAATGAATGAATATATGGGACTGGAGAATTACGTTTTAAAATAATAGCTCGACTGGAGGCCACTGATGTGAAAATAGCTGCTGGGACTACCACATAGGAAACAGCTTGAAACAGGTACAGACGCATATATTTGTTACTAGAAAATATATTTTACATATATGTAACAGTCTATCCCGAGTACAGTTGGGGTCAGATGTAGCCAAGGCAAAGCTGGATATGCAGAGTGAATTAGAGAGTCTGGTTTGTTTCAGAAGCTAAGATTTAAATAGCAGAAGTTTGTATGAATGGTCCATTATCTGGACTGAATAATAAGCCATGGCTTTGGAGGCAGTGAATTTGCTGACTATCTGAAACCTTTTTTTTTTTTTTTTCCCTGTTTTTGTTTGTTTGTTTGCTTGTTTGTTTTTTCTATGGCTAGAACCACCTGTTCTGTGCCCAACAGAACACTTCAGCCCAAATTATTCATTTTATGGCTGAGGATGCAAAGGTGAGTGGTGCCCTACAGAAGGCAATTGTAGGATGCATGGCTGAGGATGAACGTTCAGACAGACCTGGAGTGGTGAGAGCTATTATAAAAGCATGAGACTATATGGCCCACTTTTTCTCTATATAAAACATCTGCAGGTGGCTGGACCCTGCTATCCAAAGCTGCCACTAAATTCTGTTTATTGACAAGTGAGCTAGCAAGTACAAAATGTGAAAGCCTGTGCCAGGCTTTGTGCAAAGGCAGATGTTTGTGAGCTGCTGCTGATTCATCTTCAGGATGTACCACTTGTGTGTGGCATTGGTTTGGAGAGTGGCTTCATGAGAAAGAGAGAATGTACAGCACAGACAGACTTTTTATCCATTCCTTAGGGTTCTTATTCCTATCCTTCTCTATTGTATTTACCTGAAATAAGGGACAAGAAGAAGTATTTGCTATGTCATGAGTTCCTTTACTTATATTCCTTTCCTGACCACTAACAATGTCCTTGAATTTCTTGACAATTTCTCCATTATTTTTTTTATTAGACCCCAGAAGTACTCACTGCAGTTTTATGCACACTACAGTTTACAGCTGTACTCAGCAGGAATGCCGTACAGCATGGAACTTCCTAACTTCCCTCTATTGACAACTTCATTTCCTCATCCTCAATCAGATCCTTCAACTTCTTTAAACAAACAAACAAACAAACAAACAAACAAAAAAACTAGCCAAAAGGGGATAAGTAATTAACAAACCAGTATTATAAGCAAACTTTGCCTTTTATTGACATTGTAAAATTTTCCCAAAGTAAGAAATCCTTCATTAAAACAAACAGACAAACAAGCCTTTTTATATCAGCTGCAATTAGAAATGGGCATTCTTAAATTAAACATGATCCTAAGATTTGAACAGCTGCTAGAGGCAAATTAGAGGCAAATTTACTACATTTAATTTATGCATGGTGTGGAAGAGGCCAGCTAGACAGGAACCAGGAGACTTTGAAGACACAAAGGAAGAAGTACTGAGTTTCCAAGTTTACTAGACACAGAATTACCATCTTTTTGGGCTCTTGGAGCAACAGGGAGGATCACAGCTCTCACTGCTTCTAGGAACTTTGTTTTTCAGTGAAGAGTCTGGAAGTCCTGAAAACCTTCCAAGGCCCCTGACTTCCTCATGTGTATCTGGAAGCTTAGGCTGAAAACTTTGTCAGGCTACTGCCTTTTAGAGCTTGAGGACTTTCAATGTCCTGATTCCATGACAAGAACACCATGAATTTCAAGAGCCAAATTCTTGGGATTTTCTTGTTACTGATCACATGATAAAGTTAGGAATAAGCTTTTGTGACTTCAAGACTGTCTCTAAGCCATGGAAATTGGAAGCATTAAGCAGTCTTTTTCAGACACACCTAAGGTAAAAATCTAGAAGAACATACCTCTAGGGAAGAAGTCACTGACCTTAAGGCTTCAAGATACTCAGTAGCCTCCCACATCATGAATCAGTTAAACTCCATAGTATACAGATGCTCTCCACCACTGACTCTTACTGTAACTCTTCATTTTCCAGAAGACATAGCCCTGAAGTCATATTTAATAGTGTTAGGACCACTACTGAATTCAAACCAAATAAATAGTTTCCCCTTCTAATGAAGAAAAAAAATCCTGCAACATATTTAGGTTTAAAAATCTGTCTGAAGACTTTCAGTTGTAATCTGTGGATAGAGATTTTCTTATTTCAGGCAAGTCTTAGGAATTTTTAAAGGAATGCTTTAGTAATCAGGAAAAAACAGACCATATTTAAGCGTAACTTAAGTATTTCCTTTATGCACTTCTCTATACAGTCATAGGCAATCATTATTTACACTCTAATTCCCATAACTTGAATTCTGTTAACAAAAGTATTTTCATTTCTTGTTTCATTTTATCATTGAGGTATCTAAATGCTTATTGTTGCTGGTGGTAGTATTATTCCGTTCCGTGTCTTCCTCAAATGCATAGAAACTTACCTCTCACTAGATTTCAATTTTGGCTCAACAAAACTCTCAGTGGTTAATGAAATAATTCACAAGTCTGCTAACTGTAGATCTAAATAAAATGAGATGGAAGGAAGGAGGGAAGGAAGGAAGGAAGGAAGGAAGGAAGAAAGGAAGGAAGGAAGGAAGGAAGGAAGGAAGGAGAGAAGGAAGGAAGGAGAGAAGGAAGGAAGGAAGGAAGGAAGGAAGGAAGGAAGGAAGGAAGGAAGGAAGGAAGGAAGGAAGGAAGGAAGGAAGGAAGGAAGGAAGGAAGGAAGGAAGGAAGGAAGGAAGGAAGGAAGGAAGGAAGGAAGGAAGGAAGGAAGGAAGGAAGGAAGGAAGGAAGGAAGGAAGGAAGGAAGGAAGGAAGGAAGGAAGGAAGGAAGGAAGGAAGGAAGGAAGGAAGGAAGGAAGGAAGGAAGGAAGGAAGGAAAAAGAAAGAGAAAGAGGGAGAAACGTAGAAAGAGAGAAAGAAAGAGGGAAAGAGAGAAAGAGAGAAAGAGAGAGAGAGAAAGAGAGAAAGAGGGAGAGAAAGAGAAAGAGGAGAGACAGAAAGAAAGAAAAAGAGAGAAAGAAAGAAAGAACGAAAGAACGAAAGAACGAAAGAACGACAGAAAGAAAGAAAGAAAGAAAGAGAAAAGAAAGAAAAGAAAGAAAAAGAAAGAAAAAGAAAGAAGAAGAAAGAGAACACAAAAAGAAAAACTTAGCAAACTTTCATCAGACCCTGCTTACATACAAAGCAGAAATCATCGTGCAGAGTTATTAAGAAACATAGAAAACACATCATCTCCTTCTGGAAAACACTATGCCTTGAATTGTTGAATCACTCTACATTTTAATGTGCAAATTTGTTCCTTGGCTTTTTGCTGAAAGGATCAAACCATTTGGCATTTTGTCTGAGCCATAAATGCTTTAAGGAAGATGCAGTATAATTTATTAAAATGTATAAAGGGAACAAAGAATGGGATTAATTTTCTTCTTCTCTTTTAATTCCAGGGGCACCACTAGGGCATTTAATATGGGTTAAACCAGATTCAAAGAGCTTTTCATTAGACATTTAACATAAATGAGTAAGAGCTTAATCAGCACATACCATTTAAATGCATTGAATGGAGGAATTGGACTGTACATTGCATTATAATTTATAGAGTTTTGTTTTTGATTACATAAGGGAAATACATTTTTTATGCCTTAAAAGCATTCTTTTGTGATGTCAAAAAAATGTATAGTATTATTGTTCTGAAAATGGTGTTTCAATTTGGTAGTGAAACCTAAAGTCACCCAAGTGGAAAAGATAACTAGCAAATTCCTCAAAGTCTTGTAGTTTGTGGGTTTTCTCTTCAAACAGTCCTTTTCTTCTGGGCCTGATAATGAACATTCCCTCTGCTTTCCATCCTATGTGGCTTGCACATTCTTTTTAACGGCTTTAAAAAAAAAATGACTTGTGAATACTTCTAGAATGCAGTTTAAACAGGATTAGAAAGAGCATCACTATGCTGGGCTTGCAGCATGGAAGCAAAGCACTGCTGAAAACTTGTTTTGTTTCCTTTTTTTTCAATCATTTAGTGATAGTATAAAAGTAATTCAGTCCCCACTTAAACAATACCTGGGGTAACTCTGTGTGTATCATCTGTTCCATCAGAGATGATTATAGGAAATTAAACTGCTGCAAAGGCAAAAGTGGCTCCCATTTTAAAGAACTTTATCAAAATGTTAAGGAAGGATAATATTCTAAAGAGCTTTCTTTTTAGTTTCTGTTTGCCTTCAGCAATACTGTCTATAACAATCGCTCTTCAAATTGCAGTTAGTTTTCCGTCTAACAAAAGGCATTGTTTTTTCCCCTCTGTTCTCTTATATCTTTGCAGGAGACAATAAAGTATCTCTTCTTATCCAGAAACACTGAGAGCTCTTATCAGCCGAAAGGTAAGAAAAAGGAAATATCTCAGCAATGGAGATTTTTTTTTTTTTTGTACTGTGCTTTATTTTTTTTAGTAGGTCAGCAAAAGAAAAAAGAAGTCCCATTTACTGAGATGCTATTCCTTATTCTTAGAAGAGCTTGAAATCAAGATAAAGCTCTTATGCTCTGAGAATGCAGTCACCCTAAAATGCATACCTTTCCCTCGTACTTGCTTTTTCTTTTTCTTCTTTTTTTTTTCTTCTTTCTTCTCCTGTCTCTTTTTCATGTTCTTTTTTTTTTTTTTTTCCCACTAAAAGAATTTTAATGTAAATGTTATCATTGTGGTGTGTTCCCCTCCTGACAGATTCTATCTACAGTACTGGAAAAGAAAAACAGGAACAAAAACAGACTTTGAAAAAGAAAAGATGTATTTATGCATACACACACACAAAATAGTGCATATATACATAGACGTACATCTATGTAATTATACATATTGTTTACAGAATTACAGAATGCTTGAAGTTGGAAGAGATCTCTGGAGGTCATCTAGTCCAACAAAACTGCTGAAGCAGAGACACCCTGAGCAGGTTTCTCATGTCCAGGTGGCTTTTGAAGATCTCCAAGGAGGGAGACTATCAATTAGCTATCAATATCCAAACTAATTATGATAGGGACCATATTTAATCAGTGGAAAGAAATACTTCTAGATAAAGTTTATTTGAGCCCATTTTAGACATTCATTCTGGTGTGAGAGCAACTGTTCTTCAGAGGTACCCACTTTCCTCCATTGTTTCTAAGGGCTGAATTCTTCAGAGTTAGACGCTTTCTTTATAGCTAATGCTCAGAAAATTCAAACGTTTTCACCAAAATTACCAGAAGAATGTTTAAATCTGTTCACAGAATCCCAGCTATCACTTTGCTACAGAGCAACTTAGAAGGCGTAAAATGTGAAGAAAAAAAACAAAAAACAAAAAACATAGCTTTTAAATATCAAAATAGAACTGTTCTCTGCTAGAACATCGTAACATGCCCGTAGTCAAATTAAGCCAATAATACTTTCTTTCTCGATTTCACTTTAGACTGTGTCTAAACAAGAGTTATTGCATGTTAAGATGCCATGTGTCCTGGACAGCTGGGTCGGAGTTGGCCACCACCTAATGTCTGCCGGAAATGAAGAGGGGAAAACCCAAACTCTCACTGAGGAAGGCCTGAGGTGTTCATGTATCTGCACCAACTTCCCTTAGCTTTCCTGATGCACTCACTGATATGCTAGGGGGATGACAACAGAAACGATGATCCCTTCGAAGAAGCTTCAAATCAGATTTACTTAATGCCTTTACTAGCTTCTCTGTTTCCATTTTGGAAATAAATATTTGTGCATCAACTTTATATAAAGTTCATGGGCAGATGGTGACACCAAAAATCAGGTCATGGAAATCTGGTTGCCTTTGGAAGTGGCCTAGTTTCTTCACCAGCAGTAACTGAGACCTTTAGCAAGTTACCTGGATAATGTGAATCACAACAAAACCAGAGGCAGTTCATCTTAAAGTGACATCAAAAGTAATCTGAATACGTAATTTTGGTGTTATCACATAAGCATGTGTCTTTACCATGGCACCACCACAGTGATCAAGGGCAGGAGAACAGGGACATCAGAGAAAAAGACCCACCTCCTTGACCGTGTGGCTTCCATATGGCCTTTACGATCCTATCCCACCTCCCACAGTTGTAGTCTGTCTCCAGCAGACCCTATTCATACAGTCAATCATGCTTGTGCACACACGTATGGATAGACACATGCATAGAGGCTGCCCTGGGCTGGACAAAGATGGCTCCAGCCACTCCCAGCAGGCTCCAGCAGCCCCACTGTGGGTGCAGACAAGCTTGATGAGCTTCAGAAAAAAAAGTGAGTAAAAGTACTACAAACACCAATTCTTCAGATCCCTGAAGCCCACGCAGGGCCCCCTGTCAGAGCAGGTGTGTGTCCCTGAAGGCAGCAGCAGCCCGTGGGAAGGATCCATGGGGCAGGGAGGAAGCGTGAGGGCAGCAGAGAGGAGCTGCTGTATGTGAACCATAACCCTGTCCTCCTCCAGGAAAGGTGCAGAAGTTAGGAGTGAAGCTGAGCCTTGAAAGGGGTGGAGGTGGGAGTGTGGGAAGGAGAGGTATTGGTTTAGTTTTGCTCTTGGTTTCTCATTAACTGTGTTTCAACAGGTAATGAATTAATTTTACCAAGGTAGAGTGTGTTTTGCCCCTGATAGTAACTGGTAAGTGATCTCCCTTTCTTTATGTCAGACACAAGCTGTTTTTCCCCTTGGCCCATTGAAGAAGGAAGTGCGAGAGTGGCTGGGTGGGCTCCTGGCCAAGGTTAAATCACCACAGAGACATACATGTGTCTGTCTGTCACCTGTGGAAATATGTCAGGCCGCTTAAGATTACATGACCAGTTTTAGCGCCTTTTGCATACTTAAAAAAACTTGTCGGGGGATTCCGAGCACCCAGAGCTGATGCTTGCTTTGTTGGCGCTTGAAGTTGTGAGAAACTTCTGAATATACCACCATTTCCATTAAAGTCCTTGAGGGTTTGCTCAGAAATTTAATTCTAGTTACATGTGTTGCAGAAATTGACCTTCTAGTATTGAAGGGTGTTCTGCTTGTAGAACAACAGACATTTTAAGAATAAAAATAATGAAAAAAAAAATATATATATATATAGTTGTGTGACTAAGCCTGAGAACAGCTGTTTTCAATACATTGATAAACCAAAAATTGTCAAAACCATTAATCTTTTAGCTGATTATAATGATACTAGGTCCCTGGTTTTGGTGGTTATAATTTACTTCCCCCCCCCTTTTTTTTTTTTCCATTGGTAAATATCAATGTGTGCACGTGTGTGTGTATGTGTGTGTGTTCACATATATTTTTGGCTTGGTTCATAGCTGATTTTTACACTTGTCTTGATAAATTATCATTTTACTTAATTTATTCCTGGAGCTCTCTTTTTAAATATCCTCTTTTTTTCTCTTAAGCACAAGATTAGTAAGATTTTTTTTCATTAAGTTCACTTTTATGCATTAAAAGAAGGAGGGAGAACCCACTATATATTGTGATTTCAAAATGACTTTTCCCTTTTCTGCATTTTTTTTTTCTTGCTCGTCACTTAGATTTTTTTCACTTCCAAGTTGCTGCTATTTTGTCAGTGGTGACAATATGGAAATCCATACATATTGGTATTCCAATAGAGATTTGTGTAGCCAAACAGAAGCAAAAAATTATGTGAATACAAATGTATTAACTGCAAAGATAAATCACAACCTGCAGGCAACATGAATAAGCTGAGGAAAGAGAGGAAAAGATGTGGGGTAGGGAGTGTGGCTCGAAACCAGCTGGAGTCAAAAGATGGAACATCACCCACAGAAATTGGGAAACATTTACAAGCATAACTTTTTAGTAGCACACAAGCAGAAAATGTAGTGATTCGAAAGCAACCAGGCCCACAACCACACTGCAGTGGAGTTTTATCATCTTTGGAAATCGTCTGTGCTCATTGTCAGGCTTTTTACTACTCTACCTTGGTTTGGGGGTCTTTTTCTTTCTTCCTCTTCTCCTTCTTACAAAAAGAAAAAAAAAAAAAGTTTAAAAAATATGAACTTAGGAAAAGCCAATTTCATGTGCTGTTAATTTAATTCCCAACATAAAACCTTACTTCTTCTGATGGAAAATGAAATTACCCTTTCTACATCCGTTTTATCTGTCAATTAAATTCTTTTTTTTTTCCCCTTTCCTCCCCTCAAAGAAAAAAGAACATGCACATTATTGGTTATATTTTCTGTGCTTGCAACAAAATGAAAATGGGAAGAGGTGGCATTAACTACAGTAAGTACACAAAACCTGCTTGATTATCATGTAAAGATGCTGGAATGACAACCCTGGAGACTTTGAATCTCCTTTGTGAGCTTGTAGATGTCTAGGCTAATTTTCATTTTCCATTTGCCCTGGTATTGCATGGCAAAGCAGTTTTAATAACGGGACTTTTAGCAGCGTTAACTATTAACCTTTCTATTTCGTGGTATCTTTAAGAAATGGCTTATGGAGGCAGCTTTCTCTGCCTGAATCTGTATGTGAATAAAGATAGGGAAAGGAAATGCATCTTTTGGGCTGAAAGAGAGGACATTCTCTGTAATCAATTCTGAATGATTAATTTCAGAATGTTATTTGTCTCTGCTTCATGTTTTCATTACTTGACAGTTATGAAAAAATAACCTTCTTTGGTCTCGCTTGGTTATTATTTGTATTACCTTAGAGCTGATTGGAAAACAGTATTTGAAACAAACAAACAAACAAAAAAGAAAAACAGCTTTTCCAAATTGAAAAATACGGAGGCATTTGCTTTTGAGACAGTTTTGTTTGTTCACTTTTTGAATGGAGACAAAAACACCTTCTGGGACCAAAAAAACCATCCTTTTTATTGTTCAACAGCAGCACTGAAAAGAGTAGAAAGCAGATCAGACTGTTTGTTGAGTAGTAGAAAATTCTGTAGCTCAACCACAACAATTTGTTTTGCATATGAAGATCTGAAATCTTACAATCTTTATTTGAGACACAGACACCATAGGTAAACTAACTGTGAGGCAAATATTTTGCAGCACTGGTGGGGACTAGTAAAGTAAGGTTTTTACATGCTGGCAGGCATCTCATGGTGAACCTTTCTGCTTCAGCCCGAGATGTTACTACCACCCAGATTAATCACCTTCACCCTGTGCTTACAACTACAGAGTGGGTGGTAGAAGCACCTACTTTTCAGCATTCTGTTGGAATTAAGCTCCACTAAATTATATTAGTGGATTTAACTGTATGCTGAAATGATGCAGTACAGCCAGATGTTCCTTTTCTGTTACGTTTTGGGGTGGGGGGATTGCTTACAGGCTATGAGCCAGAGGGGTCTGGGTGAAGGGGACAAGAAGTCATATTTATACACTTCCTACTTGCACGAATGGCGGGGGGGGGGGGGGGGGGGTGTTGTTTCAGAGAGAGAGAGGGAGAGACTAATGAATTCTGTGTGTTGCTCAGGGGCACTGTGCGGGTCATTTCCTGGGTGAGCTCCCCTTGTGCTTGGAGAGACTTTGCATTGTTGATTGCATCTGAGTATCTAAATGAGTAATAGTGGACCTTATGTCTTATCGTATGAACATATGCAAAAAGAACTCATTCAGTTCTGCCACAGCAAAGCCATCTGAAGCATGATTGTCCTCTCCCAACTGTAAAAAAATATCAAGTACAATTCTGTTAAAAGTAGAATTATACTAGAGAAAAACTGGACTGATTGAGAGAAAAATCAGGCCTACAGCCTATAAAGTGCAAGTATAAACAGCATCACTTTTTTTTTTTTGAACCTAAATACATACACCTGGAAGGCATTCAAAGCATGTATTTGCAGTTATTTGTTACTCCTGAAATGATTAAAGTAAATCACATTGTTTGATATGAAAAATATGTTGTACACACACTTCTATTTTTCTCACTGCTCTGCCCTCCATGCTGCATTTTGTAGCATAATCAAAATGCAAAATACATTTTGAAAAATTAAATGAGAGACACACGTGTGAATCATGAGGTTTATTTGCATGTTTGGCCCTTCAATTCATTAGGGATTTTAGTTTTTCCGGGAGGGAAACTGTCACATTTACATATTCTTAGACAGGCATGCAAATACTAGTCAGAAAGTATAGTTTGTTCAATGCATTACAAGCTCCTGGGCTGCCAAACAGTAATTTCAGTTCTTGAGTAATATACATTTTTGGAAACTTGGCATAATAACACTGTATTATAGTATTGCCCACTAGGACCACTTACGATTTTGTCAGCTTTTCCATTACAAACCCTTATGTTCTCGGACCCATGCATTGTATGTCAGCCATATAAATTTCTTATCTGACATGCACGGTCTCAGTCCCTGAGCAAATTTCTTTTGCAAATTTCAGAAAGTAAAGTCACAGAAGCCTATTTTGAAGTTCCAGCTGGGCCAAAGCAGACAGAGCACCAAAAGAAAGAAAAACAGATTTAACGAGTCTTTTATGTCCATTTTTGTGTTTGGCACCTAATGTACTTCTGGGGTTTGCTATTGTGGATGCAAATAGACAAGTACTAGCTATAGCAGTTCACGTGGTAGATGAGCACCTCAAAGAATGTAGGCAATTAAAATACACCATCAGTAAACCTTTTCATTTGGAGAATAAGTGTCTGTACTCTATCTTGGAAGTGGACTGCAGGATTTTATATCCCTACATTTGGCCTAAATTCATGAACTGGTGTAACCAAACTTAGGCTAGTGTATACTGGAGAAAATAATTCAGGCCTGGTTAGAGACAAGGTCATTGCTAAGTCAGCTTGGTAAGCTATTTTAGCTTGGGTGGATTCTTGACCTTAGTTCCAACCGTCTCTGTAGCCAGTGTCAAGGGAATGATGTGATCAGTATGCCTACCTTGGGTTTCAGTGTGGATGCCCTAGGGCATATTTCTATTTATTTAGGCTGGCTTCAAGTCTGGATGAGGCTTAAACTCATGCCTCTGGCTTTGCAGTGAGCAAAGAAAGTTAAAACTTGTATAATGAAAAACTGAACTCGGAGCAGATGAAGATAGATATCCTCATTGAAGTTCATTGGCGAAACATATCGATTGAACCATAGGGATTGAATTAACCTGTAAACTCTTCCGATTAATACTAAAGGTAGGGAAAGTTGACCTACTTGTAAATTGTTCTTGTTCTTTAGACTAAAATATTAAGGACTGCAGTATTTGGTACAAATCATCACAGGACCTTTGTGTTCCATGCAACTATTCTGATCATATTTTGACTATGCCAGTTGGGGAACTTGGACCAGGTAATTGCTCCCATTCACAAAACTATTGTAATGCATTAACATAAAAGCAACTGTGTAGATCTTGAGCTCTAGTTATGCTATCAGGAAGACCACACAGAACCTCTTGCCATGGCTAATGGGGGACAAAATTGATAGCTCACAGATATCTGAAACATTTGAAAATAGATGCTTTTTCCTAGCAGGAGTTTTATAAATTTTTTCCTGCTTTTCATGCACCATATCTTCTGTCCATTCAGGCTTCATAAGGTTTCTTAGTATGCAGAGAGGCTATGCATGTGGAAATCTGCTGTTTTCTAAATCCACACTGATAGGACAGATTGTAAACTCTTTGAAGGGACTGTTACAGTCTATCATGTTCATGATATACGGATTTAGGACTTCTAAATACACAGTGGCAGTGTACTCTAATGATCCATTATACTGTATCAATGATATGTAGATTATGGGTTGATTGTAGAAATGTGAACTATGCCTTTCAATCCGTAGTGTGGCTCTTTGAGGATTTGTTGAAGGCACAGAGGATCAATGCACTTTGACATGACTCAGACAAAGAACTAAGAATTAGAGCTTGCCAAACTTTCACTGTTATGGGTATGATCTTGCTGTCATGATCCCAGCGACGTGCAAACACCACTAACCTCAAATGAGCTCACTTGAGAAATGGTTTTATCCTAAGCACAGCAAACCAGATCTAAGAATACAATAATAGCTCTAGAATTTTCCAGGAATCTTGGGAGGGTCTTACATCTCATCCAGATTTCTGTGCTGTGGTGGTTAGACAGACATCAAAGCCTCATTTAGCTAGTGTATGCCAGTGCTACACAGATTATGTAATTTTTGTCAGGGATCAAGAGAGGTGTCTGAAAGAGTCTGGATCTAAGGAGCTTTATATTTTTTTTTCTCATTCATTTTAATACATCCATATAGCAATACCTCATGATATAATTTTCTGAAATTAATGGATAGGCTAAATTTAAATCACAGGATAACAGAAGCATCGAGGTTGAAAGAGACCTCCAAGATCATCTAGTCCAACCTCTGACCTAACACTAACAAGTCCTCCACTAAACCATATCACTATGCTCTAAATCTCAACATCTTTTAAAGACCTCCAGGGATGGTGACTCAACCACTTCCCTGGGCAGTCCATTCCAATGCCTAACAACCCTTTCAGTAAAGAAGTTCTTCCAAACATCCAACCTAAACCTCCCCTGGCGCAACTTCAGCCCATTCCCCCTCGTCATGTCGACAGGCACGTGGGAGAATAGACCAATCCTCACCAGCTTTGTTGTCCTTCTCTGGACTCGCTCAAGCACCTCCATGTCCTTCTTGTAGCGAGGGGCCCAAAACTGAACACAGTACTCGAGGTGCGGCCTCACCAGAGCCGAGTACAGGGGGACAATCACTTTCCTAGCCCTGCTGGCCACACTGTTTCTTATGCAAGCCAGGATGCTGCTGGCCTTCTTGGCCACCTGTGGTGCAATTGCCTAAGTAACTAGGAAAATAAAACTAACATTCACATTTTAAAGAAAATGTACAGCATTGAAGAATCTTTCAGGGTAGGGTGTGGCTGCATTACCTGAGCGTTCCCTAGGCTTCCAACCTTAGATGCTATCACACTGGAGGAACCTGGTTTGCTGGCTCTAAGGAACAGTACGGAGCGCAGAGTGGAGTGGAGACACCACGGCTAGGCTCTGTGACCAGGTGGGGACTCGATTGTTCTTGTGCATACCAAGACCGATAAGTCGCACTTTTTGCTACCCTGAGCCAACGACCTGTCATGTTTTGACAAATGCTGTACTCTAGTGTACTTTTGCTCATTATAATATCATTATAATAACAAAACGCATCCATCCCAAAAGCTACCCACCTCCAAGGTGCGACCACCCCTCACTGAGCACGCGCTCTGAATTTCTTGGAGCCTATACCTTTAAACGGAGACGGGAAATCTTTTCACCAACCATAACTAAGATATGCTTGACTAGAGTCACTCAAGCTCCACCTAAAAGATATAAAATATAACTTGGCCTAAGAGAGAGGGGATGTCGAGGAAAATACTATCGTTAAGGAAGATACCACTGTCAGGCGAGATACCATCCTGAGGGAATATACCATCCCGAGGACCTCCTGACTCCTGGGATCAGTTGACAGGCTGAGCCTCTCTTCCCCCCATTGGGAAGCCTTTGGGTGAGATTTGAACACTTGGTTATACCCACCTGAGCACACTGCTGGCTCATATTCAGCCGACTATCAACCAGTATTCCCAGGTCCTTCTCTGCCAGGCAGCTTTCCAATCACTCATCTCCCAGCCTGTAGCGCTGCTTGGGGTTATTGCGCCCCAGGTGCAGGACCCGGCACTTGGCCTTGTTGAACTTCATACAGTTGGCCTCAGTCCATCGGTCCAGCCTATCCAGATCCTCCTGCAGAGCCTTCCTACCCCCGAGCAGATCGACACACGCACCTAACTTGGTGTCATCTGCAAACTTATGGAGGGTGCACTTGATCCCCTCATCCAGATCATTAATAAAGATATTAAAGAGAACTGGCCCTAGTACTGAGCCTTGAGGGACTCCACTAGTGACCAGCCTCCAAATGGATTTGACTCCATTCACCACGACTCTTTGGGCCCGGGTACCCAGCCAGTTTCTAACCCAACAAAGCGTACGCCAGTCCAAGCCACGAGCAGAGTTTCTTGAGGAGAATGTTGTGGGAAACGGTGTCAAAAGCCTTACTGAAGTCAAGGTAGACCACATCCACAGCACAACTATTATAAAGGCATACAGAGCTGTAGAACTATTCTACAGGCTGTACTACAGGCTATATTGTGGTCACAGGCCTGATGCTGTTCTTTAACTGCCATATGACTGTAGGCTACTCACTGTTTCCCCTTCTATTCCTGTCTAGTTTGTTTATTTATTTATTTATTTATTTATTTATTGTTTTGAAGAGTCCTTCACAGCTTGCTTTATTACTAAGTGCTGTTCAGACATTGTCTTCAGAAAAGCCATCTTGGATGAGACATTTAAACCCTGTTGTAATAGAAAAAAATAGTAAGTAAGACAGGATATTTTATATACCTACAAGAAGATAATTGTCTATTTAGACCAGCAGAAAATATTACCCAAGAGCCCAAATCCCATCTTTTCTCAAGGTAACTTAGTAGCAGAATGTTGCTGTCAAATATATTCTCCCTCCCTTTCTCTTCTCTAGTGGATTTATTCTGATCACATGTGCGAGTTGAGAAATATACCAAAAATGGCCCTTTCATTAAGATTAGAAAGCTGTAGCCCTTAAATCATGCATTTATGCAATTTTTAACTGTTTTTAACTAGCACAAAATGGCTCGTTGGAATTATGCAAGTATAGATCATTTTAATTTGAATCATTGTGGAATCGTAAAGGACTCCGTTCTTTAATTTTGTGCCTTCAAGTCAGCCACTTTGATTAAAAAATAATAAAGCATGAGAGCTGGAGGGTCCTTGCAGGTTCTTCCAGCTATCATGGATCCCTGATCTTTGGTACTAATTCTTCTCATTAATATTAATAAAGGGCTGATAGGCCATCTCAAAGCATAGTACAAAAACCATGCAATTAATTGCTTGTAGTGTTTTTATGCTTATTTTGCACAATGAGAAGTGATGCCTCAGGAGTCTAAATATCAGTTAATCAATAATATCAAATCCACTGAAGAAGAGACCTTCAAGTCCCTTTTTCATAAATCTTCCCTAATTTTAAGCAGGATTAAAACCAATTACAAGTTGTTTGTTTTTAAATTAAAAAAAAAAAAAAGAGAGAGAGAGAGAGAAAGAAGAGGCGGTATGGACAGACTTACAAATAATCCCCTGCTTATCATTTCAGCACTGAAATTTTTAATAGTTAAGCTGCTGGGTTTTAGATTTCCTTTCTTCTCCAGCCAGATAATAGCCAAGGTGATCTCAGGAAATTAGATTTGAACACCATCAATGAAGTCTTCTCAACAGGTTCTGGCAGGTTTAGCAATACTAGTCATGTTGAGCTGGATGGCATTCCTTAACGACACAAAATTGCACGTGGTATTATGGCCAGCAAAACCTTTCCAAAAAATAAGAACTCATCCCATCCTGAACTGAGCTACCTGGACCCTGGACTGGAGTGAACAACAGTCAAAATCACATTCTCTTTTTCTGTCTGAAGACCAGGGCCAAAGACTGAGTTCCTTTCACCTTGCCATATCTCAGCCCTGTTACAGACAAAGGCAAGTAGCTGACACTGTGGAGTAAAAGGGTAATAGCTAGTATTTTGTTTGCTTTTGAAACACAGGTATAATGTCTTACTTAGTTTTCATAATGGGGATAGCCCAGATCATTAAAATAACAATGTCATGATGTAAGACTGACCAAGCAGATACCTTTCTTTCTTGTAATTTGTATACAAGTGGGCATTTATGAGCTATTGCACCTATTGGTATAGATTGCATTTAAAATATAATTTGATGTGACAAAGGCTGAATGCCTAAAAGAAGAAAAAATGCAGTTACTTCCAAATTAGTTGTTAATTTGTTGTTTTGGTTTTGATTTGTGTTTGCATGATGGTGTATAAAAAGATTTTGGAAGGTTGCAGTCCTGTGGCTATTTCTGATTGCGGCAGTGCAGGACCTACAGCTAAGGGTTACTTTGCTTTACATGGTTCAAAATAATTGGTTTAATCTTGCAGGTATCCCTCTTGTCTTTTTACAGCTAGATGAAATATTTTTAGCAAGAGAAAATGTACATTTTTTATGCACACCTCTACCTGTATTGTTCTATCAACAAGTATGAATTTATAAGGTCAAGTCTCATCCTTCAAGTAGTCCTCATATACACAGGCACACGTGAAAGAAAATGGTTTTAGGAAATGTCAGAATGCTTTATATCAACATTTTCAAAATGAACTAGAACATTTCATTTCAAAATGTCATTTTAATTTTGAAATTGATCTTTTTAAAGGGTAAGAAAAGAAAAAGAGAAAAAAAGCTTAAATAACTTGGAGATGAAACACATTTTGCAATTTGAATTAAACTTCCTGCTGTACAAACCCAAACCTGTTGATTTATTTATTTTCTTTTTGCTATTAAACTCCAAAGTCTAGTATTCTTACAGGTCAAGTCTTTTACTTGTATTTCAAACCAGTGGTCAACTAAGAGCATGCTTTTCTGTTTTCCTCTGTACCTGCATACTATTTATATTATCAGGTATAACTTGCATATCTGAATGATGCAGTCACAGCTCTAAGGGTGTGTAGTTCCTGGCCTTGCTCTCTTTAGAGGCACGTTATGTACCATAAATTAATATCAGAAGAAATTTTGTCCAAGAAAGGTCTGTGTCAGTGGAAAAAGTGCATTTTTTTTCCTCTGTAAGGAGAACTCTACAGCAAGGCAGAAAATTCCCGGAGTTTCAGCATGTGGAGCTCTATGGAGTTTACTCTGATTTTTTTCCTTTTTCCTTTATTCTTTTTTTTTTTTTTTTCCTTGCTATACAGAATAGTTGGATTCCACATGATTCATGAGGGATCAGACAGCTCCAGCTGTTACCCCTGCCACTACCCCTACCAAAAAGAAAAAAAATATATATATATATTAGAGGGGGTGGTATAAGAAATAAAAGGCAAATCAGCCTGATATTAATTATAACTATAAATAAAGGAGACATTAGCTTAAAAATTCACTGTAAGCTTTACAGCTGCTTATCCTTTAAAAAACCTGGGCTGAAACATAAATTCTGAAACAAATTCTGATTTAGACTGTTGTTTGGAGGAGCTGATTTTAACAGCCAGAGGAAGCCAGACAAACATTTGCCTCCCACTCTGTGCAATGTTATTAACCCACCCAGTTATTAGAAGAGACTTGTCACTGCTTTAAACTATTAGATGTGTAATTCATCATACACTAAGAATGTATCAACAAAGAATTAACAGCTAAATATTACTAATATCAATTAGTGCAGTTTTATGTAAAGTGGATCTTGGAACCTCTTTCCTAAATTTGATGAAACAAAGGTCTAGCAGTTCAAGACTGGGAACGAAGTTCCAACAGCAAAGTTTAAGCATCCCATGACATTTTAGTTAAAATAAATAAATAAATAAATAGAAATAAAAATAAAAATAAAATAGGAGTTGGACTCGATCATTATGGGTCCCTTTCAGCTCAGGATATTCTAGGATAATAAAATATCTTGGGCTACTTGTGCTACAGGAAAAAAAAAATCCTCTTTAAATACCTGGGTAGTCTGTATTTTTCATATGGTTAGATTGAAAAATAAGGAAGGAAAGAAGTTTGCTTTCTCCAAAGAACAACTCCTGGTCCTTCATCTTTGCTAGTTTTATTTTCGGCCCACACTCCCTCATCTGTTGCTTACGCCTTCACTTGTAAAAATTCAGATATTCATTTGATCCTTCTCTGGGCTGATTCAAGTCACTGATGTAGTAAAAATATTCAGTTTATTGTCAAGTGTTTTAAATGAGTATGAATGATAGACAAGGAAAAGGGGAGGAAGTAGTCTCCTTTTCAGCAGTAGGGAGTCATTAAATAGGTTTATATCATAACATAGGACTTCATACTCATATTATTTTTTTGTGTTTGTATTCAAAAGGATAATCTTGCCTTCAGAATAGTGAAATTGTTTACTTTATCTAAAATCAATGGCTGTAAAACAATATACGTTAGTAAATATACATTAGTAAAACAATGGGTTTTTGAGGTACATGAAGTCAGACTATATGATCAAATAACTCCAGTCAAACTGGATCACTATGAAACTCTGAAGTCAGTGCCCAAGGAGCCTCCAAAGGCAATTCATTGCTGAAGTAAGGTTTATTCAGCTGATTTCCAATTAAGCAGAAAGTGCATAAAATTATAGAGAAAAGCACTATAAAAAAAAATGTTTACAGAAAAAGAGTTTGAAAAATCACCCTAAGATAACAATCTCCAAGTCTCTCACCAAATCTTTGGACAAAAATATTATTTTTAAATCTGTTATGTTTCACAAAATAGCATTCTACAGCAAAGACTTAGCATAGGAGGAGACTTCAGAAAGCTCAGCTTTGTTTCATTCTCTCATGAGCCCAACTAAGGTCAGAACCCAACTGTGCTTATGTTTTTATGTACAACTCTTTTCTTCAAAGGATTTGCAATTTAAACAGATAAGGATACAGGAATAAAGGGAAAGTTTGAGAGGAATTCTTGAAATTGAGTGACCACACAGTTCATCTTCTGTCACACAAGCACTCAGACTTGGCAGAGACCCTCAGGGCCCTCCTACCCTCTGGCAGATCAACATTTCCCCTGACCTTGGTGTCATTTGCAATCTTACTGAGGGTGTGTGCTCAATTCTCTCATCCAAATTATCCATAAAGATATTAAAGAGGATGGGCCCCAATACTGATCCCCGGGGAACACCACGGTTGATGAGCCTTGCCAGCTCCCAGGCTAGGATCCGTTCCCCTGTGAGACAGGTGGGACCCATCTACAGCCATCTCTCCACCTCCTCCTTGAGCTCAGCCACCAGTCCGATCAGATCCTCCACCTCACGCAGGTGGCATCTCTGCCACCCTCCGATGGCAGCAACAGGCTCAGGAGCTACCTGCACCTGGTGACCTGAACAGCTGTGTTTTGGGGCAGGCGCTCAGTCCGGGTTGCCACAGTGTTTTTGGCAAGAGCCTTCAGCCTGGTGGAGGCCATGTCTGTATTTGTTGCGAGGCAGGCAGCCAGTGGGTGAGCAGGTCTCCTGAGTGGAGAGGAATACTCCGCCTGCCCTGCCGCAACAACTACTTCGCCACGCCATGCCCTGATTGACACGCCGCGTTCTGCAGGGGCTGCCATTTTATGATGAAGGGGGGCGATCCTTGCTCTGCCCAGGCCTTGTCAGCCTTCCTCGCGAGGGCTACTGGGTCCTGGTGGTTCCCTCGAGGGGCCTTGATGTAAGGAGCCCCCTGCATGCTGTGATCCCCCACTCCTCTGCAGAACATGTCTGCAGAGTGATCACCTCAGCGAGTGATCATAGTAACTACGTTGTAAGTATGGTAAGTAATTATGTTATAAGTATTAGTAATAATGGCAGAGGAAGGGTGTGGCTGTCATTAATATGTGTCCAATGTATTAATATAAAGTGAAATTAGTTGTGGTTGTAGCTGAGTACTCAGTGTTGTTTTGCAACAGCAGATGTTTGAAAACCTCACCTGTTCTTCCACCCACAGCAGAAGGACGAGGCAGACGCCTATGGCAAGGCAGATCTCTTCAGATCTTGCAATGAAGCCCTCAGATGCTGTAAATCAAAGTCCACAAAAATTGTGGTGTGCTGGTGAGAGAGGAAAACCTTCCCAAGTCCCAAGGCAGAGCCTTAGCAGACAAAAAGACTTTGCCGTTGTCAGGTTTCCCTAACTTTATTTTGGAGATTTTCTCATCATTAATTTAAAGGTATTAAATGAACAGAGAACAGCAGAATTAGTAATAAAAAGCACTGGCAATTGCTGAATCTGTAATTCACACTCTAGCACACCAGTTGAACAATTGGGATAATATTTTAAGGAAGAAATCACAGCCTATCTATGATTTAAATCAAACTTCTCTCCCTTCTTTAAAATGGTTATTTAAATACAAATAATAATTAAACAAATATTTCTGGAAGATTAAAAGCATCTATATCTATGCATATTTGTAACCATTAGCATAAAGACAGTTGGAAATTGTGAACAAAGTGCTGCTAAGTGTCTGTATGCAACTGTACTCTAGAGTTCCACTTGCAGCTAACATCACTCAAGCTATTTCAGTTGGGTATCCCATCTGTTTTACACCTATAAGTTGATATGAAAGAACATGATGTCTCTCCGTGGTCAGTGCTTGATGGTCAAACATATCTTGTATGCTCAGCTACTGAATACCATGGCGTAAGGAGAAGGTGTAAATTACCCAGAAGCTCTCTGATTGGTGGTGCATGCTTGAAACAGCTGTAAGGGGTCCTGAACAAAGCACAGCAGTTGTAGTGAGAAAACTATTAGCATATGCATGAATAAGTGGGTGTGAAAATGCCGGCTATCAACATGCAGTGTGTACTGTATTCCAGCTGAGCAGGTGTAAAGAACATCCTCTTGACACAGAAGTGTGAATTTCAAGGAGACAAGCCTGATGAAAGCCAAAAATTTGTGTTTGTTTCATTTATGTAGATAAAGGGCCACGTACTTTTCTGGTGTTACACTGTTATCATTAATGGAGTTGTACTGCAGAGGAGTTTTGCCCCAGTTTAAGACAAACAAAGCAAGCAGGTAAAAAGTATGAAATGATAGGATGACAACTGATTAGAGCTGAGATTTGCAACAGGCTTTGAACCAGCTCTCTTTGAGGCCACAGATTCAACTTTCTTACTCGTAATACTCAGCAGAACTTCAGTGTCTTCACCAGGCTACACAGAGGTCATGTCCCAGATTTCTGTATAGTTCTTTATTGTTTGTGCCTGTTAAGACTACCACTAAAAATCAAAAGAGAAACCGGTCCATTCCTCTGCTGGAGAGCATAAAACCTGCCCACTGAAAAAGGACACTTGAAAATCCTGCTCCTGGGCACTTGAGGGCATTTCACATTTCAGCCATTCACAATTTATATTTATTTGAAAAATTGTGTTGCTCGGCAGTCTTTCCTAATAGCAATATAATGGTATTGCAGCTGGAATTTAATGGTACACTATTACACTTCAGGGCAACCACAGCACAAGTGTATCAATTCTGGGATGAGTCAATGGTGAAAGAGCAATATTGAGGTCATATTTTTCCTCTTCCTGTACATCACTGGGACAGAGGCATAGAACTTGTGGCAGAAGTGTAAAAGATTATTTTTCAGTGATCTAGTTATATTCCAGAAAGAAAAAACAAACAAACAAACAAACAAAAAAAACCCCTGTTTTTCTCACCTGAATGTTTGTAGTACTGCCTTGTTCTATTCTACAACAAGGTCTATCACAATGGTTTCAGAGGGGTAACAAAGCAATAACTGACATGATTATCTAACTCATTTGTTTATCTTTCTATTACAAGTTTTAATATTCCTTGAAACTTACTTTGTCTTAGATATACTGAGCATATGGATGACAAGAAAAAAGAAAAAAAAGAAAAAAAAAAAGCACTAAACCTTTTGTTGGTTAGAAAACATATTCTATATATCTTTAATCCAAAATCTAAGATGTCATCTTTCCTGCAATTATACCTTGGTTTTGCAGTTGATAGGTATATATCAGGGTTGAAATAAGATCAAACCAGACGTATTCCATGTTTTACTGTAGGAGTTCTTTTTTCACTAAATCATCCAGGGGTAAAAAAAGGTATTAGATCATAGGACTGGCCATGCTGGATCAGACCAGAGGGTCACCTAAGCCTGTATCCCCTTTCCTCTTCTTGCTAGCTGTTGGAGGCTAAAGTAAGAAGAACAAAAGACCATTTTCCTGCAACGCATTTTCCTAGAGTCTTGAATGACTTGTATCTTTGGATCTTTTTGAGCTCCAGGCTGCATGTCTGTATTTAGCAGCCTTAGATTAATTTTCCTTCAACTTATTCGTCTAATCATTTCTTGAATCCAGGTAAATGTTGAATTCTTAGAGTAAATGAAGAGCAAATGTATTTTTCCTCCATTGTGGATCTATTTGCTAGTCCGGCTATATAAACATTTGTATATAATTGTAGATATATATGTAAATACCTATAAAAGAGCAATTGTATGTGAAACAGGACAGAGTTCTATATTATTGCCATTGCTGCATTGAGCACCTTCCTAGAAAAAAATAAAAGGAATGGAAAAATCTCAAGTCACCTTCATGCCCAAGAGAATCACAACTCTCTATAGAGTTGATAAACTAAATTACCTTCCACTGATCTGCATGTAGTTCTTTAACTGGGAAAGCAATCATCATGGATTCAGAGATACATGGAGAGGACGTACTTTTGTAGTCTAAAGATTAAGGCCCTTATCTGAGAGGCTGAATATCTTGGGCTACTGTCAAGATTGTTTCTAATTAATTATGTTTGTAAATCCTATCACTGGATAACATAAACAATCTCAGGAACAGATAAGAGAACTTGAACTTTTTCTTTACAGGAGAATACTGAAGTGAAAGACTGTCTTCATTCATTCTTGCCCTGAAAATTTTGCTGCCTAATGGCTGAGCTTTAAAGATGGAGACATGTAAGTACCTGGACTGATGATTTTGACATTCCCCTGATTTACCTCAGTAAATATGTTTTTTGCTGCTACAAGGCCACAAAATTTGTATTGTACAGGGACTCTGAACAGAGTATATAAGTCACATTTATGCAACAAACAATAGTTTTTTATGTTATTTGAGACTGGTGCAGGGTATTTTGCACTTTCAAATTTTAGCTAGGAACTACGAAAGAGAGAGAAGACCATGCAAAGGAAAAGTTAAGTTAAGAAAAATTACCTAAGCTGACCGAAAATAGAGAAGGAGGAATACCACACAATGTACATCATATACCTACCTATCTGCCCACCCATTCCTCTTGGGGAACCCTGAAGATGTCAGTGTTATGGCCCGGAGACATATTGGAAGGGTATGCATAAAAACAAAGACAGCTAGTAACTTTTCTGATAAGCAATTTTAGCTGTAAAAGGCTTTTCTCTGTTAATTTTCGCTATTTATATTGTTTCTGTTGTAATAAACTAATAAGAAAAAAGATTATATTTTTATTATATTGTTAAACATTAATTAAACTAACAATAATGTCTTGGCTCCAAATATAGCAGAAAGTGTTCCCTTTTGCACTAACAACATTTTGAATGTGATACTATCATGATATATCAGAGCCTGTACTGAGAGTAAAACAAAAATATAAGCAGTCTTCTCCACTTCCTAGGTGAGTGATAGTGCTGAAAGACACACACAAACATATTTAATTTCATCATATTTTCATAGAACTGGATGATCTTGAAGGTCCCTTCTTAACCCAAATCATTCTATAATTCTATAATTTACATTTGGGATTTGCTGTGTTGTACAGTATGCACTAATAAGAAGCATGAATGATTATTGTATCAGTGTGACCACTAATTAGAAGAGTAAATGAATGATTAAAAATAACTATAATGACTTCAATAACAAAACAGATCTGGATGTGAAAAAGTGTAGAATCCTTATGGGTACGATATCAGTTCATGCTCTACTTTAGGTAGGATTTATAAAGGAGATGGGAGAGGAATGGGAATGCAGCACTAAAGTAGATCCTTTAAAACTCAAAGCAAAATTTATTAATGAGAAGCCAATCCAGGAGATACGTCATGGCCCTTGAAAAGTCTGTGTCACTAATCCTTTGATTTGCCACAAATACCAGGGCACTAGTTCTTAGTCCTGGAGAAATCTGTTGGGTGTTTAAAAAAGAAAGGCTCCAAAATCAAATACAAAATAACATAAAATGCACATATAAGCTGTGGAATCTCTAGGAAATTCTAATTTCTGCTATAATGCCCCCTCTTTCCTCTTTTTCAAATGTCATCCATAATTCACTAATCTATCATGCCATTACAGACGTGTTTAATCAAATGCCTCCTGCACCTGGGACACTTCTAGTCAACATGTAGTTAAACAACCAATGTGTTCCAACCTAAAGTGGAGGCACTATGTTTCAGAGTGTTCCATTGATCTCAAATGGCAGAGTTAGTCTTCTTTTGTGAAAAGAATCTTTAAAATAAAGCTACTTGAGTGTTTGATGGTGCAAGTACTTTGATGTTCCAAAGCCTCAATTATTTAGGTACCACAGAGCTGAGCATTGTGTGTCTGCCAAAGTCTTGTTTAAAAAGCTCAGATGGCTAAGATGTCATGTTCTGTTCAAAGTCTTCTAGTGACTGAAATTAAGAGAAAAGCCCTTTCATTTCAGTGACTCCTAAGGCTCCCTCAGCATCCACTCTGTAGAGCTTCAGCATGACACCATTTAAATACTTGCTTGCAATTTGAGTACATTGTCAACAGAGCAGATGGATTATAACTAAGGAAGTGGTATTTATGCTGATAGTCAGTGGAAAGAGCAAAACAAACATACAGAAAGCCATCAGACCTCAGCTTCTGGTATCTCTTCTTAAGGGATAGGATTCAAGTGCCTGGCTGAAAAACAGTTGTTCTGATACCATGGTCTTTAATTCAGTCTTTGTCTCCTGGACTGTGTAAAGGCAAGTGTTCACCTATTCTCAATTTACTGCGGTTGAGGAGAAGGTAATTCCGTCAATGAAGTATCATGCGGATTTCTCTTGTTACTAACCTATTATTGATTATTTTTATGTAGACTCCTGGGTTAAATTCCATGACAATAGTTCAACAAATCAGCAAGACCTGGCCCACAAAGCAAAATGTGGTAACCAGACAGCAATGAGATCAGCCTTTAAAAAAATTGGTTGAATAGAAGCAGGCAGCTGAGAGATGCATTGAAAGATTCACAGGTGGTACTGCTGGTGCAAAGACACAGGGTGAACCCAACTTAAGTCTCATAACTGAGGTATTTGAGTACTTTAGACAAATTACCCTCTGCTCCTTCTATGGCTACTGGAAAGCTACAGGAACCTCCAGGGTGATTCAGATCTAAACAGAGTAAATTGCCACTTCAGGAAGTATATTTTTCTCTTTTGATTGTATAAATAGTCTAAGCTACTGGGTAAATGATCTTAGCTAAGAGCCTAAAATTCAATGGGATTAATCTTTGCATTTCTTCCTGTTCATGGAGTAAGATGTGTTCCCCGATTAGAAAGGGAAAATAACATGAAGAAAGAAGTAAAAGAGAGGTGGAAGAATAAGAAGTATAACAGGTGAACAGACTCCACACACAAGTCCTTTGTATATTAGTATAATTTGTTGCTCTTTAGGATTGAATCCAACTTTGAGTCTTGGGCAAAAGATGGAGGCACTTGGAGGCACTTCTGCAAAGACAGATTTTTCAGTCACTGCCTGATAAAGGATTTTTGGTATCTTCCAGTGAGGTGTCTTGCAAACAGCCACTAGATGGACCACTGGCTTGAAGTAGTACACAAATTCCTGCAGTAATGCCTGAATGCAGTGAAGTTGTGCCCGCTAGCAAGTTGTCCTCTCCTGCTGACACATCACCACTCCATTTTCATATACCAGGCCCTTTGCTGTCATGCTCAGCGAGCGTGGACATGGTGGTGGAGAAGCAAGGTTTAAGGCATGAACAGATAGAGTATCATGCCCTGGAAGCTGGAACCAGATGTATCTAAAGACAATTCTGTGTTAAGCAGCTAAAAGTGAGAGCCTTCCATGAGTCAGTTTGCCACAAGTGGTACTAGGGTGAATCACTTCAGCTAGCTTTTTATTTGGTCTACTTGGATAATGGTATTCAATGCAATGAAACGACTACCTGTAGCTTTTTACAAAGTATTTATGCCCTGTTCTACCATGTAAATAACTACTACTATCTACCATGTAAATACCTACTATTCCTAATATTTTTTTCACTGCTGTTCCTCTAAGAGAAGACTAATGTCTACAGTTAAAAAATTCAGCCCAAAACTGCCATTATGCAGTTACTGGATTGTACTCCCATGCAATGCTGTAGATCTTCCAGCTTTGCACAGGTTAGGATACAGGTACACAAGAACTAGGTGTGGAGGATGATAAGAGGAATTGATTTCAATCAACTGCAAGTGGCGCTAGGGACATCTCAGGAGTAAGGAGCCTGACATTAGGGACTGAAATTGCCTGCATCTCTCTAATGAACTAATTTTTATTTTGTCCTTTTGCCACCATTTTCAGCTAAAAGATATCTCCTGTGAAAATTCTTCTGCCTGTGCTGACTGCTGTGTGCTGTGGTTTGTTTTGGATAGGGTGTCTGCTATTAGTGTTAGGGTTTGTTAGTGATAGGGTTTGGATAGGTGTCTGCTATTAGTGTTTGTCTTTATCTTATTTTTAACCAATATATATATTCTATCTTTTGCAATATGCAACCAGGTAACCTACTATTTTTCATTCACAAACACCCAGACAAACTGTTTAAATTCACTTTTTTTTGCCATATTTAGAAGTTAAAAAGATTAAGGAACTCACCCAGGAGATGAAGGTTTCCTTCCTTTACTTTAAGACCAAGACAAGGTTAAATAACCTGTCCAAGAAACCCCATAATAATATTTAACTGTGTAACTTTGAGAAGATTTGACCCTTTGATCAAATCCTTCTAAAGGCTCTTCCATCCTTATACAAAATTCACTCCATTCTGTGGGAAGTTACTTGGAGAGAAGAAAATAATGTAACCATTTTGACAATTAGTTTAATTTCTTTTAGTTTCTTAGTTCAACTGACTATAAAGAATTCATGTCTACTTGAAAACAAAAGCTGTGGAGTCAATTAGCTTGACTTCTTCCTGATGTAGCAGGAAGGGAGAGGTATCAGCATGTTTTTGACGTTCATGAAATTTCAGCTAATATAGCACTGGATGCCAATTAGAAAGATAGATGGACATTAAGTTCCTCTAAGACATTATGTTAAACAAACTTATTAATTATCACTGTTTCATAAAGCACAGGCAGGTAGGTAGCCAAAGTATCCACATTATGAAGCAAGTTAGATGCCCTGTATAAACTGGGTGTATCAAATGTTTCATTTTAGCATGCTTCCATACAACAACGTGAAGTTGAGAATAGTGATATTTCTGTTGTCTCTAAGGAGCAAGGAGAAGAAAATCCCGTATTTTTCTTAAAGAGAAAAAGCTGCAGGTCGGTGTAGTTTTTAATTAATTTTTAGCTGTAGTTTTAAAATGTTAGAGACCAAGAGAGAGTGAGCAAGAGAGATAACTGAGCAGGGAGAGAAAAGAAAGGGGAAAGCCACAGGAAATAATAATAGTAATAATAATAATTAAATAATAATAATAATAATCTAAAGCCAGCTAGTAAGCTAAAGTGACTTTAATTTTTCTAGTTTATTAAAATGTATTCAAGTCTTTGATGGTCTATGAAATCTGGTATCCCATCAATTATGATCTCAAAAGATTTCTGAAACATCTTTTAAGCGAGAAGTAAGTAAATTATGGGTTTGTCTTTTAAAGTGTGCTTTATTATGTCATTACTTCAAATAATGTCAGTAACTCGGTACCAGTTTGAATGGTTATGGAACATTTGTAATTCAAGGGGGTGTGATTATCAGTGTATATTCTGGTATAAAAAAGACTTTAGCCAGATTACTTTTTATCGGCTCATGAATTTAGATGCAGTTCCTTTAGCTCCATAATGCAGCTGTCTGGGGGTAGATATATGCAGTCCTCCAGATTGGCTGCCATTGAAAACTTGCAGTTTGAAACTTGATAATTTGTGTTGGGAGGGATTCTACTGGGTCATGGGTAAAGATACTTTAAAACAAAACAAAAAAAAAAAAAAAAAAGGAAAAAGAAAATAATGCTGAAAGTCAGCCAGCCATTTCACAGCTGAGATCTGTTTCTGCAGCTCATCCTGTGGACAAAATGTGCTGGTCAATCACCTGAAGCCATTCAGTAGATTTAATGCATTTTTTAGCTTCTTCCTCCAAAAAACAAAACCTGTACTGTCAGTGACACGAAACCATTAATTTAAATGCCAAATTCATTCTTTATACTTAATGTGCTTGCGTTTAGATTCTAAAACCATTTGCAAAATGTGGCGGGTGGGGGGTGTACAGAAGCAAAGGTTGGCAAGATTCATAGTGCCAGCAATTTTTCATCCATTGAAGATTAAATACAACATGTTCTGTACACACCTATGTGACTATCACACACAGCACAATAATTCAGCAACTTCAAAAAATTTAGTTGGCAAGCTGCGTTGCCTCTGAAAAAAGCCAGTGAAATAATGCAAAAGTTAGTCATGAACTTGGTCAAATGTCTTTTAAAACATGACAAAAAAAGCCTTTTTATGAAGGAAGACACAAGTCATGCTTCTCGTTAATGCAGATTAGTATTTGGCTAATATAATGTGTACATTTCTGTCAGGACATAGCTGAAGTACAGCTTACTGATTGCTCTGTTGGAGTTGGACTTTGTCAACTGAATCCGGTGAGTAAAAGACTCCCATATGAAGATGAGGAAGAGTTTAGAAAGGAGGAGTTTAGGAAAAAAAAATTATTTCTACAAAGTAAATAAGGAAGTATGAGAACACTATGAGGGGGAGGCAAAGGTAAGTTTTAAATGGTTCTTTGTAGCTCCTAAACAGACCGTGCCAGTATAGATTATTGAGAGCCTTACATACAGGAGAGTTTGGCCATTGAGATTCTCAATTTTTATTTTTTATTTTTTAATAAAAAGAAATAAATTAAAAGGAAAGTTATTAATTTCTCTCCCAACATGAGTGGAAGAAATTCTAGCAGAGCTCATTAGTTCATGTTCCCACAGAAATGCAGAACAGGTTTAATATGTTGCAGTGCAGAAATAGAGAAAAAAATATTTTAAAAAATCAATAGTTAATGCTGAGTACAAAGTGTTTAACAGGACTGGTATGGTCACAAGTGTTTGAGGGGCAGAACAATATGTATTGAGATGAGCTGACTGTTTGGATTTAGACTTGTGAACCCACATCTTGATAGTTCATTGGGGGGTTTCAATATGCACCACAGAACTTTTTAATTCATCCCCCTGCTGTTAAATGTTGTTAAACCTGCTTTAAAAACAAACAAACACAAAACAAGCTGTGTGTCATTTATTTTGTCTCAGGTGAGTATAAAATTCTGCTGATGGTAAGTCTGTGGAATATTTAAACAACAACTTGCAGGGATCCACAGAATTCATTGATGTCCAGTCCAAACACTGCAGTGATGCTACATAGCAGAGCTCTAATATGAATCAAGATAATAAGGTTTCAGTTTCTTTAATGTTTTTAATTAATGTGGAAATGCTACAAAAGTTGTAAGCAAGAGGAACTTGACTTAGCAGGAACCCAAGGGAGAGACTAGTTTGGATGAAGCTGTTAGTGCAGTAACTGCAAGTGATCTTTGTCTCTGTTCCTTGTCCTCTAAAACCTGTTCAGTAACACCAGTAAAAGAAATAATACAAACCAGGGTGTAGTTTATGTGTTGTTGGTACAGCACTTTGTGAACATAAAGTGCTATGCAAGTGCCATTATTAGTATTATCAGGTGAGTTTCTCCTTGCATAAAAGAGAAAAATAGCATCAATATAATTGCTGTGTCCTGAGTCACTGGGAGTTTTTAATTAATACACTAAGACTGAAGCTTAAGATAAAGTACTGGGATCTTTATTGACCACCTTTGCTGGTGGCTTACCCACATTTCTCAGTATATTTGTAACCCCTTAGCTTACGTATCTGGTGTTCGATGTGCCTCAACTTTTTTTTTTTTTTTTTTTTCCCCAAGTAGTTATCCTGTTCGGAAGGTATATTTAAACATGGGCTTAAATGTAAGAATGCATTGATGTTCCATTGCTACCAGTAAGATTTAGGCATTTTCCTAACATTAAGCAGTTTGCTGGAGACCAGTGATCTCCCAAAACATAGCTTTCCACTTCTATAAAAATCAAGCAAAATGGTGTCAGTCAAATTCTGCCTCCGTTGACTATATTCACCTGCAAGTGGCAAAAATAACATAATATAAAATCCAACACTCTGCTTTTTTTTTTTGCTTTTTTTTTTTTTCCTCCAAAGATATCTTGTTGCTGTCTGTGGAGGAATATACAGTCACCGAGGCTAAGAGCTACTGGGATGAGGGACTGAACACAGATAATGCATGTATAATTTCCCTAGTAAGTCCCAGCTCAAATGCTTCCTGTTTTTCAAGTGAGCTTATGGTGATTTTTGTTGTTGCTTTTGTTTTTGTTTTACTGTTACTCAAGTGATAGATTGACTGAAGCATATGAAGGTCAAGTGATTTGCCCAGCCTAGCCTTCCAGTGAGTAAACGTGCGCACCTATTAAATAAACAACTGTAGGTAGCCTTATTCATTAAACATCAAATATGCGCTTTCATTTTGTTAAATGCTCTGTGTAGCTGTAGTTAAATGGCAACAAGAAGTGACTGAGTCTCAGCACTGATTGGCAGTGGGCATCAATCATTATTCTGGCAAGGATCTTCAGGAACATATCACTTTGTAGCAAATCTGGCAGGTTTGAATGGGATTATTTCAGATTGGTTTACCAATAACTGTCATGCCTAAAATCTTGACACAATAAGAATTCATCACCAGTGCCAATCACACACTTTATGCCAACCCCAATTCACATCCTTCCCTGGAGAGTCTTGATCCACACTAATACTTCAAACAGCATGACAAGGCCTGAGGGCTGAAGAGGAACAAATGGTGCAAAATGCCAGAAACAAGATTGGAGTCTGCACTGTCTTTTAGGGCAGGGACAGAATGTTTGTACAAGAGATCCACCATTTCACTGGGTCATGCATCCCAAAGTACTTAAATAGCTGAATACAGCAAGCAAAAGCAATCATTTTGAATGCAAAGATTCCTGCTGATTGGAGGGACAAGTACATCTGGTGATAGCAGGGTCCAGGGCCCTGTATCTGAGCACTTCTGGGAAGTAGGAAAATATAAGACATTTAGTCACAGGGAATAAATGACACTTCTGATGTCCTATAGAAGGCTTCCGTTAAAATAGAATTTGAAGTGTCTTTGCTGCCATTCTAGAGCAGTAACTAGTACATGCATTTCAGAAAAGGCCAGACCTTTTATGCAGACAGTCAGTACTACGTTCAGGGTCAAGCTGCATAGCCAGTGAAGTTGGAGAAACAGAGTTTATTTATCATGGAATTAGTTGGCATGTAACTTTGGAGAGATAGCTTTAGGTCATCCCTACCTACCGCTGTAAATATATCAAATGAAAATGGGGCCTATAGGAAAAAGAAGGAGAACAAGGAAAAGAAATCTTGCAGGTAGTGAGGAGATACTATTTCCAAGACAAACCGTATGAATGAAGATACTGTCAAAGGTCTGAGGTAATAAAGGACTTATACTACCCAGTTTCTGCTAGACCTGCCTCACCATATCAGCTGATTTTCCATTAATGTTACTTAGATTGTTTTTTCTCTTGTAGGCCCTACCACAACGTGATATTAACCCTCTAAGCTAGAACACTACACACTGACCGGACTCCAGCAAAAGGATTTACTAGGGCAAAGAAAAGTCTGTTCTGTAAGGAATGCACTGAAGGTGAACTTTTCCTTTGAAGCTCTCCAGTGATGGAGAGATCTGATGGGGAGCACAGACAGACATCCAGCATCAACAGAAAAGCCCTTCAAAAATAACCCATGGAAATAAGTAGCAATGTATACATCACTGATGACATTCAGGTACTTGGCACTTCACCAAGAAACTAAGGAAGGATGTATGGTGTTTTTTATTTTGTTTTGTTTTGTTTTTCTAGATTCCCTGTATAATCAATGGCAAAAGTAAGAACAGCATCTTCAGAGAACAGTTCTCTTCTTACAGGTGTGGGGCTTTGGAGCACAGTAGAAGTCTCACAGTACATACAACGTATGTATATGTTTATATACAAGTGGATGTTTCTGCTAAGGATAACAAAATACTGTTGCAAAACAAAACAAACAAACAAAAAAGTGCAGATAAGACTAACAGTGCATCCAGATGGTGTTAGAAGAATTTTATAGATTGACAAAGTATTGTTAGTGCAGTACCACGTCCTCTCAAATACGCACCAAGCAGATAGACAGATTTGGAAGTGAGAATTCTGCAGACCTGGGTTCCTCTCCTGGGTCAGCAATCACCCATCACCCAACTCCTTTGAGCTCTGGGTTTACAGTAGGACTTACCGGCATGCTCATTTAAGCATTTTAGCTTTCAGGAATTCTTAAAGCCTCCCCGCCCCTCACCTCCCCCACTTTTTTTTTTTTTTTTCCTTTTTGCCAGGAAGTTATCTCCAAAATTTGTCCTACAGAGTTTGGCTCAGCAAACCGTACAGCGAAAAGAGAGTAGAGAAGAACCTTTTAGGACAGATACCCTATTTTGTTGTGTTGAACAGCACCTAATGCAGTTCGATTACACTGTATTTTCTGGGCCTTCTGGGTGCCATGGTAAAGTAAATAATAAATAATAATGAGTGTTTGACTAACATTAGAATTAGGATCCATGTATTGTTTTCATATGTACAGCATGATAATTTATCAATGCATTATTCAAGACTTTTTTGGTAACTTGAATGGAGATGTGTCAGCTTATTCCTGCTGATTTTTTTTTTTTCCTGGCTTGGTTAGGTCCTGTGTATTTGCCCTGGGACACATGACCAAAATCATTTCACAGCTTTAGGATATGGACACTTGGCCACTGAAAGTTTTCTCCCCCAACACATGGATATCTAGTTGCAAACAAGAACACTCTCTTTCTGGATGAAGAATCCTCTAAAAATTGATTCTAGCTCACTTGCCAGACATTGAAAAAAAAAAAAAAAAAGAAAAGAAAAGTAAGCAATGTGAAAAAATCCAGAGTACCAATGAGCCACAGAACTGTGAAAAGAAAGAAATTCTCAGATTTCTGGTATCATCTAACTTAGATTTGCTTTTGATTCTGTTTTCCCCTTTCTTCTATTTTATCTTTAAATGACAAAGAAGAAACTTTTATTATGAATGAGAAAGCAGTTTGCTAGCTTCTTGTATTTTAGAGGGAATTATTTAAAATGAGAAAGATAAATTTTTTTTACCAATAGCAGTGATTTTCCTAAGGCAAAATAATAATAATAATAATAATAATAATAATAATAATAATAATAATAATAATAATAAAGGATGAGATAACTTTTCTGTTTGAAATTCTAACAATTATGAAGGAATTGAATCAGGCCAAATTAAAATCTTTTGAAAAAATCTGTTCCAGTTCTGTTACTAGCTGGAGTCAACAATATTTCTCATTCACCTAATAATCATTTATAGGATCAATTCCCTTGAAGTTATAGGGAAACCACAGGAGACAAACAATACACACTTTCTGTTTTACCAGAAACTTTCTGGATACTTTTAATAGAATGATTCCTTCCAGGTTTAAACAGAAATAAATTTTGATTTGGTTGCAGAGGCCTGATTGATCTAGAGATTTTGAGGTAAGGAACATAGACATAAAAAATATTACCAGTTTGAAATCACATGGGATTGACTTTATGTTTAAATCCAAGGTAACTACGAAGTCAAGCAGGAGTCATAGTGGTGATGTGAATATGGATATTGTAAAGCAGGGCTCACTGAATGAGATCATGATCAAAGAATCATAGAATCATAGAATTTGGGTTGGAAGGGACCTTAGTTCTACCCCCTCTGCCATGGGCAAGGACACTTCCATATCTGAGTGAGGGTTTGGGTAACTGTCTCTAAAATCTCTGTTTTTATCTAGGGATGGTTTTGGAAGGTGGTCACAAGGTTGGGGGCCTGGCTTGTGAAACAGTGACAAAGCAAGGTTCTTGTTGTGCATCCTTATGTTGTGTGGCTGCAGAAGGTGTCCTTCATCAGGTGTAGTTATCATGGCGCACCTCCAGCAGCAGCTCCCAGCGAGAGCACAGAGGGGTTCTGCTGCCTGCTCACTGTGCTCCCCGAATCTGACACATGAAACAGCTCCTACACAAAGAAATCAGTCACTAGAAGTGATAATTAAAATACAGACTATCTCTTAAATCCAGGTATCCCTTAAATAGTACTCTGGTAAGTCACACTATCCAATATTTTATCATCCTTCTGAATTCAAGGCTCTTGCTAAGTTATGCATTCAATTCAGTTGGAAGGGAGGAAAGGACTGTTAAGCATGGTCAAAGATAGTGTTTTCTGCTTATGCAGTTGGACCACTTTGCTCACAAATAGATAGAAAATTTAATCTAATGAAGCTGATAAATGAACTAAACCCTAATCTTTCAGTTGCTGTAGAGGTGCTGTAATGGTTAGATTTTATGTTAAATGCTTGCTGCATCATCTTGCCCTCCTCCTCCTCAAATAACGAAGCATGGTGAAGGACAAGGGGATACTATACAGCGCTAATTACAGGAAGCTAGTTTGTACCTTGAACACGATGCTCCTAGAGATGGCTTGTTCAAGGTTTCAAAACAGTGCTCAGATAATAAAAAATAGGGAAATTTTCAAACATACCACTGTCCTCAGTGTTTCTCTGCTTTTTCTTGGCACAATTGGAACTCCCATTTAATACCCAGCTTTCTTAATGCAGTGGAAAGACAAATACAGTGACTAATTTTCAGTCATACTATACACTTCAGTCTGTTTTGAGATCTAATCCCCATGCTACCTACTTCACTTCTGGGAAATACTGTTCAAGAGTTGTTAAAGAACAGAAAGAAAATGAAGTGTTTACAGGCAGTTACACAGTAGATGCTCCTTCATATACAGGGAGGTTACGCATTTACACAAGATTTAGTATCAAATTCCCTCTCTTCCTTAGGGTATACTGAGACCTAAAACTGCCACCATTAAGAAAAGAAGATGTAATATTATGAAACCATTTTCCTTTTCAGTGTTTGTTGTTGGAATTATTCTTGTTTATATGGGAGCTAGATCAAAAGAGAAATAGAGAAACAGATGCAGATGGTCAGAAGATGCAGGCAGGCACAGAGACGTATTTACATGGCGTAGATAGTTATCTGTGGGGCATGGGGGTTCCAGTCTCTTTTGTGATAAATTATAATTATGTGTAAGCTGCTGTCCTGTGGGATGAGGCAACGTGGTCACTTTGTCTGC
Source organism: Anser brachyrhynchus (assembly GCF_964034855.1). Taxonomy (NCBI): domain Eukaryota; kingdom Metazoa; phylum Chordata; class Aves; order Anseriformes; family Anatidae; genus Anser; species Anser brachyrhynchus. Next base: position 1,848,053 of record NC_137697.1, read on the forward strand.
AGATATATCAGGGTCTGCCATAATACCTTTCTGAATTTCTTGGCTCTTTCAAACACAGTGTGGCTGAAAAGTGAAGGTCTCAAAGATGATTGGGTAATCACAAATCTCAAAAATAATAGAAGAGAAATGACAGAGGAAACAAGTGAGATATTTCTTGTACATAGATAGAACACGAATGCTTATGTATTGTGAGGTCTTCAATGTGGAAGTCAAATACAACTCTTATTGCGATCAAAGCCATTCAAAGGCTGAGTTTTCTCAAAGACCATCCACATGGGTGACTTCAACATCAGCTGAAAAAAATCTGGCAGAACTTTTTGGCTTTGCTATTTATATTTATTCCCAAGAATGCACAAAGGGAGGAATATGCAATGTCTCTGTTTCACCAATGCAGACAGCTCAATGGCTACTTACATTAATACTGTTTCTAATAAGCATAAATCACCTAATAGGAAAGGGAAAAAATAGTATACGTGGAGATAACAGAAAATTCTAAAATAGAAAATGGAACACAAAACTTGAAAATCTATTGGACATCGGACTACTTAAGCTCCAGTGCTTGTGGCTGTCTTTGGATCCTCACTGTTTCCCTTTCTCAATAGTATTCTTAACTCTTGGTCTGTTTCTCCAAGTAGTTTGTTTTCAATGGTAGCACATAGAGCTACCAAACCTCTGAAATAGCTAATTATTAACCATTTATGGAATAGTCACTTATAAGTCAATTACAGAATAACCTATCAGTTGATGTAGTTTCTTCCTAATTAAAGTCATGATTCTGACAGCTTAAAGTCATGGATAAGTCATGTGACTTTTCAAAAGTGGAAATGTAATTGCTGTTATCCCAGTCAAGGTCTAGTGTGAATGCTTTTCATCTTTTGTTTTAAGCTGGGAATGGAAACAATATTCTTTTCCATTTTCTTTTTAAAACTAATTGCAGTTCTAGATTACAAGTATGGTATGAAGCAATCCTGAGTTTCATTTCTACATAATTTTTTAAAATGTTAGGAAGGCTTTGAATGTGGAAGGTATTATGTATATTTATGTATGTTTGTGTGTATGTACACATAGACATATGTGTTTGTAGTGAGAAGTCTAAGTGCTTAAAAAATAAGAAAAGCAAGAATTAAGATTTTCTGTGAAACCAGGAATTTGTCTCATTGTGCAGCAGAAGCTGTACTCTAGCCAGTACAGAAAACATCTTTCATGTTCATAGTTGGTACAGAGGTGAGACTTTTCACATGTGCGCTCAGATGTGTTGTCCCATCATACTGTTAGAATGTATCCTTTGGGGTTATTGTATATTCTAGGCATGGAAGAATCCCATTCCTATTTTTACTAGTAATTCCACTTTTTTGTTTGTTTGTTTAATTAGTATACAAGGAATTTTGTATTGTCTTTGCTTTGATTAATCAGTACTATCTTTAAAAAGATGTCATTAGAAAACATTTGCCAATCAGTGTCATTAACTTCTACTGCATCTGATTTTAGAATTTTCTATAAAATATATATCTATTTATATACATATATACATACATGCATATAAATATAATAGAAAACACACACAGAAACATCACAGTTATATACAGATTTGAACACCCATTACACATAGACATCTTTATAAATGCGTAAAGATTACAATTCCAAAAATGGGTACCTTCTTTTTTTTTTCTTTTCTGAAAATTTATTTTTGAATTTCAAGTTGTTCTCAGCTGTGAAGGAGAATTGAAATGTAGAAAATAGGGAATTTAATTTTAAGACTTTAATTTTAAAGATGGAAAAGGAATACAAATGGTTAAGAAAAGCAAATGGTTAATGTTTAGGGAAAAAAAAATACCCCAACAAATTAATCTTTTTACCTCTCTAGATTTGAGAGGCTGCTGGTGATACTGATAGAAGGAAGAGCTCATTATACAGGGAACACATATGGCGTCCTTAAAATATAGCTGCCGAAATACATTATTTTAAGAACCATTATTTACTGTGTATGTAGTACACTTTTATTATTTATGGTCAGGTAGTTTTTAATTGGAAGTGGGCTGGGTGCCTTCCAAAGGGGTTGGTACCATTTGCAATGAGTCTTTGACTGATAATCAAAGAACAAACATTTGATTATATGCTAGCATTTTTTGTATCTTTGAAGGGGGATCTGGGGAGGAGTTAATCACCATTGTATGGGGTAAACCCCTTGAAATGTTCTCAGCATCCCATTCTGCATAAGGACATCACTTTTACAATACAGTAAGTGATTTATACGGCATGCTCTCCACTTTTTCAGGCTGCTAAATTATCTAGGCTAGAGAATAATAATAATAATACCCAAATCAAATTGCTAACATACTTGCGAAATTTAATGGCAATTTTCTTTGAACACTGAATTTTTTCCTCTCTCTCTTTCAGTGTGTATCACACAGTAAAGAATATTATTTAATATACATAATGCACAGAAAAACCTTGCCTCTTTTAAAAGTCCAGCCTTACTTCTTTCTTAGTGGCAGTTTTTTATTTTTATTTATTTTTTTTTTTGTTAAAATGTGTGCCTTCTTTCAGTCATGTTTGGCTGTCATAGATTCAAAGGCTTCCACTCAAAAGGGAGTAATGCACATTGAAATAGGAATGGCTGTAAAAGAAGTTGCAAAGGAGGAGAGAGAGAGAGGGAGACAGCAAAGCCCTGTGAGGTGTATCTCAAAAGGATATTAAGCCAGATCAGTCTGTAGTCTCCAAATTTTGGTCCAGTCTGCTTTTACCTTGATATAAAGTATTTGCACTTCATAGCCCTTCAGAGTTAGAAGGGATAAGGATACAGCATTTGGGGGGGGGGGGGGGGGGGGGGGCGCGGTGCAGGGTGGAACGAGGGGACAAAGCAATCCATTCCCTTTACTTTGAGACTCCACATTTGGATTTCACCTAGGGCCTATCATCAATAGGGACCATGAAAAGTTATCTAAATTTTCTAAACATTATGTAAAATTTAGGGGAAGGTGAAACTTTAAGGATAACAATCCTTGTTTCACAGAGAGGAACTTAGCCAGCCTTTTTGTTATCCAGCTATTGCTACTTTCTAGGCCAACTGGATTTTTTATCAATAATGATCAAGATGCTTGTTTTAAACATAATGTTAAGGTATTTCTAAAATCTCACATCAGAACCTACCCCCATAAACTTCCTTGCCCCATGTCAAATAGATCCTTCCTTTCAGTTTGGAGCTAATTAAATTGTCAAAGTATTAGTTCATCTTCTTTCTCTTTTGTATAAAAGTGGGTGCCTGCATTTAATGTTCAGCTACTTACAGTGTCTTACATTCTGTGCCATGACTCACTCTGTGCAGTTGACACGGAAGTTTTAGTTTCAGGGCCAAGAGAGATTAAAACTTTTATTATCTTCACCATTTTAGCTTAAGACTACAAATACCAAGAGCTTTGAAGTACTAAAAATCCTACCTGACAGCAAGAAAGTTTAACACAGACACTCGCATGCACACACACACAGAATATATATAGATGGTCGGGGTTTTACGGTGATCCCCTGAGGAGCAGATTAGAAAGAATTCTTTTTGTTTGCTGTGATGGAAAGGCAATAATAGGCTGCCTGCCTTATGCTAGTATTTTCCCCCTCCCTCCTTCTCTTCACCCCCAAACCTAATATGTCTTTCAGTAATACTCATCAGTCCTGCAAGAATATAACAGAATTATTCATTACTTCACTTGATGCCCCAAAGATTGAAAAATAGTTGTTACATACTAAGAGATGGCTGTGCACAGAAAGATTAATAGGCGTAAGGATTCACCAGCTGTCCACTCTATTCAGAGAGAAGAAAAAAAGTATATGTAAATCACTTTGGCTTCTGGCACAAGATGTACAATATTTGCCTGGTGCTGGGGTCACTTCAATAAAAAATGCTCAGCTTTATTTAGGCCTTAGTACTTTCCTACTTAAGGCTGGGCTGTGACATATGGTGTCGTTAGAGCCTGGACACCAAGAACTGACTTGTTCTGGGGCTCACACCTTTAGCACTTCATGCAAATGAACCTTTTTCTGTGCAACTGACTGTCTGTGTGGAAAAGTTTAAATAGAAATGCTTTCAAAGCATATATTAAGGCAAGCTTCCCTCTGTGCCAGTCCCCTATTACTCTCTTTTTCTCTCCCTCCATGTCTGGAAATGGAAACTTTAAATTACTCCTTATAATGTTTTCCACTTCCTTTGTATTATAGCACAGTATAGCACAGTACAGCTTTCTTTGCAGTGAAAGTTTTTTTTGCAGTTCTTTTTTTTTTTTTTTGCAAACAGCATCAACTGTGTTTAGAGCTTCAAAATCAGCATTACATAGATTACTAACAAAGTAATAAAAGTAATAGGAGAATGAGAGTATGGAGAGATTCATGAGCAGAGAATAATGGGGATTCTGGAGGACATCAGAAAACAGACAAGAGTATCAGTGAGGTAAATGCACAAAATTATTCTTTGATTGTTAAAAATGATAGGTATTTTGGTTGTACTTCAAAGATCCATATGCTGTTAGGTCCCCTTTCAGACCACACTTTAAAATGAACACTGGGAGACACTGTTTATATACAGTTAAAACTTCATGGAATCATCACACAAAAAGTGTTCACTAAATGAGACAAGGGAGGTGAGACTATAATTTGTCATACCTTATGATCAGTAAAGAGAAAAATAGGTACTGCTAGAGTGATCCAATGGAGGTACCTCTTCTTCCCTTCCTACAGAGATAAATTAATATTCAGTCTACTACAGAGATGAATATTAATTAAAAAATATGCCACAGTTTGGATGCCAACAGATAAAAGATATTAACCACGAATCCTGCCTGAAATGTCATTCCCCAAACTCTTGAAACATTTAGAAATATATAATTGTTCATTTGCCATCCTAGGCAATGGTTATTAAAGAACATCACCTTTCATTATAAGACAATTTCCCCATCAAACTGGATCACCTCAAAAAAATAAAAAGAACACAAGTCATCAGGTCACCCACCACCATAAATCTGGACAGACCTAACAAGCAGTGTGGAAAAGGAAAGGTCAAGGGATAGGAGGAAGAAATATTTTTGTCATACATATAGAAGTTACTGGAAGAGCTGAGAAGAACATACTAGAATACTGATTTTCCAATATCGTTACTCACATTGTAACAGGTTCGTTGTACAAGGTGACAGAGAGATGGTAGTTTGGTGGCAAAGTAGTTGATAAAAGCTTGGAAGTTTAGGTAGCTGGAACTCAAGGTTGCACTTAGTTGCTTTTTTCCATACGTGGGAATCTTACTTTGGTTGAGAATTCACTGGGTGAAGTAAGTGTTTGCATCTAGAAATGCATTATGCATAGTTAGCAAATGTGAAGGTATGAAATTGTTAAGCTTAGCAAAGGAGGGCGGTGAAAAGAAATGTTTCATATCTTAAAGGATGCTTCAAGCTGATTATCTAACCTATTCAGAGAAAGATTAGAGGAAGGCTTGCCCAGGGGTAGAATCTGTGATAGACCAAAATGTTTTCTGAAGGATATACTTCACTATAAACATGACCTCTAATATGTTAATATGCTTGCCAACCAAAAAAAAAAAAAAAAAAAAAAGTAACCAAAGTTAATCAGCTGCTGTTATTGTTCCTGAACTCCATGGATTGTAAGTCAGAGGAAAAGATACAGAGATTAAACACATCTGGAAGATGGGCACTGTTTTAGCTGAGTTTAAAGGATTTCAGTCTTTAAGGTTCACTGCAGAAACATGACCTCACTCTGATTGCACAGTTGGACCAGCTACTTGCCAGTTGACAATCTATCTTCCTACTGAAACGCTCTGCTAAAAAAAAATATATATATATATATTACTGTTTTAGCCAGGCTTGGCATACTGCTTTATTGAAATGCAAAAACTAAATAGGTAATTCTTTTATCTCAACACAACTGGGCTACAGTTCAAACCCAGTCCTACTGAATTCAGTGAGAATTTTGTGGTTACCTACAGTTGGCTAGTTTTTTTGTTTGTTTGTTTTTGTTTTTTTAATCATAAGATCACTTAGTCTTAAAATGGCTGAAAGCAAACAAAACGCATTATTGCTGCCACTATTGTAGCAAGCACCTTATGCATTAAAAAGTCCAAATAGAAATGTGTGAGAAATACAGTGGTGTTGATTAGAAATGTATCCAGGAATTAATAATAGTAAGTTACAGCTAGAGACACATTACTTCTTTTTTTTTTATTTTTTTTTAATTTTTTTGGTTGGTTGGTTTTGCCTTTTTTTCTCTTTTTTTTTTTTAGGAGTTTTGAGTTTCTAAACTCAATAAAACAAAGCCAAAAACAATTGTAATGGCATCCTTCAAACACCTATTTCAAGATAACTTTGATAATATTAATGCCATTAAAACAAAGACAATACCTTTAAGACTTAATCTGGGGCAATGCAAGGGTTTGGAGTTTTCTCCAGAGAAAAGTACATCTGCTGGATACACTTACATACTCACCACATTTGTGTCTTTGTCCTGTTGCTAACCATAAATCTGACCAGCAAAGTCTGTGAGTAAATGTTAGTCTATTTTTTTTTGCCATTTGGTTGATTATATAGTTGGTAAACTGGATAGTGCTCCTGTTGAACTCATTCAACTCTAAGATACTAGACTTCTGTAGATCTCAGGTGGGGATGTAGATCTTCAGTGATGTCAAACTTCAGATTCTACATTTTTTCAAGTCAGTAATCTTTTACACTATGCATCTAAAATTTGCTTTTTAGGAAAATACTGGTTATTTAGATACTTTCTAACAAGTGTAGCAGTAAGAGCAGCTTCAAGATCAGATGTGTCTGTCTCTCATATTGCAGATGTAACCTGAAGCTTACTTAACCTTCCCATACATACAAGATCTTTTATGTCTAAGCCCACATACAGTGTATTCATATTCGTATAAGCACAAATATGGCTGGGGCTCTTCATGGATGCATCACAGCATCACAAAGCAGGCTTTCCTACAAAAGGCCACCTGAACTCTCCTCAGCCACCCTTTGAGTCAGTTGACACATCTTTGCTTCTTTTCAGGTGGATCTGAAGATGAAAGTGCACTCCTAAGTTAGAGCTACAGCTTTAGATGAAGCATATTTGTCTCCGTTTATGGTCCTTAAGAAGGTAGCTTAAGGGAAGTCCTCCCCTTATCTTCTCCCCTTGCAATTCCACCACTTGCAGGAGGCTAGAGGCTGTTCATTAGCTGGCTGTACGGACAGAAGATAAGAGGAAGGGTTAGTATGGTGAGCTTAGGGCCCGTCTGGAGGCTACTCAACATAGTGTAGACAGCAATCAGCTCTGTTCTTCAGTTTCTCTGCTCATGTTACTATATTTCCTTTCCTTGCAGGGGTTTCACAAAGCTTAATTCATCAGTGGTCTGTGAGAGACCACTGTGAGGGAGTTTTTGCAGGGATGAGTACCTCAGAATGGCCTAAATAATTTATCCCTTGTTTTTTCTTTTACCCAGTAGGCTTCTCTTTGAAAAGCTTCCAGCCCTTTAAAGTTTGGGAGCACACTGTACTCGCAGAAATAAAAAAAAAAAAAATTACAAAGAAAAATGCATAATGTATGATAATGTTGAAAGTAGCAAGAATTAAAGTAAATGGTCTGATATAAAAAAGGTTTCAAACAGGATTAATAATTCTGCAATTTGTTATACAAAGTCAATTTTTCCACTTCCAAAGCTAAGTTGCCTTGTGGGGTTTATTGGCTCACTCATTATTAGGTATATATCACTTTTATTGTTTCACATTTTTATGTGTTTATTAAAAAAAAAAAAGAAAAGGAAAAAAAGAGGGCATCATTCATGAATAAAACATTTTTGCTTTAAGCTGCCATATATGAAAGTTGGTCTGAGAGCCCATATCCTCTTTTATTTGAAAAGGGAAATATGTTGTATATTTATCAATTTATCTTTTTATCTATTTATATATTTATGGGGCAGGTCTATGTATGGAGGTTTTGTGTGTTTGTATGCATATGGACATACATATGCATATGTATATATGGTAATACAGGTATGCATATATTGTGTGTCCTATTACCATATATATATACACCAATATTTGAAAAAAGGCATAGTGATGCTATTTTTTTTTTACTGATAAACCTTCCAAAGCCTGCCCTCTTCTGCTCAGTGTGACCTATTCTGGACGGCATTTTTCATAAATGTCAGTTCCCTTTCCCCCTTCTCCTATCCATCAGGTTTCTCAGCTGATCATATCCACTCTGCTAAACCCTGGTTCCTCTCCTAATCTGTAGCAGAATGGCTCCTATCCAAATGTCACCTTACAACACTAGACATGATTGAGCATCCATGCGGCAGCCAATGTGCTGCTACAGATGATGTGAGGAAATGTTAGCTTGATAGATAATAGTTTTATTTTTGGTCTTCTTAATCACTCTGCACCTGGTAGGAGTTTGATATGAACAGATAAGTAGTATCAAGAGACAGATAGAACTTGATGGGAAACACTTTTAGGTATGTATTTATTTATTTATTTAGAATATTTGGGTGAGAGGGCTTTTTTTTTTTTTCCTTTTGGTAGATTTTTTTTTTTACTGTTATCCTTTCAGCTTGTGAAAGTTAATTTGCTGTCAGCAAATTTGGACTGGAATTCTACAAAGTTTATAAATACAAAAATTAAAAATCAAGAAACTTAGTTTTATTAGATTTGAGGGAATTTATTGTCCAAAAAAAAATGCAATTTGAAAAAATAGAATTTCTAATGAGAGCCTTTGACCTTAAGTCTCTGTCCTCTTTGGTGGTGAGAGGTAAATTACATTTGCTAACTTCATCTATGACATGGCACAAATAACTCCATAAATGTTCCATAATTGCGCTGTGATTATATGGTTATTGCTGCATATTGTCAACAAAATGATTACCCTGAGGCCTCATAGCTCCAGTGTATGGCACATGGTAATTAACTAAGAAAGGATTAGGATCTAAGGGGCTCCTGAGGAACTCCTTCAGCAAACACACAGGACAATTAGTGTGTTGAATGGACACCTCCAAAGACAGCAACAATGAGGACTGAAACAGGGAGCACATTTTGAAAAACGTGAGGCTTTTATAGAGGACTTAATAGAGGACTGAAACAATTGCAAAGGGAGAGAGAGAGAAGCAGGATAATGTCATGGTTCAGCATTCCGCGGCAAAAGTTTCTGCGCTAACTTGTGCAGCTGCTGTCAGGTGAATATCACATCAAGGCCAAGGAAGACTTTGTTGTGTTAAGAACTGTAGAATCTAGGTATTCTCCCTTTTATTCTTGAAATTAGCAGGTATTGTGGTTACAAACAGTCAGCTCTGAAGTAAAGGTCAGAAATTTTAACGTTGCTCTGGGATGAAGACTGGACAGGATCTGCAGAATATGTTCCCAGCCTGTTTGGGAATACCTAAACTATGTAGTCACTGGACCAGCCAGAAAGAGGGATACTGCACTGTACTGTTGTTTAAAATCAAGATCATATGTGTTCTCAAATTTGGCCATGCTTCCCTCCTCTATCTCCACCATGGGCTAAACTTCAGAGGTCTCTATGATCTGTATATTAGCGATAGATGAAAATAATTTTTATATAGCTTAGAAGGTATGATTATTAGGAGCCCCAGTATAACATGGACTAGTATATCATTAGATATTACTGCTTGGCTTCTTCAACACAGTGCAGCTTCTTTGAGCCCTACCTGCAGTTAGGCTAACCGTGCAGATAAGAAGCACATGGGCCATGGGCTTTGCTGTTTTATTCTAATCTCAACCCTGTTAACCTCTGAGTATCCAGATTCTTCTTTATCTTTTAAATGCTTTAATTGAGCAACAGGTATACGAAAATTAAGTGGAAGAACACTGCTCTTATTCCTTACTCCAAAGTACAGGGTGGTGTTTTGTGGAAAGAAGAGTTTCTACATCTGGGAGAGCCCTATCTGTCTTTAAACACATTATATTTGTGGGGGTATGCTGCTGAAATTATGCCTTTCTCTTACTGATTAGCTCACTGGTTGGGCTGCTGGTTCTTTTTCTTAGACTTCAAGATAATTATATAAAATATAGAATTTTTAGACACTTTTAATAGGACTGAGTATTTCTCATCTGCCTGAAGTTAGGTATTACCTCCTCTTGGTTTTGTTGTGGATTTAACTATACATGATTTGCTTAAGATCATACAGAAAGGCTGTTGCAGAGCACGGAGCTGAAGCCAGGTCTGCAGAGTCCCAAATTACTGCCCTAACCCCTGACTCATCCTTCCTCCCACACGCTATCCCTTACCCCTTGCTGTTTCTACCATGGCATCTTCCTGTCCTTATGCCAAGGGAAGTGGGCATGCGGAGGAGAGCCAAGTGTATCAGACTTGTGCCACTCAAATACCCTCTTGCAATGGGGGCACATTTACAGCTACTCCTTTCAGGCAGCTTTTAGGTTGCTTTTCCCTGTCTCAGTAGCACAAAGCAGCTGGAGTTTAGGTCTTGGCTTGACCCCAAAGTATGGTCTGTGTGAGACTACTGCCAGAAGTGAGCTGCTTGATTGCTCACTGCAGTGAATGGTTACATGGGTGTTTTATGCTTTGTTTGCCTGTTATTCAAGTGAGTTTAAGTTAAACTTTGACATGGGCAAACTGCTCCCTGGCTATGCAAGTTTTCACCACCAAATCCATCAAGCTCCCTTAAAAATTCTTCTTCTGCAAAATGGAAATTTCTACCAGAATCACAACTTGTACAAGTTAAGATACTGAGAGCCAAATTCATCCCTGTAGTGTATCCATTGAATTCAGAACAGAGCTACAGCAGAGATGAATTGGTCTGGAACGTATATGTTGAATATTTAATGCAAATACAACATGCCATAAGTGCATGTCCTGCAGGTAAAATGCAATTATTCTAATTACACTGCAATTACTGTACAGCTACAGAGTAAATTACCTGATTATTTGCATTCTGTGCTATAAAATGTTCTTTTAATTCAGGCTCCAAACCCATGCAAACTCGTTTCCTTGCATAAGAGCTCCAGATATTTTGGTTAGCAGGCATAGCCCTGTCATGACAAAATGTAACCCATCTTTTTTTTACTTCTTATTCATATCTTGGTGTCCCTTTCCATTAACCTGTTGGTGGCTAGATTTTAATAGTTAGATCCAGAGAGATATTCACAACATGCTGATTTGCCTCAGCAGTGGGCAGGTGTGGTGCTGTTGCTAATGCATCTATTTTGCAAGCCAATATGCTTGTAGCACACCATGGTGTGTTTTGTGGCTGAAATAGCTTGGTGTGTGCAGATGCTTACTCCCTTTCATCATACAGATGGCTGAAACAGGCACACAGGAGGATGGATTAGCACCATAACAGAAGTGGTGAGGCTACCAGCGACAGAGAAAAGTCTTATGAGATAGAATAGGAGGCTACTTGAGAAGAATGTAGTCATAGAAAGGTTGGTTAAAAGATGACCTCTGGAGGTCATCTCCATTAACATTCTGGTTAAAAACAACACTTTTAGTACTAGATGAGATCAGACATAGCTTCATCTAGCCAAGTGTTGTAAACCACTGAAGATGGAGATTTCATAATTTCCCTGTGCAGTCCTGTTCCAGTGTTGCATTACCCAGCTATGGAAAGAGTTTTTCCTAATCCCCAACCCCAAACTCCCATCGTGCTCACAACCTTTTCCTGCATCACCTACCAGTGCTGACATTGCTTCTTTCATCTTTGAAACTATCTCTAAAGTTGTTGAAGGCAAAATTAAGGACTAAAGAACTGGACTATGTAAAAATACACTACTAAGATGGAGGATGGCAGGAAGAACAATCATAAAAAATGATCACTTCCTTAATTCCCTGTGAATATGCAATGTCAAAATACAGTGCAGATATGTAGATGACTCATGTACATGTGTCTATGTGTAATCATGTCTGGAGTATACAGGTTTAAAACTTCTCTGCATAGCAGAGGTGGTGAGACAACCTATAAGGGGCTTTGAGACATGGTGAGGAGAGCTAGGTAATAATACCTTTTTGTTAAACATTATTATGTGTGATATATAATGCCCACAAAAATAATACGTTTCTGAGGGGTCATATCACCAGAGGTCAATGATTTGCCCCCCTCCCCACAGTTTGGAGTAAAATCGTTACTGTTTATTGAGCAGGTGTCTTGGATTCCCTTCACCCACCTCCTTTTCTCTGTCTGGAAAACTCTCTGAGGCTTTGTTTCTTATACTCTACAACAAAGGCAATTCAATTAGGACATCAAGCCAGCCTGAAACTGAGGTCTCTAAGGTGCACTAGAGACGGTCTTTTAAGATGTCCAGTCCTGCTGAAACGAGTGGCTTTCTTATTAATTTGGGAACACACTGGTTCTTCCTGACCCTAAGAACCCTGCTTTTTATTGATCAAAATATGTAGGCTTTCTTTTTTTTCTTTTTTTTTTTTTTTTTTCCTTGGGCAAATAATTCAACATGAAGACTGTTTCCTAAGTCAGGCTTATTTTTATTGGAATGATGTAAACTGTAAAATCACAATCAAAATAATAATACACATACTAAAATCCAGTGAACTGTAGGCTGCTGAATTCTCATTTTTGATATGAAATAGAATATATATAAATATTTATCCTCTGGTCTATATTACAAATAAAATTGAATGTCCTTTTCAAAGTCAAATGAGGGCTACATTTCAGAGGGCTACATTCCAAACATATACAGTATCTCTAGTGAGTTTCTGCTGATTGCAGGAGTCATTCATGCTGTGCAAATAGAACTTTGATGTCAAATTATAAACAGCATAGGTGTCATTAGCAGTAGTAGAAGTAGTAGCTGAGGATTCCCATCACTTTTTATTTCAGAAAGTCCTCTTTTCTTGGTTTCAGTAATATATATATATTTTTTTGCCTACTATAACTTAAATTTAACTTAAAATTACTTAACTTAATTAAACAATTCAAAACCCCAAGCCCACCCCAGTGGCTACCTATGGCTGACATTTTTTTAAATTTTATTTCTTTTATTTTATATGAAATAGCAGCAAAAAGTACTTAGCAATTTCTATTAACACAGCAAGAGAGGAAAAATTAGGTTGCTGTTATTGCTGTTATCCATATATTAAAAAAAAAAAAGGAAAAAAATACAAGTTTAATGTGTATGTAATTGCGAAGTCCTGACCTTTCTATGGTTAAAAGCACAATAATAAATTTAGCAATATAACTACAACTGTGTCAAGGTTCCTCTCTTCATATTCTCTTAGTGGTGATTGATGCATAGACCTCATTTCCCATATGGTAAATGCAGACTGACAGCAATTGTTAGCATTTATTTTCTGAAGTTTTGGTCTGTCCCCTGTATACTCTGCCCCTTACAACTCCTCCACGCTGTCTAGTGAATCGTATTCCTGAAGATTTCTTGGAATCTTGGGTTTTCTTGGATTTTCTTCTTCATATTAGGCCTACAAAGATTAATCAGGGATTGCTATGCAACTACTCTCCTTAGCCATCTGTAAAGTTTCTGGTAGGAATAAAGACAAGCAAAATATCTCATTTGAACAGGTGTTTGTGAAAAGAAAAGGTACATCCTCATGGGATAAGTATATGTGATGTTATATATGAAGCAGAAAAAGAACAGTCAATACCTCTGTAGAGAATTTTTCTTTGAAAATATTTCTAAACACATATTTTCATGCATAAGCTAAAGTAAAGATTTGAAGTGGACACCTATATATGAGTTAACATTAAATACTTTGATATAACAATTATAGATACTTAAATATACCAGTATATATACCAAACTTATTTTCAAAACACAGAAATGAGGCTAGAGGAAGGAAGTATATTTTGTTTTAACATTCACATCTTGGTTTGAAATATCTGGAAATAAACCCCTGACATTGAAGATTAATTGTCATGTGACAGACCATCCCAGTGTCTCATTTATGTGCTGTTCAAAGGTTTCCGCTAATGGAAAATATGTGAAACACATTTATACAGACAAGTGAACATCTAGAAACAGTTCAGGTGACTTGCAGTGGGCCAGAACTGGATGCAAATATTGCACAGATTTAAATTTAATACCAACAAATAGTTACTTAAACAGCCGTATGACTTTTCGCAGCTGTTTTTGAACATGATCATTAGAAACATGAGACCTACCTTTAAATTTGCCATTTTTTCAATTCTTTAATTCAAAGACTAATTTATTCATCAACTCTCAAGTCAGACTGTGTCTTTATAGAGCTGAGCAAGGTTAAACAAGGCCTTAAACAGGTGCTTACTGTATGCTTTTTTTCCAGTATTTTGGTTAATGTTTGTGTCTAGTGTAGTGATGGGAGGAGTTATCATAAATCTTCCAACACCCTTCTTTCCAAGTTGATTCACAATTTATGTTCATTTGCCTCTAATGAGATGATTAGAGCTGAATCAGATCAGATTTAATCTGCAGTTAAACTGTGAAGTTATTTTTTCCCCCAAATGAGGTTGTAAAACCAACATCAAGCTTAAGCTGCTGTGTGATTTTTATTTTTTTTTTTTTAAAAAGCCTTCAATATTTCACAACTGCAAAACAAGGCATCTATTTGAGCATGGTAAATATGGTAAATACTGACATCTGGTTTTCAGCTACTTGTAAACTACACCAGTTGGGCTAGAACTACATAAATACACTATTGAGATAGAGAAACATTCAAATATAAGTTAAATTTCTTAGAGATCTTGAAAATTTATTTACTGGCATTTCACAGACCTCTTGGGTTTGGTAATAAAACACCTTTTGCCATGTTAGATATAAATTAACTATGACAATCTAGCCAAAGTCACTAGAGACCTAGGTCACCAGATTCTTTTCATGTCCAGTAGTTGGCAAATGTGTATTAGTTCCCCTTCTGTGGATGCGTAACATTTTAGATATTCCTATCTCTCTATTAGTCAAATGCAGGTTAATCACTTAAGTACTTTCATGTAAGGGCCCTATTGCTGATGCTCACTTCTTGCTTCCCTGTACTTCTCCTATTCATTGAAGTGCTTGTGCCAGATTAGCATGACTGAATCACACCAGCTCTTTCTGCCTGTGAATGTTAACTTAAGAACAGAGCTGATACTGTTGACTAATTTCACATAGCTTCACCACTAACATCAAATGGGGAAGGTCTCTGCCTTCAGGACTAGATTTTCATCCATGACTTGTAAATGAAATAACTAGCAATTAAATAGTAATAATACGTACACACAAGTCTGTTGGAGCTGCAGGGTATCAAGAGTCTCCTCTGCTTTATGTGCATGGGTTACTGTAGGTAACAAGCCACAAAGGGAGGGTATTTATCAGAAGCAGTAAGAGTAAGTCAGAGTAAGGAACAAATTTCAGCATCTGAAACTCACACTGTGACACACTAATAGCTCGAAAAGCACAATAACTGTATTGTTCAGGCAACTCAAAACCTGGCCATCAAATCACAATCCCTTGAGTCCATGTGAATTCTCCATAGTATAAAATGCCAGCCCAGTAGTACTTCCTAGAACAACAGATTGCAAGGTCATAGCCCTAGAAATCAAGGTCTTCGTAAACGAAGATCTAATCAAATAACCCAAAGTAACTATATTTAATGCTGTCCTTTCTGCAGCATTTCTATCATATTATATTTAGAAGCATATAGAACTTGTATACTGTACAGTCTGCTTATCTGTAGCTTACCCAGTGAAATATTATTAGTTTTCATATCTATAACTTTTATTGTTTTATCTTTGACAAACTCTGAAATAGTACACTAGTGACATTTTTAAAAATTAGCCTTCTGCGTTTAAAGACCACTCATCATTTTCATCTATCATTGTTCTGGAAATGTCACATTGATTTTATCCTCTTTGCAATAAATGGTAACATCCAAACAAAACAAAACAAACAAACAAACAACAACAAAAAAAACAACCAACCAAATAACAGTCTGACACTTCAAAATCAGCTGCCACTCTTGGACAGACCAAAAATAAATAAAAGGACAATTTTCTTGAAGGACAGAAGAGGGGAAAAGAATGTAAGGCAGAGTGAGAGAGAAAAAAAGCTTTCTCTTTCTGGCAATACTGACAGCAACCAAAATAGCAGGAATCATAAACAGTGTTTTGTTTTTCCTGTCCCAGCAAATTTATATGAATAGTAAATGCTGATCAATGAAAATGCCTACTAACATGTCCTAAGAATATTAGTTAAAAATATTTCCAAATACAGAATAATACACTGAAAAAGGAAATGGGAAGCAAAGATTAAAATTGTGTGCTCCCTTTCCTCATTCCCCAGCTCCACTACCAGTCTGTTAAAGTAGCAGAGACCTTCAACGGAAATGTGGGCCTTAACAAATCTTGCAGGAATTTGCCACTGACCTCACCATCTCCAGCTGTTTGCATCTAATGGCAGCAAGTGTGTTCTGGACAGTCTGAGAAGATGGGACTGCACCAAGAAACTGTCCCGAAGCCAGGCTTGCCCAAAGCCTCACTGATGTTATTACAACATTACCTTTGGTTACATTGGATGATTGATCAACTACCAAGTGCAGATGGTAGAGGGATTGGGAAGTGGAAGATGTGGGTACCAAAATGAACACAGAGTTTGCAGTCAGGTGTCCAGAGCTATGCAGACAGTGATGGAAATGTCTAAAAGGGCTTCAAAATTTAAGGAATCAATGGCAAGTTAGGAGAAGAATTCCTGAAGAAAGACTTCAGGATGGTGTGAGGTCATAAGGAAAGGGAGAGAGCAGGTTTTGATTTGTCTTCACAACCAATAATCTAGCAGAAAATAGAAGATTTTTCTGTTTGGATATTTTCACAAAATGTCATATTGTGTCAGTGGAGAGCAAAATCCATTGTGTTCTTTTTATGCTATTAAGATTTTTTTTTTGGATTCTGAAACAGACAAACCATCAAAACGGTTTTCTTATTAAACTTGAGAACAATTTCCACTCAGACACAAATATGATTTCAGTTCAGAATTTCATCCTTATTCAGCAAAGCATGTAAACACCCACTTAATTTTAAGCAAGTGCTTAAATCCTATTCCAGTGGCACTTAATCAGGCACTAAAGTTAAGTATGTGTTTAAATGCTTTGATGATTTGAAGCCTAAACAATGAGCAAAGTAATGACTTACTGAGATTACTCTGCACCAGGAAATACTGCTTATTGAAGAAGGGACAGTATGGTACACCTCAACCCATTACATGGTAAAAGAAAGGACTTTGGATTGCTTATGTGTTTTTCTGCAGCCTTTCATCATCATTAAAACAAAGTAACACCAAAGAAGGAAAAAATATCCTTGAGAAAATTTCAAAGCTACAAATAAATATTGAGCCATATCATATTTCAATCTGTAATCACAATTTATGGAGCTAGTGGAGGCTGTGGTAGGAATGTGTTCATCTGTCACGTACATGAGCAATAAGGCCATGCCATGAACAATGAGCCTATAAAACAGGATCATAACAGAAAGAAAGCTTTAATATACATATTATTTAGATTAGGATTTAACACAGCAAGACACTTTTTTCCCCTCTAAATTGAACATCGCACATATAATAAAGAGATGTTTTATCTCCTCCATCACTGGTGGAATGAGTTTTTAAGTGTTTTCTTGTAGAAAGAATATTTGGGCATATATTTGGAGGTAATAGGAATGGATGTAGCCCCTACCCAATTCAATAGTAAAATAGTTAGTTTTTAAATCCAAGTATGTTTTATGCTCATGAGAAAACACCTATATGGGGCATGCTTGTGTCTGCAGGACAGTAGCATCTTGGCTGATTTAGTCTGAATCCTTACACTGTAGCTTGAGGATATCAAAGGAACTTAAACATGTTATTGAAAATGAGAACATTCAGAAGTACTGAAGGAAGTACTTCATATACACTTCATATATACTTCATGTACGAAGTATACATATAAACCAGAAAGTAAACATCCTAGTTCAGGGCATACCCATTCAGTAACTGGAAGGGTTAGAGTAAGTCTGTGTGGTCTGACTATTCTGCAAACCTTTATTAGAGAGTTTCTTGCTCTCCTCCTGAGACTTCCAGTGACTGATGTAGATGGGCTAGGTATACCATCAGAGGTCTGGCATTGTGGTCTCTGGATTCCACAGTAAAAATCTGGCAACTAATATTATTCAGGAGGACTAAGGGTTGAAAGTCACCTGTATAAAGTTAATATCTAAAGGTAAATGAGATAACTCTGATGCAGACACTACACTGCTATTAAACACAGAAGTTATAGGCAAATAGGTATTTAAAATCTCATTAGTCACCCTTTCCTGTTTTTTTTTTTTTTATTTAACAAATTAGAGTAGGTTTTCTCTATATCTTCAGCTATGTCTTGTTAGCTGTCTGTTTATGTTTGTAAAATTGGGATAACATAACTCTCTTTCTTAATCTAGTTGATGTCTTTGGATGAGGAATACCAAAATAATACAGTATGGTCCTATCTGAATAAAGCGTAAATTTTACTTTACATATCCAGGGGTATATATGCTATGGGAAAATGCAGATTATATGTATTACAATATTTATCCTATTATTCTTCTACTTTCTCAGAAAGGGTATTAAGTACATGCACTATTGAATTTGGCACAGTTAGAGTTTGAGTAGTCTTCTCAACAAGTGAATTTCACTAAGTTTCACATCAGCATCTGATTAAAAAAAGAAGAAAGCAAACAAGCTAATAATATCTATCTATATATCCTGTTATAGACAAGATTGCTGAGGGAAAAAAAAAAAAAAAAAGTCTCTTCCTTAAGTTTTATATAGCACTCACAAGAACAGAGGCCCCATATTTGAGGCCAGCAGATGCTACCATAATAATTAACATTAAAAAATTAGGAGCATTTGAAACTGTCAGGCATCCTATCTCTGCTTTTTCCCTTCATTCACTGCTGATATTCATAAGGGAAGCAAACGAAGCTTAAGAACTATCAGGTTCCTTCTTGAATATCTCACAGAGTCTTGAACTTCATAAAGGAATTATCTTAATCATATCATCAAAGGAAAGGGCTTGAAATATGATCTCAGATGAAAACTTCGATGGAGAGAAGCATAGCATAAATTTCTCAGCTCTCAGGCCTTGGAAATTACAGCCATGATTCCATATCTCAGGCTCTGGAAGGAATAATAATTACTATTTGGCAATTTATCAAGGTGAGGGTTCCACTGGAGGGAACATCTTATTCAATTTGGAAGCTAAAATTACACAACTAGTGGGATATTAAATAGCAGCACAAAGCAGGAAGGATATGCAAGGAAAGTGATGGAACAAATCTGAGGTAAAGGTGAAGAACTCCTAACGAGTTTGCAAGCCAGCCTCTGCTTACCTCCTTGTTTTCCATTTACATCTTAAGATTCTGCAGCAGAAAAAGTCTTCATAGGATGCTGGCCCAGCTCAGCAGTGAAAAAATAGCAGAATTATTAGCAGATTATCAAACCTGGAGCAGTATAATTGCTCTGTTGGTATTCCTCTTCCTAGAGGGACACATAGGTGATCTGAGTATATCTCTTGCATGTGTCACAAGCTTTCTTTTGGCTATGTTGGAACAAAATATTTAACTATACCTTTGAAGAGAATTGCAACTTAAGTAGCTGTTAGATATGCAGTTTAAAAGCATGCTTCTGCTATTGTAAGCAATTGGGACTGATATTTTGGAATATTTCTGCCCCATGGTTAATATACAGTTCCTGATTGCTACTTCACTGAAAATATGAAGAGAAGTTAGATAACGTAGATTCCATTATATCCCCCGTTTCAGCTGTCACTTGCAAGAGATTAGGAATATGTACATGGTCTACAACATGCAGTACTTGCCTCTTCTAACAGACACTTACCATTCAGACTCATTACCTTAGTCACCTCCTTCATCAAATAGAAAGGAATCAGTACTTACAGGATTTTGTAGAGAAGCCCCTGAGCAACCTAATCAAAGGTAATTTGGCTTTATTATGAAGTTGGACTTGAGGACCTCCTGAGGTCCTTTCCAACCTTAATTGTTCTGTGATTCTATGAATCTATGATTCTATGATTCTGTGATTCTATGATTCTATGAATCACAGAATGGTTTGAGTTGGGAGGGACATTAAAGACCATCTAGTTCCAACTCCCCTACTATGGGCAGGGACACCTTCCAATAGACCAGGCTGCCCGAAGTCCCATCCAACCTGGCCTTGAACACTTCCAGGGATGGGGCATCCACAAACTCTCTAGCCAGCCTTTCCAGTACCTCATCACCTTCATAGTGAAGAATTTCTTCATCTTATATCTAACCTAAATCTTGCCTCTTTTAGTTTAAAACCATTACCCCTTGTCCTATTACTACATTCCCTTGTAAAAAGTGTCTTCCCAGCTTTTCTGTAGGCCACTTTTAAGTACTGGAAGACCACAATAAGTTCTTCCTGGAGCTTTCTCTTCTCCAGGCTAAACAACCTCAACTTTCTCAGCCTTCCTTTATAGAAGAGGTGCTCCAGCCCTCTGATCATCCTCATGGCCCTCCTCTGGACTCACTCTAACAGGTCCATGTCTTTCTTATGTTGGGAGCCCCAGAATTCCAGCTGGAGTCTTGTGAGTGTGAGGAAGGGAGAAGAATCACCTCCCTCAACATGCTAGCTACACTTCTTTTGATGCAGCCCAGGATACAATTCATTTTCTGGGCTGCAAGCACACATTGCTGGCTCATATTCAGGTTTTCATCCACCAATACTCCCAAGTCCTTTTCTGAAGGGCTGGCCTCAATCCTCTCATTGCCCAGCCTGTGTTCATGTTTGGGATTGCCCCAAGTCAGATGCAGGACCTTGAACGTAGTCTTGTTGAAGTGAATGAAGTTTGCATGGGCCCACTTCTGGGTGGACCTATGTTCAGGTCCCTCTGGATGACATCTTTCCCTCCAGCATGTCAACTACACCACTCAGCCAGGTGTCATCAACAAACTTGCTGAGGGTGCACTCAAATCCACCGTCCATGTTGCTAACAAACTTAAATAACATTGGTCCCAGTACAGACCTCTGAGGAGCATCACTCATTACTGGTATCTGCCTGGACATTGAGACATTGAGAACAACTCTTTGAATATGACCATCTGCATTCAGAAATCACTAACTGAATGGAGCTCAAAGATAGGACAAGATCTGAATCAGGAAATAGTGGAGGTTCCAGAATGTACTGTAGCTCAAGCTGTAGAAAAAATGAATCCTGAAGAAAGGGATGAGTTGAAAGTATCAGCAAAACTTTTCATCATTGGATCAAACTCTTCATCAGTCAGAGATGCAGTTGATAGGGCACGTTCAGCCCTTGGGGTTGCTCAGTTAGATTCAGTCATTATTGCCCCACCTCCTATTGAAGGGGGAACTAGCCTCTCAGAGTATTTGCAACCTTCTTGGCAAGAACTTGAAAGTCTGGTTCAAAATAAAAAGATTGTTACCATACATACCTCTGACCTTGATAAAACGCTGTTAGACAGCTGTATGTGTGGGCACAGGTGAAACCAAGTAGTAATCAGGTGAACCTAGCTTCCTGTTGTGTGATGCCGCTTGATCTGACAGCACTTGCAAGACAGGTTGACATACAGTTGCTAACTGAAATAATGACCCAAAAGAATTACTTTGTGAAGCAAGTTTCCAAGAAGTTCTTTGGGAAAGCATCGAGAACATCAAAGCGCAGAAATAGATTCCTTTATGAATTCTCCAATATTCAGTCATTGTTAAAAGCAGAGGAATTATCAAGTCCAAAGGCCATATCATGCAAGCTAAAAGAAATGCCTCTTAAAACACTCTCATCCTTTTTGCTCTTCTTTGAAATGGCCTACTGTTTTGATTTCTTGGGGATGGGGGAACATTGTTTTTTTGTTTTGTTTTGTTTTGTTTTTTCCCTAGAGAGACTTTTACAATATTTATAACAAAGACCAAAAGTTGTAATCATTCAGTGTGATGTTAGCAGGAGCATCTGCAGTGCTCTAACACTATTTTTCTTTCTTAACCTATTAACCAGTGCATTATAGAAGGACTCTAGTATGCCCAGCTCAGATACAAGTGTCTGCACTAGTTAAATGAATCTCATAACATGACTCAACAGAAATCCAGCAGGTTCTTTGGATGTACTAAGCTACTTCTTATGTGAACATAAGGATCATATCACTGAACATTTATGTTCTGCAGCGTGAAAAACTATATAATGAAGACCAGCCTACTTTATGTGTTGCCTTTTCTGCTGTAGGTAGATTAAGGCAGGGGCATCTCCTCTTTATTATGCCCAGAAACTTGAGGTTTTGATGGTACAGATATCTTGTATTCACTCATGCTAACTTATCTAATAATCAATTAAACAAATGTGAATTTTGTTTTATAAGTGACACTGGATCAGTGGATTCCTTAAAATCTGCAGTACCCACTGAACCAGATACATGGATGACAGTGAATTTATCTTTGCATTAATACATTCAGTTCACAAATTTCCTGCATGTTTGTTTAGTCTCAAGCATATTCAATGCTATTCCCAGACTGATATATGAATTATTGCAAAAATGTTTAGGCAGTGTCATGCTTTATGAACCAGACCCCTGGGCTGTTCAGCATGGGTTAAACCAAGGACAGACTGTTTTTCATGGGAAAGATATTAAGGTATCTATTATGAACCTCTGACCATCAAATTACTCACTGTTTGTCATACCATTTTTAATTTACGTGGTGCAAGGGGCTTAAATGTCAGCATCTCTGTTATAACTTAGACTCCAGTGTCTTTAATTAATGCTTCATGTTCATGTTATGGTTATTTAGAATTTGCTGAAACCCCAAGAGTCATAAATTTCTTTTACAGGTCTTTGTGGTATGAACTTTAACAAAACAGCTGTAAAGAGGTAATAGGAATGAACAGTACATCACATAAAGCAGAGCAAAGAAGGAGAAAAGGTGGGAATAAACTCCAAACAGATTGCAAGGTTTCATCTTTTCTCGGCTAGGGTTTGTGATTTTTCTGTTTGTTAGTTTCTTCAGAAGCAGAGAGGTGGAGGGTTAGTGGGAAATAAATTGTGCATAAAATTCTTCACATAAGTTTGTTTCTTATTCACACAGGGATTAAATTCATATATCTTATAAACATACAGCTAACTAAATCTTAAAGGAGTCAATCTACTTGCATTCAATGCTCTTATTTTATTACCTGATGTGCTTGATGAATGTCTGAATTCTTTGAATTGGTCATGCAATCAGTTGTATGAACATGGCCATACAACTATGAAGAACAAGATGATGGTGAGAACAGGGAAATTCACTCCATTAGCTTTCATCTGTGTTTGTGGAGGCACATTGCAGGGCTAGAATAAACACTGGACTCTGAAAAAGTCAATGAAGCAATATCAATGGTAGAAGAGGATGTCCTTGTCTTCAAAATATGGTCCCCCTGGGTAAACAACTTAGGTAATGACCTTCCAACTCTTAGTTGTTCAGATCACATCCTGTTTCCTTCTGAATGACAATTGCTAATAAACAAAAGTTTTAAGTGGGAATTTGTAGTCAGGAATAAGATACACATTTAAAGTACAGGAAGCTATAAATGGACTCAAGAATATAACAGATGTTATGAACCATGTATCTAGAAGAAACTAGAAAAAGCTACAGTATGGTTAAGAAATATCACAAGTGTAACAGGTTGGAATTCGGTCTTGATATATTATCATATTAACAAGGAAAGTGCTTTTTCTTAAAAATAAGTTAGAAGAAATGTGAAATAATGGCAGAGCTATTTGAGGTCCAGTGTTTGATTATTAAGGCTATTTGAGAAACATGAGAAATGCTATGCAAGTTTTCTGCTAACATAGAAAAAAGAGATGGAATTGTATTTGTTCAGAAGTGCAGGACTGGTGTCTTGCACCAGACTACCAAAGTGGCTCCAAAGAATCCTGTGGTTCAATAACCTGGACAGACTCAATGTGTGTGTGTGGACTCGGTGATCTTAGAGGTCTCTTCCAACCTAGATGATTCTGTGATTCTGTGTGTGTGTGTGTATGCATATGCACACACGTCTGTTCATACGGAAGATAAGAAGGAAGAAGACAGGAATAAACTGTGATACACATTTGTCAAAATTGTATATGTGCTTTTAAAAGCTGAGTTGTCTTAAGAAAAAGAGAGATCAAGAAATGCTGTGCTACTTCAAGCTAACCTGCCTTGATAAAATCTTGTGGGATGGGGGCTGAAATAAGAGCACATACTGAACAAAAGATAGTTATTTTGGCTGTACACAATCATAAATCACTGCAATTGTGATTTCTCAGCATCTTCAAGACTACCCAGAATATACAGAAGTCATTTGAAGAACACCCAGCAGTGCTCTCCTCCTACCAGCTCTGTCCATCCTGGGCTCTCATCTCAAGGACTGAGAAACAATCCATAACTTTGTCCTACTTTGCATGTTTAACTGCAAATGCAGATGCATGCAAAACATTACAGGTGCATAAATAGGGCCTCATGTGGCTATTCTGTTTAAATTATAACAAATGTTTAATTGAAATGATGCAATTTAGTATAATAAAACACAGGAAAAAAAATAAATCTGTGACTTCATGAGTTGTTCTACAGAGAAGTGCCGGAAATGAGTTCAGGAGGAGACTTATTTCTCCCTCCCAACAGACCTGGGAAACAACTGATAGTCTGCATTGCAGTTTTGGCCTAGATTTGATACTGTACTCTGACTAGGTGAACAAGCTCAGAGGCTGTTAAATCCAAATCAAGATACATGCACACCTTACTTTCATATACTCTGAGACTATCTGCACCAGTTATGCACCCCAAAGTACTGTACTACTGAAAGGAATTGCTTGCTAGGTCTTGGTGCCTCTCACCTGAGGTGCATATTTCCTGTTTGTGTATTGCACACTGAAGGTTTAATGTCTCCAGTTGCTGAAACTGGTACAAGTTCCATTGCAGCAGCTGGGACTACCATTGTCTGTAGCCATGGTCCAACTAGGAAGGTTTCCCTCCTCACTTGGATCTACTCAGAGCAGCAGATATGTGGAGAAGTGGAGTTAGAGGTTGGATCAGAGAACAAATCATGCTGTATGGCCTTGTCTTATCTGGAAGGGAGCCTCATACCTCCCACATGTGAAGTTGGGGAGGAATAGTGTTACTACCAGGAAAAGTGTTAGTTGCTGCTCCCCATATTGAACTATAAGCAACTTTGTTAGCCACTTAATGCTCGGAATAGAGAAGAAGCTTTGGGGAGATCAGCCTCTGGTTTCAAGTAGAAAGACTGAACATCCAGAAGTTCAGAGATCAGGTTCATAAGATTTTCTCCCAGCTGAGAAGGCACATCAGAGATTTTCAATATATTGTCAATGGGAGATATGTAACATTTTTCTTGGATGTCTTTAGTGTATAGTACAGACTCAGATCTGAGTCAAATACACAGTATAGACATAGCATAATGTAGCTCATATTTGTGAAGATGAAATGTAATCCTTGTTTCATAAAATCTACGTAATTGATGTTTTTTTCATGAATTTTAGGGTACAGTTTTAATGAAGGAGAGTTCTTCCTCCCTCAGGTACAAGTACCCACATCATGTGTACTCTCAAAGTAGATATTTTACTGTCCTTGTAATAGAAGAGTCCTACCTGAACACTGAAAAAGAACAGAGAGAGAACACATTGTGTCTTTGTGGAAGGATAAGCAGACCAGAAATACATTCGATACGGTTCTGATATTGCTTGAAGGCAGAAAAAAAAAATAAATTGTTGGGGATAGGCCTCAGCTTTTGTTCATCAAATGCTGTGTGCATAGTTTCACTCACTCCAGTGTAGCACCTCACTGGTGTAAATCAATGTAAAATTATTCATAAAACTAAACATTACATCTCTGCTAACTATTAACCACACCACTGAAGTCAACGTAGTTGCCCTAGTGTAAGGTAATTTTGCACTTAATCGTTTAAAACTGCACTAGAATTTTTTTAGATGTGGCAATACTGGGATTTGTCACTAGCTCTGATACATTTACTGTAAAGATCCTCATCTTCTTCGTATCATCAGTCACTTCTTAGAGGTCTTGAGAAATCTTTGTAGATCTCTAGCTCAAATAATGCAAATATCCTACTGTGAATGATTTCTTTTGTCATCTATACAATAACCAAATGTTTAGTTTGAGTGAAAGACAAGAACTATCCATTCATCTCTCCCTTTCTTCTAGTCAACTGCAAAAACATCTAATTTCCCTTCTGTTGACTTTCCTGCCAACAGCTTCCACTTACTTCCCATTTCCCCACAGTCAGTCCAACAAAACCAGGTTTTTCCCATTAGCCACGTTTCTTTGTGCAAACTGAAAACTCCCTCCAGACTTCAGGAGGTGGAGAGCCCATCCATGAACAATTTTGAGCAAACTGTGAAGGGCTGGAATGTCACCTATAGAGCCAGCTAGACATTCGTAAGTGCACTTGGTCAGTAGTAGGGCTCACTGCCTGGTGAAACTTTGGGGAGTGGCAGAACAGAGAAATGAGGAACACTAAATGAAGGGAACAGCTGGGAAATAAAGGTGGGGGGGAGAATCTGCTGATAAAATACAGGTAAATACCCTCCCCTCCCTCCCCCCGCCCAAACTGAAATCCCAGTCTTGGTGTAAGAGGTGGATATGGGAAAAAAATATATGTATATATTAATAATATTACGTTTCTCTTCAGAATACTTAGTACTAAAAGCATTTCCAGGGATTGCTACCATGCCTCAAGGGACTGCAAATGCCTTCTGTTATCATTCCCATCCATTGAAATGTACATTAGACACTATAGGGAGAAAACTGGGGCAAGGTACAAATGGAACAAAACAAAGCTTGGCCTACCAAGACTCACTTTTTTGGGGGTGTTGGGGTTTTTCAAAGGAATGATGTGTCCCTAAAACAAGCCAGTTTTCTCTCCCTAGATGCACCACATGCGCACATGCACACACACACAAAGACTTCTGCTTTCATTGTAGGCATCCACTTTCTGAATAACCATTTCTGTAAGTAAACAAGCTGCTCTGACTGCAGCATAAAACGAGCTTAATAACAACTGAGATCAAAATGAGCCAAGATAGTAGGGGAGAATAGTGGGGGATCAGTCCTAAGACTGTTTGCCCCTGAAGGGAGAATTATTATTATGACCTTGTACCACCGAGCGGGCATGTGCTCCTAGCTGGATCAAATGTAGGCCTTGGCAAAGCTCTGTGCCTGGGAACGTGGTTCAGTATCTAGTTTTTAACGCTACTGGAAGTGTTGCTATGGGCACTGAGGCACAGGAGCCAAATACAGGGGAAGGGAAATAATGAAAAATGCTGATTAGGAGCTCAGAGAAAGGAATAGAACATTTGTGCTCAACAATAAAATGTAATGCTCTGTTAATCTGTTTCTTGGCTGTCTGTACTCCATAGGCTTTTTAATATACTTTTTGTATATTACTATATAGGTTATTTAATACACTTTTACTCTATGGGATATTTAATATCCTCCTTTATTCCCTGTTTAGCTGCCTATATATACCCTTCTCAAAAACCTAGTCTTTTCAAATGCATTTTAATTGAGACTAGTGTGCACTCATGCTCTAGGAAATATAAAAGCAAACTCCCATGCTGGCTGCTTGAGAGAACAGATATTAATTAGCACTCTTAGGTACACTACAGACAGAAAAAAAAAAATGTTTTCTTCCATTAGAGTTTCTTTTACATTACCCTCTCCCCTCCCCAGTATCCTTAACCTTTTTCCCATAAGTGAATGATAGGTTATACTTACGATTTATTCTCCATAACGATTCCCCAACTAGTGTCAAGTTTGTTTTAAAACTTTCAATTTTCTACCACTTCCTCTTTAGTTCTCTTTAGTTGATTGTGATATTTGGACATAATTTCTCTCCCCCAGGATTTTTGACGCTGTAAAAAAAAAGTTGATGTAAGAAAATTGCTGAAGCTACAGTTGTTTAGATGTCCAAAGAACAGAGGACTCTCTTGGAATTTAATATAATCCTTTTAACCAGAAGTAGCATACACTTTTACAACATACTTATGTAATATTTTTTTTCCTCCTACCGTGGAAAACATTTAACAGTGACAGACTTCATTTTGCATCTGCATGTCTGTCTGCCTTGCAGCACATCTTTCTTTCTCTCTCTGGCCTTCTGTGAAAAGACTCCTAATACCATAAGAAAAATACTTTAAAAAAATCCAGTGTTGAAAATACTGAGATTTCCCCTCAGAACATACCCCAAGCTATAGCATAAGCATATCATACGTCTCAGATAAAAATAATAATAATAATAAAACAACAACAACAAAACACACAACACGGGTAGTCACACCAGCTGGAAATCTGCCTAGAACTTTAAATAAATTTAGTATTACTTTTTTTTAATATGTACACACATACCATTATACCTATGTAAGTATGTACCCAAGATGCAAAGGCAACTCAACAGGGTGTTGGGAACCCTAAACTCTCACTGCAGTAAATAGGCAAGATTTTAACCTATTTTTGCTCTAGCAACATCCTTATTGCAGTAGCAGGTTAGTTTTCGGAAAGCAGGAGAACTTGTGAGAATGGTTTTATCCTTATTGATTTCATTAGGAATGGAAGAATTTCATTTCCTGCTCAATAAGTCATAGTCTGGAAAAATGGTATTTTGTATTAAAATACATGGTCTTAGAAAATGAAGTTAAATGTGTGTTTTGTGGTGTGTTTTAAGTACAATGCAACTATTTCTCCTACGCTGGCATATTTTAGTCACAACTTGCTGAACTCAATGAAATCACAGATCTGTTAACGTGCAGATCTATGTTAATTTCTTCTCATTCTCCCAAACTGAGGATCAAGTCTTTATCCTCAGATCAAAAAGATCAAGTCTTAAAAACTTTACTGGACATTTATTCTGCTAAATAATACCACAATCAGATCTTTGGAGTTATAAATAAATGAAGGCAAAGCAGAAGAAGCAGCAGGTGGAAGAAATTGGGGGGGGGGGGGGGAGGAAAACTCATTTATTCTTCTGAGTAGATGCATGTATGTGAAAACTGAAATAATAACCAGATTAGCTAATCTGGCTTTGGAAACCTGTGAGGCTGTAGATTAAGCATGAGGACAGACCCTGATAGTCTTCCAAAGGAATGGGTTTGGTTTAGCTATTCAGCATGTACAGGGCCATATTGAGAACACTTTAAACCCTGTTCTCCTCAGATGTTTAGCCAGCCTCCCTCCACACCCACCGCAACTACTGAGGGGGGAGAGAGGAAGGAACAGAGGGGAAGGCGAGATGCACAAACACCATGCGATGCCGCTATCAGGTGGTGCCGATTTAATCTCCCTGCTCAAAGCTCTTGATTTGATTTAGGATAGCAGTTGTTAAGAGCAGAAGGAGCTGCTGGCACAAATGGCAGCCCTCTCAGCCAGCCGCGCTTTCCAACTGTCCTGAATATTAAAAAAAAAAAAAAAAAAAAAAAAAAAAAGTGGGAGGGGGAAGAGGGACTGAAAGAGAGAGAAAGAGAGACTCAAAGACCAAGCCTACTGAAGAGCAGTGGCTGCAGCTCACTCGGAGGAATTCCATTAAATGAACTCATCCGTCATCTTGCCTTTTATTGATGAGTGGCATTGCTTGGCGGCAAGTGACATGGCAGAACAAATAGCATCGGAGCCCTGGCTTCCTCTTCCATTGCACACAGAGACACACAGGCCCCAAAACAATGAGTCATTACTTATTACATCCATTATTAACTCAGCTCAGGCTCATTAGGCATGGAAATTGAGGAGGCAAGAAAAAATAAAATAAAATCAGGAGCTAAGTAACACCAAGTACCCACACATTTAGGGAAAGTGTGTGGTGAGAGGGGGAGAGGGAAGGGCAGTTAAAATCAGCTACTCAACATTTGTGACATTGTCAAATCCTAAGGGTCATGGGTAGTTGATCATATGTTTTCCTTTTTCTGACATGATTGCATTGAGGACTGTGCTTTAAAGCAACAAGGCCAAAAGAACAGGAATATAAGAACTACATCATTAACTACTGCAAGACCTTCAGAATAAAGTTTATCAAGAGTTTTATTAAAATAATCTCAGGTGGGCACAGTAAAAAAAAAAAAATAATGGACTACTAGAATAATAAGCTAAGTCAAACACAAGCTTTTTTGGGAGGGGAACAAGGTGGAAGAATTGGAATGCCTGTGTGTCTTCCTATTTGTGACATTGGATTAATTTAATTTAATATCAGTTAAGAGTTGTATACCTAGCCTAAACTACTGTTTTGTCTAAATTAAACTAGATCAAATTAACTGCTATACAGAAATGGTGATCTCTCTGCTTTTACTATCAAGGAACTCTAGATTTAATGTAGCATATAACTTTTGAATAGCTAAAGTTAAGTGAAGCGAGTCTGACTGTAGCTGTCTTAAGTCATGTTTGACCACAGCAGCAACTGCTTTCTGAATCTGTCAGAAGACAAGCTTTTTTCCCCCCCATTTCCTTGACTACTCAGTTCTGGAAATATTTCCAGATACTGTCCACTCACTAAAAAAAGTAATAAAGGATTCAGAAAAAGAAAGCAAGGTAGAAATACTACTGAGCCAATGCAGGATGGATAAAATACAGATGAACTAAAACCACATTGAATGAGTCTGAAAAAACAAGAAGCATGCAGACCCATTCAGATAAAATGAGACAGCAGCGAAGCAATTCCAGTAAAAGCCAGACTGTCTGAATCAGTCAGTTTAGCCACCAGTTTAGATAAAATGAAAATTGTTCTGAACGTCTGCACCAAATTCAATGCAATTCAAGTTTCAACATCTCCGAACTTCAGAAAGTTCTATTAACCCTTCTTGGATAGGTTTCACCTTTCCTTTTTCACTGCCCACTGGCTTAAGGATGAGATAAAAAACAAAGAAGTCACTGAAATATTGAGAAAGACTTTTGATATTCCAAGGATTAGCCACAAGGGGAAGAGAGGGGCAGTCCTTGGAAATTCTCAAGGGAGTTCAGTCAGCCTGTGAATGAAATGGAGGCTGGTGGCAATACAGCTGAGCCTCACCTCCAGGCACAGAATTGCTGTCTGATTTCTGAACCTCTGCAGTACTTCCTAAATTTAGGTAGCCACAAGGCAGAGGTCAAGTTTCACCTCACATGCACATCTGAAGTGAAAGCCTACAGTAACTAGCTGTATTCTCAATGCAATCCATAGAAATAGCTAATTGCATGAATTTCTGAAGTCAACTATTTCCAAACTGGCCAATTTTTGTTGCACTCCAAGACTTTTTATGTGTGTTACCTCTCATAACTCCTGACTTATACCCACTGATAACAGGATGCAGAGAGCTTGAGAAGAACTTGCTCATTCATCTCCTCTAGAGCTTTGCTGGGAATAGGCAGTAGTAGGGAGTAGAATAAGATTCCTTCCAAGTTCATCTTGGCAAGAACACGTGTATGTGTATTAAGGGCTCTCCTTCTGCTAATTAATTCTGCAAAGAAGCATAAAAGAAAGTTGTGTTGCTTGACAGCTGCCCTAAATATCTGAGTGTCAGAGTCAGTTAGCACATGGCACTGATCATCTCTCAGCTCAGATGCATAAGCAGCACTTAGTTTGTGCGAGAATGGAACAGGAAAGTGTGTCCTCCTTAGGATGGGAATTTAGCTGATGTTTCCCTCTGTTTTTTTCTATCCCTTTACAGAAAGTTTACATATTTATAGGATTTCTTTAAACAAATTCCATTAAACAGAGTGGAAAGTATCTCACTCATTTTCTTCTCTTTTCTCTTTCTTCTCATTTTAAGATCTTCTTTATGAAAGAATAGTCCAAATAAAGGAAAGCGTAAGTAATTAAAGTTTTAGGAAAAAGATAATCTTTCTTTGGCCTGTTGAATTGTGATGAGTTTCAATCACATACGAACAAATAATTATTTTAAATAACTCTGATATACAAATTATAATACACAAGCAAATGCATAGGCACTACAGGAATATATACTACTTTTAATCTCAAAAAGCAGCTTTTCTAAGATCTTTTCAGAAAAGAGATAAATAAAGGAGATTAATTGTACTAGATGATACTCCCAGTCAACTGTCCACATGTAGTCTACCCTTCTAGGTAGAGAGAGGAAAATGTACAGCCATAACTACTTGAGTCTGTGCCAAACTTAGGAGTAGATGAAGTTACCTATATTTCTTTAAAAAAAAAGAAAAAAGAAAAAAAAAAAAGCTAGCAATTCATATATTAAAAAAGCAAGGGAAAAAGGTGAAAATACATTCACATGATTTTTTCTTGTTTTCCAATTCATTCTAAGGTATCTACATTAAACATTAAAGCACATTCTCTTTGTAAATGTATAATCATTAAAAAAGTCTTAGCAGCCTTTCTACTTTCAGAAAGCATATGAGAAGTTTGTAAATTCTTAATTGGCTCAATAGCTTCAGATCTCTTCAAACAAACCAGTTTCTCTGAACTCTTAAGCAATGTTTCTAACTACTACCATTTACCATCTTTAGAACCTACTGTGGTAAATCATTGCCTATAAGTAGCAGCATTATAAGACAATCCACAGGAACCTTATGGATGTTCATCCCCTCTCATTCAAAGTATTTATCTCTGATGCAGTCCTGCAATGAGCTTTAATTATTGATCAGCTTTCACTTCAGCTGAGCCCACTCGAGGACCAGGCCTCAGGGTGGGAATCATTTTACCTTGCGTTGAGTGTCTGTAGAGTAGAAATATAAGGAAGTCCATACTTCAGTCTTCCTTTCCATTAATAAAGAGTAATAGGAACATTTGGGGCACAATTCAATGACCTATTTTTGACTAGCACCTTAGGATTAGATGAATTGTGCCTTAAACGTGCTTGATTCTCCATCGATTACAGAGCCTCAAGTGACTGGCTTAGATGTCAACAGCTACATTTGGACAGATGAATCTCACCCAGGAGGTTTACATTTTATTTAATGACTTTGCATTAAGGTTCCAGAGACAAGACTCACGAGAAAATGCAGTCAAAGAAAGATCATCTTCCCCTGCCTGTGATACAGGGATATTTTGTACTAATGTTTTACAACTGTTGTTCAACATTTGCTTCTTTGCAGTGTCTGCAGTAGCGAGTGGGCTGGAGGTGTCGTATCAGCCTGTCTCAATTCTATCAGCAGCTGTCATAGCGGGAGAAATCCTAATTCGGAACAATATGCCAGTAGCTGAGGTTAGCACAGCAGCAGCAGCTAAAAGACAGATGCAAAATCAGTAGCTGATGATTTTACATCAGAGAAGTGAATGTAAAATCAATGACAAGTTTTAAAGTGGGGAATGGCCTAAATTTAACAAGGGAAATTAAGTCAATGTTTATTTTAGCAAATGGGAAGGTTTTTCCTTTCTGAAACCAAGACTATGATTAGCAGAGCACAAGAAACTGAGAACATCTGAACAGAAGCTTGCTGTAAGCACACTATTATAGTATTAGAAATGCAATGCACACAAATATTTCTGCATTTCACTGAATTTTCATAGATTCAAACAGTCTAGAATATTACAGACAGAACAAAACATGTAGTGGTGGTTGAAAATGGTGTTGCATTAAGGGCATGGAAGGGACAGAGGTAGGGGAAATAAGATAACAGAAAATACTTTCCAAGAAGAAAGTATTTTTTTTTTCTAAGTGAATTTTCATTTTAATTAATTTAAATCAATTATCAAGCTTCATAAGAAAATAGTATATATATTCTTTAAAGTCAACCTTCCTTTTCCCTTTCTCTTCTATCTTTTTTTCTCTTCTATTTAGTCTTTCTTCCCGGGGGACAGGGGGCAGGAGGATGACAAGGAAGAAGAAACAAAGAGGGAAAAACCAGAAAAATGAAGAAGAAACATTACAATGTTCCAGTTTTTCCCATTCTTTCTTCTTTTCCCCCTTTTTCATCTTTGAAAAAAATACGAGTAAAAAATTGAAATAAGCTACCTTCCAATGGAAAGGATTTTGAACTCAGAGTTCTGTTGGCTCTATTGTTGCTTGATAAAGGTTAAGCACATGCTAAACTTTAATCATATACTCCCAAGGAAGTCTCAATGAAACATTCATGTTCATACAGAAGGAACCTTGAAACTTTCAGATTTAAAATGTTTGCATGCATATTTCTAAGTAAGGTAGTGCTTAAGTGTTTTGGTATATGGGCTGCCTTTCATAACGTTTAGGATTCTGTGCCGTTATATAAAACATCCCCCTCTGAACCCTGATTTATGTGTGCCTGCTTATCAGTCTGCTTTCTAAGATGTGCGATCAGAAATGGGTTGGTAGATTAAAGTTTAGGTGCTTGCAACACTGTGACATCTACTCTTATCAGCTCATCTCGTTCCACAGTCTAGAGAAGTCTAATTTGGGAAAATATCTTCATTACTCGTGTGTTTCAATATTCCCCTTTAGTTCAGAATGTGCACGAACATACATACCCATATAGATGTAGACATATACGTGCATCTCAGCTGGTGATGTGGCATCTGCCTGCACTATTGATATTAGAAGTCAAAGATCTCCAGACCGTCTCTTTTCCAAGAGCTGTTTCATTTTGCATATCCTTGCTTAATATTTTTTTAACACTTAATTCTAAGGAAAAAGCCTCCTTCTGTTACCAGTTTCCTTATCCTGTGTTACCTGACACTAATCTTCAGCTGACTTAGCTTATACCTTTTTAAAACTAGATAACTAAAAAAAAGTGATTGTTTTTACTCGGTTGAGAGTAATACTAGACAAAAACTGTGGTTCGGAATAAAATTCACTGTGCTTGTCTAAAAGTTGCTTGGCTTTGGGTGGGAGAATTCATTCTCTGTGGCTGTCTGCTTGAATATTTCTCTCTTGACAATCTCTTCACTCTCCCATAGCTGTGCACTTGCCTAACATCTAGCTAGCAAAAAGGAAGGAGATTAGTCTATCCATTCACACAGAAGCAGTATTTTCTTGCACTTGGAATAAGGAAAGAGAATTGTTTCTTACCTTGCACAGTAATGTCTTTCTGGTAAAGATGGGACCCATACCAGTATCAATTTTAAATTTAAAGCATAAAAAGCACATTTTGGGATACTTCTGGATAAAAATGACTATGTTCCAAATCCTGGAGCTTTAGAATTCTGTAGGGAATCTGCAGTAGCATAAGAACAGTACACAATTAATACAGAGATTTTGCATGAGCTACAATATTTCGAGGCAGCAGGAATGTTAAAAGGAAATATCCTTACTACAATATTTTTAACTATTTTCATATTTCTAATACATTAAAAGGAGAGCAAGATGAGTAAAATATATCATGTTGAACAAAGGAGAGATAAAGGAATACTTGGCAAATAGAAGATTGTTTTCAAAACCTTATAATGTAATCTTTCAAAACCTTTAGTATGGTGAAACATGCAAATGAACCTGCATGACATAGTGTAAAGTAATTATTCAAGGTTTTATTACACACTTCATATACTGTCATATAAAGCACATCCAGTGTCTGATGTGTACTATCAGTTCATTTGTTCCATATCTAGATTTAAATTTCCTCCCCAGAATGAAAATAAGAAAGATGATCTCTCTAACTGATCATTTTAAGATTCAGATTTTGGATGTGAGCTTTTAATTGCTATGACAGCAATGTGTTTACTGTGTCTAAAGATATGCAAACGGCTTTATGAGTAATTCGATAGTCTACTATATGTTTGTTTGTGATCTTATTCTGTTAGGGGCTGATCCAGGGCTCTTTGAAGTCCATGGAAATTTTTTCATTGACTTCAAAGGGCTTTTGACTCAGACCCTTATCCTTAAACACTGAATAGATTAACAACTGATTTGTGAATAGTTTGCGATGCCAAAAGGAAGGGGGAAAAGCCAACATTTACAAAATTATATATCTGGCAAACACTATTTGACCATCTTCTATTAATATGTGTATTAATACTAAACCAGTACCTCAATGGCATATGTACAGTATTGGGCTGCCAGAACAGCGTAGGAGAAATGTAGTGCTCTTTGTATGGAAATATTTAACGGTATCCCTGCATTTTGCACACAGCTTCACCTAAACCTATTCCAAGTGCGAGGCCACTGGAGTATTCAAGGATGCACAACTATTTCCTAGGCAGAAATTCTTTCCCAGATGTTCAGTTTGACCTGGGGCAACTCAATCAAAGTCTGTAAGGTTTCCAACATTTCTAGTGGGGATTTATTTTTAAAAATGTGGCATATGGATTTTTCTGGCAATAATGAAATATAGCTGTGCACACTCCATTAAATAAAATGAGACTGTAATCCTTAAAACTAACTGGAAACTGGAAAGCTGGGAGCTGGGAGAAAGGAGAAAAGTTCAGGGTGAAGAAATGGATGAGCTTCAGGATGGACATTTGACGAGGTGACCCATGCAGAATATGGAATGAACCATAAGGAATACATGAGCTCACATAGTGAGGCAGATAGCCATCCTGAAACGATGGGTAGATACAGCATTGTATCTATGTATAAATAATAATTGTATCTAACATATAATTAACTCCACAGAACACCAGATAAAAAGATGGGGAATGACTGTTTCAATAAATAGTCTTTTTCATTACTTTCTGTGGGATTCTGTCTGTATCTTACCGTCTTGCTGCTTAAAAGCATAAAATGCTGGTTTTGGTAATTGTGTTTTGATAAACAAATTGTGTTTTGTTTTTGGTAAGTGTTTTGATTTGCTTTACAGTTTTTTTAAGACTTCAAAGCAGGATGAGAGGCTTAAGAAACTCTACCTCTATAAATTCAGTTCCAGTTTCAAAGAACTTAAAATATAATAGAAAAAAAAAAAGGGAGAAAAATGACTCAGTAAAATGTTCCTGGGCTTTGTTACAGAGACAGTGCTTGAATGTCTGGTTTGTGTAGCCTTTCACCCCAGCAGACTGGAAATGTTAAGGTTCAGCAGAAATGTTGCCCCCACTTTGCTTCAGGATGCTGGATGACAAAATGGGCAATATCAGAGCCACATCTCCTGTGTGAGACACCTGGAACTTAGCAGAACTGTCCTTTGCCTATGCATGTTCCTCTGCCTTGTTCCTCTTGCTCTTCCAGAAAATGCCCCCAATAAACTTTTTCTCTACTGGTTCTAATCTTCAAAATAGTTTCTATTATATGTATGTATATATATAATATCTTCTATCTATTTTGTTTTAATATATAGGGAGATTAGGACAATATTTCTCCTTTCATTGTGCTCTATTTAAAACTGTGTTTAGGAGACATTTCTACAGTGACCTCTGCAAGAGCATCATGGCCCTCTCTGCTATGAACAAATGACCATGTGCTTGGAATGGCTGCATGCACCTGCATTGTTGTCTGTGTACGTGCTGAAGTGTAACTCCCTTCCCTCCCCTTAATAGACATGAACATTACTGAGTGCAGTTGGCACTTAGTAAATAATAAATAACAATAACAATAATAATAATGTAATTCCATTTAATGGAATAATTTGCTGTCTAATCACAGTAATAAAGGGAGTCCATTATGCCACCAAAATTGTTTGCTAAACATGATGCTTTCTACAGAGTAACTCAAGCAGCTGCTGCCGAGGTCTTGTCATATTGCAGAAGCACTCGGCTGGCCAAAACTTCCTGGTGCAGAGACATCAATCTCGCTCCCCGTTGGCTGCTGAGTTTGCTGTACAGACAGACAGTATTGCTGTCAGCATTGTCTGTGATGGACAGTGGAACTCAGGGCACTTAAGTAGCACAATGTGTTTTGCATGAGCAGCGGGTTGCACTGTCAGTGATAGCGGTGGGAGAGTTGATAATTTTGGTAGGAAACAAACTATTCTGAAGGGAAAATATGAAGGGAAAATAACGTCACCTTCTTCATTGCATGTAAAATTGAAACCTAGAGAACTACCGCTATACTTTTCTCTGTGCTTTCCTTAGCCTAAAGAGATACTATGTAAAGGGTAAGAGGTGTGTAAGAGAATACCAAAAATGAAAAAGTATTTGAGAATTTTTATTCAGTGCAAAAGAGAGAGCCAGTTTTACTAATTCCTGTAATGACCTAGACTGCGAAATCTCACTTTAGGCACCATTTAAGTACCTAGCTCTATCATTACGCCTCACAAAACCCTATCCTAACCACTGAGGCATCTCAGTATTCACAAGTACCTAAGTTTTTTGCCACAAGACTTGCAGAGCTCCTTAAAACTCCATCACTGCACAAACACAAAGCCATCGTCTTGACAGAGGCAGGCAGCCCAACAGCAGTTTTCACCTAAGTCTGCCTAGGATTTTCCTTCTGTGCATCCCTTCACTTGCCTCTCCCAGGGAGCCCAACACACGGCAATAGTGCTGGAGTCTGTGCGTCAGCCACTCCTAATGTTTGGTAAAGGAAGTGACTGGGAGAGTAGGTAGCACTGATGACAGGAGCTAGTTTTCACTCTGTGTTTTACATAGACGTCCCTTCTTCATGTCAGGCAGCTCCAACTTAAAATTGCCACAACTCATGAGAATGCCTTAGCCTTAATGTAATACTGTTTTACAGTCTTTATGGCCCCTGAATTACCTAAATTCTTTTATTCCCTTTTTTATGTTTAAGGAAAGACAAACAAGATAGTACAAGTAAAGCTACGGTATAGATGGGCATCCACCCAAATATATGTTCTTAGTCTGTTGTAGCCATCATATAATTTTAATTTCACTCCTAGGTGTGAGAGTTTCTCCTTATTACTAAGAGATCACATGCAAACAGTTATCATCATGTATATTGTAAATTCAGATCCTAGCTTATTTAATGATTGTTTGCTTATATTGTCAAACTTTATATATACGTAAAAAAGATGGAAGATTCAATGTTTCAGTACAAATATAGAGTTAACAAAGCCTAGATTACATCATTAAGGTGTAGAGAGAACAGTTTGCAACACGTATAAGAGCTGTTGCACTGTATCTCCTATGCTCAGTGGCAAAGTCAGTGGGGAGGAGTACTCCAGAAATGGTTTTACTCATCTTTAAAGGTAACTCCGTGTCCTCAATCCGGGCTCACATGTAGCTAAACATGAGACCAGCTTCACCAACAGAGTGGGCTTTGGACTTGGCTCCTTTACCCAGACTGCTGCTTTCCTTCTTTCCCAGTAAACCAAAGTTTCTCAGTGTTAGTTTTACAATTCTGGCTTCTAAAATGCGTTCTCAATATTAATATCTTGAAGAACATTTTTTCATCAAACAATTTACAGAGTGAAAATGATTCTCGAAGAAAGTGGCTGGAAAGCATGAACAGAAAGACAAGTAGTGCTTGGTAGTTCCCAAAGGACTTTGTAGGGAAAGTGGAAACACTAAGTTAACTTGCTGTGATAAATTGGACTCACAACTAGGAAGCTGGAGAGATCTCTGCAGCCCATTCTAAAGCACTGCTTGTCCACATGCATCCTTTTTTTGTCTATTTTGCCTGTTTAGCTTTAAGCTTCCAGAAAGTTGGAGCCCAATGTTTACAAAGTACAGTAACCAACCGTGGGCTGAGTGACAGATTTATAAATGTAAAAGCGTAAATAACTGTCATCCTTAACCATAAACAACTGAAAATGCCAAGAGTGCTTTGTCTTTACAGATATAGTGGGATCTTATGGTGAAACCTATCTTGTCTTTGGGAAGATGGGGTCTTTTCTTGATTTAATTAGAGGGGTCATGTTTTATTTCTGTGGTATTCCCCTTTCAGAGCAATTTTGCTAAATCATAAGCTTAATTGCATTAGATCTAGTGATATGCAAATGAGTACTTTAAAAATCCACCCCCTAAGCTCCAGAGACATGAGGGGTGTATTGCACATAGAAATCAGAGCCTCTGGGGTTCATCTGTTGTTAGTCCTGTCACAAGTAACATCCCTGAATACACATGGATATCCTCTCCCCCCCTCCCCACCCTTAAAGAACTTATTTGCAGATTGTAGCATTTCAAAGCTTTGAAGTGGCACCTACAACTAAACTGCCACCCACACTTTCCTTGATTTAGGTCAGAGTCACTTCAAACTAGAGAGAAAAAAACATGCATGCACACACGCGTGTGCACACACAAAACTGATGCAGGGAAAAATCAAATAATGAGGTGCAGCCACCCAAGGCTGGTGTGAAAATCAACATATGGGGAATTATTGTGAGCGTCGGGCTCTGCTTCAAATGGGCTTGTTTTGCCTGGAACCCTGAGATGAGCTGAAAAAGGCAGAGTCAGTTGCTTTGCTAATCGCTGAGCTACCTGCAGAGAAACAGGCAAGCACAAAAAGAAACAAAACAATAGAGAAAAACGTACAGAGGGAGCCTCTGCTGAATGGTGTAGGATGGGCTTGAGGGTGCCTCCATGAGCTTTTCTAAAACTACAGGTTAAAAATATATTCTGCAGCAGTTGTTACAAAAGCCAGAGCTAGGGTTTCAGACCAGCTTCTGTTGCTCAATCACCTGTATGGAAAGCTTTCCAAGGCAACCAAAGTGATGAGCAGCTGTGACTCCATGTCACTGGGTTGCCCACAGTCAAGACCAAAGGTTTTGGTGGACCTCTGCTTTGAGTGTTCAAATAGCAGGCAAACATGGACAGGAGGACAGGTTTTATAGATAGTCCAGAGACTTCAAAGGATGTCACTTACTGGGAGGCAGTTTTTAGCCTGAAGTACTAGGAAAAAATAAATAAATCTGAAATCATTCAGCAAATCAATTGTAGAATTGCACCTACATTCTCAGGGGTATAGAGCAATGTCACAATAATAAAGGACACTGTCTGAAATAAGTGGGTAAATTAGTTTGTAGTGCTCTAATCTCAGGTTAAGGTCTAAGGCTGGTAAAATGAGACACCCTTGGAAGATACTCACTGCTCTCTGTGCACTTCAACAACCTCACTTTCTTTTGATAAATTAAGTCATGTCATCTTGAAGAGGCAAGAAAGGTTTCCGTTAGTTTTATTGTTTTGATTCAAGTTTTCCTGGCTCTTAGACTATATTATAATATGTATTTAAATGCCAGTGTATACATACATTTGATATAGAATAGTATAATGGCTAGCATTGGGTATTTTCTGTTTTCTTTCTCTTTAACAATATTAGGAAATGTGACAATATAAAGAAATGCTGGAGATTCAGATTTCAGCGTTTCAGAAAATTTGTCTGTATGTCTGTAGGTGAACAAAATGTATGTCAAATCTTGGCAGAAAATTGAATTTCAGAAACAACAGAATCTCCAGCCAGAGAAGGTACTTAACCCTGTGGGGAAAACAGGAGATTAAAACTTAAACATGATAAGAAGGACAAGAAAATAAGTCAAATAATGGCTTTTATCTTAGAGTCACTAAAAACAACTTTTAACTTGCTTGGAAAGCAACATGTGTTTGGGATCTAAATAGAAATACAATGCTAAAATACCTTTGTATATCAAGACAGTACCTATCTAAAAGCAAACAGATGAATTCCAAGATGAACCAAAGCTCTGTCTACGTTAACTTTGGGAACTTCAGATTGGGAATGAAGTTTTTCAGTGAATCTTCTGATGGCCCCATTCCAGATACACTGGAACAAGATGATGTGCTCCAAAACCGCACCCAATGCACTCCGGCATAGGTTGTACTGTAGTGGGTGTATTAATATGTATACAGTCAGCAGGACCACACTGAAGTAAACCCCCTGAAATCAGTATGCTGTGCAGGTGCTTGCCCATACATTGGTTATAAAGCCTTACCTCGATTGATGTAGGTCAAATACTTAAAGATAGGCGGGTTGATAGTCCTGAGAAACATGAGGTGCTAAAATGCGACTGTGTTTTTGTGTGTGTGTACATGTAATGAAGTTATAACCATGCCAGCAAAGAAAATATTGCCAGCACTCAGATACTACAGAGACCTTAGCACCATATTGTACTGGGGTGAATATTTCTTTCTTTTTTCCACTCGAGTTTTATACCCTTCTTAAACTGCATTATTGAGAGCAGTTCCCATATCCCCTAGTAGTGATTAGTCAGTCACGAGTGAGAAAGTTTCAAAAGAAATTGTGTATATATATAATAAAATATTTTTTCATTTTTTACAGCTGTAATAAAAACAGAGAGGAAAAAAAAAAAGAGAAAAAAGAAAACAAAACAAGAAAAGCCAAACAAACAAACAAACAAGTAAAAACAATGAATGCTACTAAAAGGAGAAATAAAAGACAAAGCTAGCAAAGGCAGGTCAGGATTCAGATAGAGCCTTCAAATCATCCAGGAAATGTGAAAAACATTCAGCACCAGTATTCAACCAGCAATATTCATAAAGCCAAAAAAAGATACTATTCCCTGGATGATGCACATCTCTCACCTGAGGCAGACTCAAGCTAACTAGAAAAGTCAAGCACTCATCATGAAAATTACATGTACAATTATAAGACCAATATCCCTATCATTCCTAGGAAAGAAACACTAACTGTAAAATCTCTAATGCCAGTTTTTTAGTGAGGTGTAGTGTTCATTTTCTTTCTCCACTTCTTTTTGTTTGGCTTGATAATGATAACATTGATAAAGAAAAAAAAGATAACTTGTCTAAACAATAGACTATAAACACCTCCTGTGCTGCACCAATTCCTACATCCAAAATCAATCTTGATAACAATGTGGTTTGAAAAATAATCACAGAAACTCACTGAAAATATTACCAAACATGCACCCCAGAGAAATAATATGGCTTGTGGTTCACATCGGGGAGATGAAAATAAAGCTAAGATGCAGGCTAAGTGACATGCCAGGGGTCTCGCCAGTATTGTGTAGCAGACCAGGAGTGTGAACCCAGACTGTTACGATCAGAGGCAGTACTTGACTTTGATTTAAGTAGTGTTAGTTACAGCAGAGGTAGCTGTAAACCCTGAATTTACAGCTGGGAAACTGAAGCATGAGGAGAAGAAGTGATTTGCATAGAAGTAAATTTGTGGAGGATCTGACAATTAAATGCATAATTTCTAAGACTGAAAGCAGTGTCTTAATCACAAGACCTTACTTTCTGAGCAGCAGGGAACTATTTCTTTGCTTATATTCTACTCCCAGATAAGTGCTATTCAGCAAGAAGTTGGGTGACATTATCAATCTGGAATGTACAGAAGCTAAATTTTGCCACACACTTAGCAGGAATTTACACAATGTTGGATTATCACCAAGATCAGATGAAAAATTTCATTTGGAAGACACTTACAGAAACATCCAGGGTCACTGAGATTAAAAAGGTTTAAATTCAGAGCTAGATAAACCAGGTGCATATAAGGGCTTGAGAGAGCAGACAGAAATATATATATATATATATCAGCTAATTCCCTGAAAATTCTTCATAGTATTTTATTTTATTTTATTTTATTGGCTATTAAGTAGCCCTCTAAGTTTGCCTCTGGCACAGCTGCTATACAAGGAAAAAAATCCCTGATTCCTTCAGCTGTGAATTCACAGCACCTTTGTTCAAATTTGTGGTTTCCTAAAATTGACTTAAAATCTATTTTGTGTTACTCTGAACATTTTTTGAGGCAGAAGAATATGAAATACATTTAAATCTTATACAGAAAATGCAGAAAGCAGAAAATGTCTTCTAGCCTACTATCCTAAACCATGTAGAACCTTTTTTTATTATTATTTTTCTTCTGATATGTTTTTATATATTTTTAAATCATTTTCTGTTCACTACTGTTCCTAAAAACTGTTGTTCAAACTGTCTTACCCAGACTTTTTCTTCAGATAATTGTCCCATTCAGTTCTTGATAGGCCATTCGGGCAGCTCTTTGTATCATCACATTTCTCTTCTGGGGATCCATTCCTCCGTAGGTAGCACACACAAAGGTGGTGAAACTGATTTAGACTCAAGAAACATAAAATATTACAGAACATTCCCACTTTCTCTACAATGTCAGATATTCAGAAATATTTGTACTCTACTCCAGTTGTTGCCTGACTCTTGGCTTTTACTGGTCACACACATTAACCTTTCTTAAGTTAACTCTGCTTACATCATTCCCAAACTTTCCTTAGTCCTATCTGAGTTCTTCAGGTTCTCTGTCCCTTTGAGATTTACAGAGTGGATGTTCTTAATTCTAGGTGATTACCGGACTTGGTCTGATGGTAACATTCTGAATATGCCTAACAGATCAGGCATTTCAGACAGCATAACTCAAGGGAGGCAGGTGGCAAGAATCTTTTGCTAATACATAGTTTGTCCATTGGCTTAGGAAGCAGGAATTTTGGGATCCATTTCCACCTTTTTCAAGGAGGAACTTAAAGCTGCTTCTTAGTCAAAGAGTTTGAAATGCTCAAGGTGGGTATGAGTGTACTCTCAATGATCTGTAT
This sequence comes from Anser brachyrhynchus, assembly GCF_964034855.1. NCBI lineage: Eukaryota > Metazoa > Chordata > Aves > Anseriformes > Anatidae > Anser > Anser brachyrhynchus. The sequence continues at coordinate 1,892,308 of NC_137697.1, forward strand.
TGAAAATGTCAATTTGTGCATATCATTGCATCTCAGTGATCTCAAAGAGCCTTTCTGGAAAGTCAATAACGTTGCCTCTCTTTTACAGCTAGGATATTAAGAGGTGAATTATTCAGCTGTGAAGTGGTCAAACTGAGGAAAATAAACAAACCAACACTAAGTCATTAGATACTTCTCAGGCCTATGGACAATCTGAACAGCTGAGCCCCATGTATGTTTGTAAAACAGCTACTGTCTATTTTTTGTCAAATGAAGTTTTGTTTTTGAGGTATCAGTTTTACTTTACCGTGTCATAGCTGGAGACCTCCACTCTGATCCTTTGCTTCTTGCTCTCTTCCTTTCATGGAATACATTACAAAGGTACTCAGGTGACCCATGGCATTGCCAATGTGTTGCCCAAGCAGGTATGATGCAGCACTATACATACATTTAGAGAGATGAACATGAACGACTTGTGTAAGCTTTTAAATAAAATTCATACATCACATCTCTAGATTAATCCATAGATTTCATATAAGGAACCTCAAATGCTCTTTAAAACCAGATTCTTGGCCCTCCCATGGCAGTAAGGAAAAAGCCTGTGTGGTGAAGTACAAAGCATATCTGAAGCCAGTACATCATTAAGTCAAAATACAGAGTTACCTTGAAAAGAAATCCATAATTAAATATTCTGTGCTTCTCCCCATTTCTCTTCTGCTGCCTGAATCCTCTCCTTCCTTCAGCATCCCCTCAAACTCAGTCCTTTTTGCCGGGTATATTGGAAAATAAATTAGTTGGATTTGTGCTATCAGGGAGTCTGTCATTAGGGGGATATTTGTCTTTTTCTGCTTCCCTCATTGTTTCTATCAAAGGTTCAAGCATGTGGGTTATATATCTCTTTATCTTCATTGTGTTTTAACTTAGAAGAGAAGGAAAACAGGAAAGATATTTTATCTTCTTATGTACCATATAAGGATCAGTGGCATTGAGGCAGGACCCATATCTCTCCCCTACTCTACTTGTCCACAAATTGTTTGAGCCAGCTGACCAAACTGAAATGAAAAGTGAGAAGGTGATATAGATAAGATTTTTTTCTGAATAACTAAATAATTGCAAGTCAGGGTAACACTGCTGATTTGTGCAGTTTCTATTCTTCTTTGTGCTTATTTTAGGTATGATTTTCTGTCATTTTAGAAAAGAAAAAAAGTGAAAAGTCTTTTTTTTTTTTTTCTTTTATCAGGGAACAATTTGATGCAGTTTTTTCTTCAATTTGAAGTATAATTGAAGAATGGATTATGAATATTGAATAACTGTGGAACCTTAGGTTAGTTGAGTTAAACTTGAATGGTCAACCAGACATGCATGTTTATTACCATGTGTGTGCTTTCATCAAATGCAGGGAACAATTTCACAGCACAAAGTTTTTGGCTCAGTTTTCAAAGACCTTCTTTGGGGTCTGTCAGTCGCTGACTTCTCTGGATGAAGTAACCTAGCATTTCTTGTTAGCCCTTCCCAAATCCAGAGTGCTATGGAATGAAAAACAACAAAACATCCAGAAACAAGTGAATCAGTTCAAACAACTCAAATCTTGCAAGTATGATCAGAGTTCAAAACATATTTTAGAGAGCAAATCTAGTGCGGTATGAATCTTTTTTTTTTTTTCCCTCTAAATGACTGGCTTTGTTTTTTGTGTTAAACTTACATTGCTCTGAAGCACTTCACTGTGCTTCCAGTACCCTGATCTGACCAAATACTTAAGCACTTTGCAAAATAAATATTGTGGTACTTGAGCAAGAAATGTTATATGGGTGAAGCTGGTTGCATTTGGTAGTGCTTTTGACAGTGCCAAATATGAAGTGTGTCTGACCCCTTTATATATGCAACATCGTTTCTGCAAATTTGCATTTTACATGTTATAATGATCAAATTTTCTGCTTCGTATTTATTTATTTATTTATTTATTTATTTTTATTGTGCGTACAAATGGACAAAGAAGCAATTACTTGCTTGGAAAAAAAACAAAAACAAACAACCGAAAAACCAGCCTACATTCTAAGTTGAACACTGGTGCTAATTCTGAATACTCTATTCTTGGATAATTTGCCTTCTGACTAAAGAAAGCAACCAGTAAGAAAAAGCAAGATTCTGAATCAGACAGAGGTGAAAATGTAGCCAAATATAACTTAATTGGTGATAAAAATGTAGTAGCTGGGACAGACATCTGAATTATTCATTTCTGTTGATACCATAAAAACAACACAGGGCAAGCTGTAATATACATCTTGGAGGTCAGATAGATAATGAAATCAGTTGCTTATTTCAATAAAAATCAAATGAAGGAGTCTTAATTAAATGATAAGGATATGTTAACCATGATTTTTTTGAATACTTTAAAACTGAATATGAGGGAAGGTGGAGGAAGTCCCTTTTTCACTGTGAAGAACCACATTTTCTCTTTAAGAGGATTTTGCTTTGTGTTACGATTATTTCATTCCTTTATTTTGACAGAAAAATGCTACCACTTTCAAAAGCTGAGGCAAGTGGAAGTGTTAGCTCCTGTGACTTTGGCAACCAGTACAATTTACCAGTTTTCCCTTTGCTTTACATTGCTGACTCTCATACAATACTTATATTACAAAGTCTTTCAGGAAGGAACAGCTTTTTTGTTTGTTTGTTTGTTTGTGTAGAAGTCAAGCTAGGTTTGAGTGACTTTTAGTTTGATCCAGTAGACATAGCTATACCTTCTCATTACCACCATATGGAGGAAGTGGTCTGCCCCAGAGAATGAGTTCTGGCACTGAATCCTGTGGAACCAGCCCAGAACAAGCCCAAAAGTTAGAAGAAGCTAAATGCTGTATGTATTATGAATATGTATTCCGAGGAAAAAAGATAGACATGTCCTGGAGGAATCCCTCAGTGTCCATTGTGTCCTGTTAGAGCACTACCCTATTTCATTAATCTATGAATATCTGTGATAGCTTGTTTATGTAAAATTGTTTATACGAAGATGTTTTCTAATGACAGCACTATTTAAACTGGTCAGCTGTGAAATCAGCCATGGGCTGTCATTACAAAGGGATTATATTAGTGTGTCATTGATACATGGGAAGTTGCTTTATTGTGATACCACTCATACTTTTAACCTCTGCCAGACAAGACATATCAATGTTCATGAAATACCTTAGGTTTTCAATGGTGTTTGAGTGCTTAAGTACCAAAGGCTTTTTTTTTTTTCTTTTTTCTTTCTTTTTTTTTCTTTTTTTTTTCTTTTTCCCAGAGATGAAGGCATTTCTGAGAATTAAACTTATATTTGATTTTACATATTAAATGTTCACAAGAAGAAAGGATCGTATTTTCATCATCATGTTTTCAGACCAAGCCTACACAGAAATGCAATTATGCTAATTTTGACCAAAGTTACTTTATCCTGGCATGTTGCATCTGACAACGCCAAAAGCAGAGATGTAGAGTAAGAATAGGGTGTGTAAATAGAAATACTCCCCAGACTATTCTTCCAGGCTGAATTATTCTTCATGTTTGTTCATTCATTTTTGCTGCAGACTGTTCTACAAAAAGCACTGCTTTGTATCCAGCTCTATGAGGCTTGCCAAGTCCAAAGGCCAACCAAATCATATGCACTGAATGAGCTCCCAGGGCACTGGAAGGACAGCAAGGAACATGAGATCTTCCTCAAAAATGCAGAAACTATCATAGTCCTCAGATGCTGATGAGACCTAGTAAAATTTTTATTGCCGTCTGAATCGATTTGGGGAATGGCAAAGCCAGGAACCTAAAGTTCACCAACTATTCCTTTTGTGACCTGACTGCCACAAAGTTATTTTTTACAGTATATTCTCACAGTTGTTTTTTCCACACACCTCTTGAATATCCCTGTAGTATGTTGGCTGCTTCTGTAGGTAATCTATTCCATTGTCTTATTGGTTTGCCTTGTAAGAGAACATTTACAAATGTGTGAAGATGTGGATAGAACAAAAAAGGTTTTGGTCATACATATTTAAAAGTGAAGTCATATGAAGCTTAGAAGATAACACTGTATATTTATTTATCTTCTTAAAGCATTGTTGTAGTTCCTGGAGCTCTCCTTGACATCTTATCTATCACGGTGCTTCCACTGAATATTCTAACACAGTGCCGCTTTTAATCTTCAGATGCAAACAAAAGCTTATTTTTTCATACCACCATCACAACCTGACAAAAGAATAGGCTGAATATTGATTTATCTGCTGAAAGAAACTGTCCAAAGATAATTTAAAATATCCCCCAATCTACTAAATATCCATTATGTGCTGTGTTTTTTGTTTTTTGTTTTTTTTTTCCTTTTTTCTTTTCTTACATGAATTCTCACAGGCCATATTTGTAGAGAGAATACTACAGGAACTGAAAGCTGCAACTTTACTTCATGATTGTAACTTTTTGATTTTCACTAGGCACACTAAAGAGAAGAATGATAAATCAGTAATATAGTGCATTCATACCTTGAATACTATGTTCCATTTTGGTCAACTCGATATGGCAGGAATAGGAAAGTCTTGAGAAAAGTAATGAAAATGACTAAGATTTCCAGATGAGGAGAGATTAGAAACCCTGGAACTATTTGGGTCTCAGTTCCCATCTCTGATTCACCTGGAGTCATGAGAGATTAACCAGAGCTGGCTGAGGTTTAGACTGCTGACATCGTATATCGGCAGAAGCGTTTCCAGGTCGCTTATCACTGCATCTACGTGTCTACTCTTCCTTTGATGAAATGAAGTCACATGAAGCACAGGCACATCTCTAAGAGCAGCAGGACTGTGTCCTTAATCTGAGGGGTGGGAAAAATCACTAAGAGAAAATGTTTTTCTTTAGAGTACAAATTACTGGGGAAAGATATTTTTATCATGATATATGTGTATGATGCCTAGCACTATGTGTTCCAATGCTTCCGAAATGTAAACGTGAAATATGAAGAAGGATGGAGCTGGCAGTGATATAAATAATAAGTGACGTGGAAAAAGCCCATTAGGAGTTCTCTTAATTTAGTTCTGTCTTAATTATACTATTAGGGTAAATGTCACCAGATGATGCATTTATAGACAGTCTTCCAAATTCTTTTTTTTTTCTGGAATGCACAGAAAGAATTTAACTAGAGAACATATTTTATAGCATTATTAACCCTGTATGTTGAAAGCTCTGTAGGTTTCAGGAGAGTTTACTGTTTTCCTTGTTTTTTCCTTCATTCAATCTGTAAGGCAGAGTTGGTTCTGAGAACTGGATAACTGGTGGTTGGGTACAAGAATTCTCAGCATAATTTTTTGCTACCTCTGTTCCAGGGCTGTTGTACTCATACCAATTAAATGTTATAGTCAAATAGCATTCCACGTCACTGATTGTCAAGTCCAAGACACTAGGTAGCTCTGGACAGTGAGACACAATGAAATGATTAATGATCAAAATAACAGAAGAACTAATAAGAAGTCATTACAAAAATCAAATGACTTGATATTAATCTCTGACCCATAGTACCTAGCAAGTTAGTGTCAAAAGCTATAATTATGTTTTTCATCAAATGAATAGTTTATGCTTCCACTAGAAATAAGCAGATAAGAGAAGAATATCAAAGTTCATAATTGCTCTGACTTTTTTTTTTTTTTTCAGAAATACTCATCATTTTTTAGGGAAAGAAAATGTTAACAGTTGGCTTCTGTGGGTAGAGGTCAAACACAGAGCTAAAATGCTGCAATTTGTTGCATTCATCACTAAGCAGAGGTAACCTCACTGAAGGTCTTATTCGTAGCCTTCTGCAAACAAACAGTGGGTATGTTAGTTCTTTAGAAAGCCAAAACAGAAACAAAGAGCAACAACAACAGAAACACATTGCTTCCTTAGTGAAATAGGTTTAAGTTAAAATAACGTGTTTTCTTCTATCTGCACAAGGTTACAAGCAGTCATTCAATCTGAAGATCAGGTGAAAAATGTTAATATTCATCAGACATTGTTATCTGACCCTGAAGCCAATGTTTTACATACCCAAATTGAAAATGAAGTGTTTTCAAAACAACCGGTGGGTGCTGAGTGCTTCAAAAGTCTAACTCTGAGCTCCTGAGCAAGAATCTGATTGGTATTTCTGGTGATTCACATCTGTGGTGTGTAATATCACAGGAGTGTCCTTTTTCATTCTGCATTAATGGTGCCTGTCAGCTGCAGAGCACTAATACCTTATAGTCAGATTCGTGACCTGGCATATCTGTCTTACAGGTGGCACTTTTGCTTATATCAGAGTTTGCCTGTATACATTCTGAAGTGAGTTTTAAAATCCATAATGAAAAGCTTTTTGCACGAGTTTGGCATGTGGCTCCTGTTGCTAATCCAGTCCTTCAGACTCAAAATCATATTTCTTGCATAGTAAGAGAAGAAGAAAAGAAAAAGAAAAACACAAAACCACTCACCTGGGAATCTAGGTAGCCACCTACTACATCATCTGTCTTCCTTCAGCTCTCCAAAAATCGAGATTTTAATATCTACTAATGGGCTAAGAACATGCAAATCTTCATCTTTGTCATGTCGTGAGCAGTCATTTTTTGATAAAGTACTGGAAAAAGCCCTTAGGTGCTATTGAAGCCAATGGGATAAAAATATGGATTTAAATATTTCTGCTCTGTAGCTGGGATCCAGACTTGCTTGTACCTCCTACACATCTGTGCTGCAGGCATACTTAGTAAAGGAAAAGATCCCTGCCCAGACTTTCTGCAGAAAAGAAAAGGGACTGGTCATCAGACTCCCTAGTCCACCACAGGACAGAAATGAAGCCTAGTGCAGGTGAACAAGTCTCAATACCCCATTACCAACCAGTAGCAAAAAAACAAAACAAAACAACAACAACAAAAAACTATTTTGACCTAAGGACAATCCTTTCTCAAAAGCTCTTTTGCAGTCACATTCACAAAGGGAAGAACAAAAGCCTTCTGTAATGCTTAAACAGCTTTTTTTTATTTTTTTTTTATTTTTATTTATTTATTCTTTTAATGAAGTGGAGTCAAAGAGACTCTGTAAAAGGTATTTTTACCAGGAAATTCTCATTATCAAACTCTCAGGGAGTAATGGAATAGAAATTAAAAACTGAACAATAGAAACTATTAGAATGGAAGACTGAAGGCAAGTAAGCTCATGTAAAAGCCACAGAAAATAGATAAAAATGCAGTTTCTTGTTTTCAGAAGTCAATAAGTTGATTTGAAATAATAGTACATTTTTCTTCATAATTTTACCCAAAATATCATCTGTTCAACATGAGAAAATTGTCCATCTTGAATTCCACTTCCTCAGTTCATTCTGCCAGCTGGTTTACATTTTTTAAGAACTTAATATGTCTTCCTCCCAGACTTTCTTATGTCTGTAATTGTCATTGTGTCTTACTCAGCATCTTTATTCTTCTTCTATTAACAGCTCATCATCTTCTTCTAAACCATAGCCTTTTGATGTAATTATCCGACTATTTCACAACCTTTGTACTATGTCCATTTTGAGATTTTTAGTAGATGAGAATATTAGTAGATTAGTAGATGATCATAAGCATTTAGAGCACAATTTCACCTAAAGATATTAAATAATACTCATGAGAATCTCTTTAATTTTCAAATTTAAATAATATATCCTTTTTTTTTTTTTTTTAATACTGTATTTAAAGCAAACTTTTTATGTTGATCTTAGAACCGGGCTTATCACATGTATGAATTTTGAGTAAGTTGTTCATAAACTTTGCAAAAGTCTAGCTCTAGAAGTAGTCAAGGTGTGTGGCTCTTGTTAGCTAGAACAAGTTCATTCTTCTTTATGAAGGGAAAGAAGTAAAAAGAGAGAAAAAAAAAATCTTATTTCCAACTGAATAGTTTACTGCAATGTAGTATTTGCTACTAATGCAGCAGGTTACAGACTAACCAGACTAATGGCAAAGACAATACCATCTTTTTTTCCCCCTATTATAAGATCATAATCTGTTTTAGTCAGTTAAAGATCCAAATCCTCCTGCAGTAGATCTTAAACAATCAGTTTTAAATGTGTCATGTCAGATTGGCCTTCTGCTACATTAACTTTAAACTAGAATGAATTACACTACTTACACCTGTCCTGGCCTTATCTAATTTTACCAGTCCCTATGTATTATTACCTTTGGACAGCAGCTGGTCTCTTCAGTGACTCCATTAGTATCTCTGAACCTGAGATAACTCCACCTTCCTGATGAAGGGCAATGAAGAAATATGTGTCGCACAGGATAATTCGGTGTGCCTAATTTATGCAAAATGGAGGTGAGATTTTGCTGTAATATGATTTAAAGAAAACAATTAATTTTGCTAACTTTGTAACACCTAGCATTATTCTGTATGTTTATGAAACATATGTTGTAAAACTCTAACTCTGTAAACCTACCTCTTGTTCTTATCCCATACAATATCTTCCATTGTCTCAGTCTCAGGAAATCCCTTTTCAAAGAAAAGTACTGTACTTTGTTTCATGTTGATGTAAATAGAGAAGGAGACTTATCGGAGTCCTCATACATCCTTGCTGGACTTTTCTAGTTTCTTGGTCATGATCAGTTAAAAATAATTTAAATTATGACATTTTCATCCTTTCTCTTGGAAACACTGTTCAGCTGTGTAATATACCAACACTATTGTTGGTAGGGGTGTAGGGGTTGTTTTTTTCTTTTTTTTTTTTTCCTTTTTTTTTTTTTGTTAGATTTATATATCAGACATTCTGTCTTGGTGGTGTTATAGAATCAGAAAATCTGAGAACAGTTTAGGAAGTTTAGGAAGGAATCCTGCAGTTCATCTAGAACAACCTCCTACTCAAAGCAGGAACAACTTGTAAGTCAGCTCAGGCTGTGCAGAGAGCAGTCCCGTCCAGTATTGAAACTGTTTGAGGGTGGGGATTTCACATCCTCTGTTGGCAATTAGTTCCAGTGCTTAACCACTCTCTATGCAAATTTTATTTTTATTGTATCTACCTAGAATTTCCTTTCCTCTAATTTGTGACCTTTTCCTCTTCTCTTTTTGCTCTGCGCCTCCATGAAGACCTCAGTTTATCCTTTTTATTGTCCATCTATTTAGATGCTTGAAGACTGCAATTAAACTACCTATTAAACTTCTTTTCCTGTGCTTAAAACTCTCTGCAGTGTCTTTGTGCACATCATGTGCTCCAATCTCTTACCCAATTTCATGACCCTCCTTTACTTTTTCTCTGTTTTATCAGTGTCTCTCTTGTACTGGAGGAGGCACAATTTGGGTTTACTAATCCAGATGAAGCATCACAAGTGGAATAAGCACTTCCTTTGACCTATGGCAATGGTCTTTATTACATATTCTGTTTTCATCATGGTTAATTTTTCGTTCTTCATCTCTTTATATTATTTGAAAAAGATTGCCATATTATCCCTTATCCATCTGTGTATATTTATGCTTTCTCCAATTTCTGGTTTGTCCTGCAGTGTATGAATGATTTAGGAGCCCACTTCTAAGGAGCAGCAATCCACATTAATCCAAGGTGAAACATATGAATGCTATTCTTTCATATCTTCTGTAATTCATTAAATTTCAGACAAAAGCTGATATCTTAACTAGAACTCTACTCAGAAACCATTTCCTTGATGTAGGACTTCAGGATTAAAACTCATCTTCAATTCTTGCTCTTAATTTTTCAGTATTGTTTTCCTGACTTCTTGTGACAGAATAACATGCACAGCATAATGAGTTTGCCACAGCCATAAAGTTCATTGACTTAGACTTTTATCTCAAAACATTTGTATTTATGTATGTTGATGGATGACAGATGTTCACAGATGACCCAGCCAGTGGTATTATTCAATATAAAACAAAAATAAGTTTTATCAACCAGCAGCTCCTGCAAATTTGCATTTCTTCAGCCCTTTTATTTTTGTTAAAGTGCTTAAAATATTTCTTTGCAGAACAGAAGCAACACTGAGAGATGAAATGGTTTAGCAGAATTAAGTTTAAAATCTTTAAGGTCTAGCAAAGATGCACTGGAATATATTGCCTAGAAAAACTGTGGAATCTTCATCCCCACCAGGGTTAGGGCTGTTAGACAAATGTAGAATGGTAATAAAGTGTTGAATACTCAATCCAATTGCAGATCTGATCCATGGAGAAGATGTTCTTTTGAAAATCTCACCAATTCTAAGTTATAAAATCACAGAATTGTAGAATGGTTTGTGTTGGAAGAAACCATAGAGATCATCTAATTCCACCCCTCTGCCATGGGCAGGGACACCTCCCACCAGACCAGGTTGTGAAAAGTCCCATCCAACCTGGCCTTGAGCACTACCACGGGTGGGACATACACAGCTTCTCTGAGCAACCTGTTTCAGTGTCTCACCACCCTTTGAATAAAGAATTTCTTCCTAATATCTAGTCTAAATCCACCCTCTATTAGTTTAATGCCATTACTACTTGTCGTATCACTCCCTGACAGAGTCCTTCCCCAGCTTTCCCCTAGGCACCCTTCAGTACTGCAAGGCCGCTGTAAGGTCTCCCCAGAGCCCTCTGTCCTCCAGGCTGAACAACACCAACTCACTCAACCTGTCTTCATAAGAGAGGTTCTCCAGCCCCTTGATTATCTTTGTGGACTCCTCTGGACTTGTTCTAATACTTCCATGCCCCTCTTGTGCTGGGGCTTCCAGAGCTGAACACAGTACTCCAGCTTCAGAGTACTTCATTTCTCTGAGGAAATTAAAATTTATTATTTACCAAAATTTAATATTTACCACATTTTATGAGTGGAAAATATCTTTTGGTGTTTGATGACTTTCTTATATTCAGAGGTAGAAAGTTGTTTTTTTTTTTTTTTTTCCAGAGGTGATTTATACAGATTTATTATATCTTAAATTCTTGCTAGAAATTACTTTCTAAGTTTCCAAGAGCTATTTTTATAAGCTGTTTTTAGTCTCGGGTAGAACAGAGAGGTTCAGACATACAGAAGTAAGATATTTATCCTCCTCCTCTCCTTCTCCTTTCCCCCTCCCCCCCCAATAATAATAATAATAATAATAATAAATTGTAGGGAGACATGTCAGCCATATCTTTACTGTTTAAAATAGGTTTGAATGGCAGTGAGATTCTTTTTCCACCCATATTGGTCCATTAACATTGAGAAAATCGCATCACCATTTAACTGGTCCTCTGATAACTGTGGTAAAAAAACAGGGGAATTTATATGTATGTGATAATATTAAACATTTTGATTACATTCAGACTTTTTTTTTTTGTTAGTCTCTTACTGCATTCATGAGTTCACAAGACTGACCTTCCTCTGAAATAATTATTCACCAGTGTCATTAGAGATATAGAGAAAACAAAACAAAACTACACCCCAGAAAAAAAAAAAAAAAAAAAAAAAAAACACCTTTTAACTATGTTTTCTTGCTTTCATGTTAATATCCATAATTGTGGAAGTTAAGGGACATCTCTAACAAGACACAGAAAATGGATGGCAAAGCAGGACCAGTATTTTCACTGTTAGTGACATCTCAGTTGCTCAAGTGTCTGAGACCTCAGATCCTCATATTCAGAGTGCTGGTGAAGAATTTTATTTTCAGGCTTTGGGGAATTAAAATTCATATGAATTTAAAAGAGTACAAGTTATCAATTTCCCACTCTCCCTCAAGAAGGAATCCTTTCCAATTGTCCTTTTCAGAGAAACAGCCATTTTAGTGTGGCAATTAGCTAGTTTACTTAACTGAGAAGCAAATATTCCTGTGATCACTCAGGTTAACAGTGAAAGCAAGCAAAAATTAATCCGTAGTCTAATGACTGCAGATGGCAATACCATTCTACATCTCCTCTCTTCTACATTGTAAATTCTGTTCTAATACTGTTATATGTCCATTTTAGACTTCAGGATTTTTTTTTTTGTTACCCCACATTTCCCACTGGGGTTGATAATTAAAAGTCTCCAGAGTGGACTAGATTTAATCTGAATTCATCTTCTGCCTCTGAGTTTCATAATTGTAACTTGTAACATTCATGGCTTTTTATGCAAATCCCTATGCTTTGTGCACTGCCATAGCAGTGTCACTATTCTTCCTTTTCAGGAACAAGGGCAGAAAGGGTATCTCATTCATATCCTGGAAGCTGACTGTATGTCAAGTCAGGCTTGAAAGCAGCAACCTGGAGCACAGAAGCTGCAAATGCAAAATGGGACAGGTTTCTTGGCTTTCCATCATGGGGTCAATTACAGTAGCAATTACATCACAGCTTTAGCCAAAATCTCCATTCTGGCATTGAAATAAATCACCTGCTGGTGTCCACTACCAGTATCTATATTTTTGCTCTGAAAAATCCAGTGTAACATGGGTGACAAAAGGATACAAACAGAAAACAGCATAAAGAATATTACACCTGAACTCCACGACAGGTCAGTGCGCTATCTGCTCTGATCTGCTCAACAGGTGTCCTCATCATTTTTAGTGCATGCCCTAGTGTGCTTGAAATGCTTTACTCCCACTTTCCAGGAGCAGACCTAATTCTCCAAAGAAGAAGAAGAAGAGGTTGTTAAAGGAAACATGTCATGAGTAAAATACAGCCAGCCAGATGGCACATGGCTCTGGGTCAAGGGAAGGACAAATCTGCAGCTCTCCCAAGGCAACAGTTGGAAGAGACTGAGCTTCACAAAGCGTAATCCCTCTATCAGCTTTCTGGCCTACAGGGCAAACATGTATTTTGTGGCATCACGAAGGTCTAAGCCCAAGTACTCCACATTTTAGGGTAGATTTGCAGGGAGCAGTCAACATAAGAACTGAGACTGAAATTGCCACCACAGCTCCTGAGAAGAAAGGCATGAAATATGACTGCACCTTACTCCATAACTGTGTAAGGACTAAAAGCAATTAGACGGATCAAACAACTCAGTGAACACCTAACAAAAAATCTGTTGAGGGGCAAAACCATCACAGTTTATTTATTTATTTATTTATTTATTTATTTATTTATTTATTTATTTATTTATTTATTCACATTAGGGTTGTCCAGGAATACCACACAAATGGTTGGTCAAGAGCAGTATCTGAACAGAAATGCTAGGCCTTTGAAGGAATATAAATGGGCTGAATGGCTACTGCATGCCAGCTTCTGCTCATCTCAGTCCCTCAGAGCTTTCTGGCTGTGTTCTTGTCCCTGTTCAAGTGCTAAAAGAGGTGGGATCTGGGAGAGGAAAAACTGATCTTTATTTTGTTTGTGTTTTGAACCTTATTAGCTTAATGTGGAACCAGATACTTGTAGTGCAGTCACCAAGTTGGCTGCACCCACCCAAGTAGCTCATTGCTACCAAAAGGAATGCCTCCATTTCTCTGCTCTCTTCCCCCAGCTCTGGTTTTGCAGCCTGGTCCTTTACACAGTTTTGCACTTGGGGTACAATTCAGCTCATCATCAGCAGAAAATAGAGAATAGAATAATGAATACTCCAGACAATTTTTCTGTTTGCTTAGCTAAGCGAAGTGTCTCATAAGGGTCAGGAAAGGTAAGACACATGACAGATTCATCTCAGGAGAAGGGACAGCATCATGCCAGCAGGAGTGAGAAGACACAATGAATGCTCTTGGTTTAATAACATAATCAGTCTCTGTGTCTTTTCATTGGCATTATTCCTGGGATTCACTTTTTCCATACTTTAACAATACAGTAAAATTTTGTGGGGAAAAAAATAAATAAATAAAATCATCAGTTTGAGCAAAGACTCATAAATAGATAACAAGACCAGAGAACTAAACTCAGTGGAGAAGGATAAGTTTTGAGTTAAGGCTGCCCCAAACCACTGGAAAGCAAGGCCTCAATTATGAACCAAGACATGATCTGTGTCACCCCTGTGTGGTCAAGTGCTCATGTTACAATCTCTGAGCGCTACCATGCAAAGTTCCTCCAAAAAGGCATCCAGAGTTGATCACTAATGTAGTATTTTCATCCTCCATTCTCTGTCCATGAGATGTCTAAGCCCTGAATGATGTGCAATTGCCACTTAACTAGAAACTTAAGCAGTCCATTCCTGTCTTTCCATATAGAATCTCTGATAGCTTTATGCCATCTGGGCAGGGCTACCCAAGAACTGAATAGCTGTGACCTCTCCTTGTCACAGTCCAGCCATACCTACATAATGCCTCAGACAAGTGCCTTCCTTACAGCAGACAGAAGTGGATCATCAAGTAAGATTAAAAGCCTGGTCAGAGAAAAATGACTTTCTTTCATCTCAGCCAAGGTTTTAGCTGCTCTTAAACCCCTAATTGTTGGGGCTTCACACTCCAGTTCCTAGACCTGAGGCATGATGTGGGCTTTTTATTTATTTATCTCCCCCTTCCAGTCTTCCACAGTAAGTACAGCAGTTCTTTTTTTTATGAAGTAAGAGCATTTGGCAGCACTGCGGATGAATTTTGTCCAGTATCCCTGTTACAGCAGGCAGAAGCTAAATGGGTGATTAGGGATGCACAAATCTCAAGAGATTCAGAAGTGCATTTCTGACAGGCACCCAGGACTTCTGGGTGCTCTTCTTTATACACTCTCCAAGTACACTAGTGAAGCCTCCTGTGTATTCAGCTCTTATACTGCAGTATCCTGTTTGAAGACAAAAGGCCAAATTTGTTTATGAGAAAAGTTCACCTTGTGCTTGCATTAAGGTCCTTAGGCTCTGGTAGTGTTAATCAAAATATTATTTATTTATTTATTTATTTATTTATTTATTTTTAGGTAGATATACATTTCTTAGGACTCATCATCTCGTCATTTAAATTGAAATGTCCCAGGCTTATTGTACTGTGGCATGAGAAAAGTTAGATTATGTCTGGTTTTATGTTTAGATCCAGTGATTTGAATGGTATCATGGGGCAATATATAAACAAAGGAAGTAAGAAACAGAAGAGCTATCAGATTATCATATACAGAAGCTTCTCTGGGGGAAAAAAAATAATATATATATAAATATATATATATATAATATTTATATATATAAATATATATACATATATATATGTTTGTATATATATATATATACATATATATTATATATTTCTGAGCCCAAAAACAATATGCTTTTTTTTCTAGCTAGAGCAGTCAGTCTAAAAAAGATATTTCAACCCCTTCCTATTGTGACTTTCTCATGCTGATGGTTCAGGATTCTTTTTACATGTACAGACAAGAAGCTTGTCAGAAAGGTGACTGGGCCATCTAGGCTAAAACATGGGAAAATGCATCATCTCTGTTGCTTTTTTTTATGTATAACAAAGAAATTTTGTTGTTATTAGCAAGTGCTCTAGGAACACAAGCACATCATAGTGGGTGCAGAACCACAGGTATAGCCACATAAGCAAGTGTGGTGCGATCACATTTGCTTAACAAAGTGTCTAAATAAGCAAGCCCTGCTAAGTGACATGCAAACATGATTGTTTTGCTTCTGGAGCTGAGCTGGTTCCTTCAAATGGCGGGGGGTAGCATGATTTAGCTGATTTTGACAGTTTCAGGTTGTCTGTATCTCAGGCTACTGTGAGATGGAGATATTCTGAGTTGCTTACTTTATCTCCTTTTGTTCCTGAAACCCTGAAAATAGGTGTATTAGATTCTGGTTGGGGGCTTCATTTAACCTTTCCTGGCTTTTGCATGACAGCAGCTT
>NC_137697.1:1908141-2053141 GCF_964034855.1 Anser brachyrhynchus
TTGGTGGAGGGGACTATAGCTAAAAAAAATAATAATTAAAAAAATGTATTAAGTAAAAAAAAAAATCCTTCTTTATGTTCTGAAAAACAGTGTTATACTATTTGCAGTGAATACATGTTTTAATGTAGAACAGACCTTACTACTGAATGGAGCTTTCCATGAATAAAAAGAACTGTCATAACAAATCTAAACTTAAAGTAAGGTGAAACCAAATGATAATTCTGATAATTCAGGGAAAGAAAAAAATAAAATAAAATTTAAAAAGTTCAGTTTAGAAGTTTGGGATTCTGCACCAGGCAGAAAGTTCTCACTTCTGTGCACAATCCATTTAGTGTGCTCTGTGTCCCTCCTCCCCTCCCCCTGAAAGCCACATGTGGTGCCTACTGAAAACAAGAGGTTCACAATAAACTTTAAAGTGTTAAGTCAAACTTTTGCTCACGTTTAAAAATATAGATATACTATAGATGGTTTTAGCATACTTTGGATCATGCAGGATACTATTGACACAGCTGGTAGAAATGAAGAAAGTTCAGCTTTCAGTGAGCCTGCAACTGTCTTTCACTGGAAATCTTTCACCAAATCCCAGTCTGTAATCCTGACACTTTCCATTCTCATGTGAAGCTGCCTCTTACTGTTCCCATACTGAGCAAAGTGAATCGCTTAGACCTCATGTCTAAGTACCATTAGAGTCCAAAATTGATTTGGCTCTCTCTTGCGAAAATCTGTGTTTTGTACTTTTCCTGAACCTCATGCTAAAGGACTAATTCTTTCTGCATAAGTCATCAGATGCCCCACTGCCTAACTGGAGATCATGGTTCCTATGATAAGAGTAAAAGACTGAAAAATAATTGGCTATTGCAGTGTTTAGCTTTGAAGTTTCTAAATCCAATTTTGCATTCACACTTAAGAACTGCACTGGACTGGTTTACCCACAGCAGGATTTTTTTCTTTTTAAATACTTATTTATTCAATTTTTACTGATTTTAAGCAGGTTTGAAGAGACTTAGCTTTTGTTATTAAACACTTACTTGTCAGTCATTTGAACTCATCTCATTTAACAGACCAGACCCAAAAATGATGTATTTCCAGATGTAAACATGGCTGTATATTTATGGCCCTGATTACTCATCTTCTTGCTTCTAGTCGACTTAGCATGAAGCACCATTAAGTAATAGTGATATCAGTGTAAAAGGCAATACAAAGTACTGATGAAAAGAGAAATAAGCACTTATTTGTTACAACTACTCTGTGTTATATGCTGATAGTTAATTCAATAGACATGTAACTGTTAAACACACGGAATAAATATTTTTTGAAGAAAGTTTCCCAAAAGATTAATACGTTTAATTCTTGAAACTGTACTGAAAGTATCAATTTATAATGAGGTTCAGTATTGTTCTGGTTATCCCAATGTACATTTCCCTAAATCCTTTATTTTTAGGGAGATACATGGTGGTAAGTAGGAAATAAAACACCTGCTGAACAAGCAAGTAGGCTTCTTCTTTTAATGATGAGGTGATAGCTCTGAATCTTCCTCTTTTTCTTTTCATAAAACACGTAAATGATGCTGTATATATTTATTCCACTGCTGTTAAGAAAAAAAAAAGCAGAAAATGAAGAAATCTTGCTACATAAAAGAAGGAAACAAAATATAATCTTTTACTTTGAATTTGTTTGGCAGTAGCTTATAAAATCTCTGGGTTATGTGAAGCTTTTAATCCATCACCCAGACCCGAAGCTTTTCATTGAAAACACATTTTATTGAATTGCATTTAAATTATTTAGCCATTTTTATAGGCATGAGGTGATCAAATACATAATGTATTTTGATGCTCCCCAAAATGTCCCTGATGTGTGCTGACTTTTGCTAATTAAATTCAGACCACTCCCGGGGGGGGGGAAAAAAAAAAATTTGTTCCCTTTCTTTTTTATATCTTTTTTTTTCTCTCTCTATTCTTCTTTCTCTCTTTCTCTCTTTCTTTCTTTCTCTCTTTCCTTCCTTCCTTCCTTCCTTCCTTCCTTCCTTCCTTCCTTCCTTCCTTCCTTCCTTCCTTCTTCCTTCCTTCCTTCCTTCCTTCCTTCCTTCCTTCCTTCCTTCCTTCCTTCCTTCCTTCCTTCCTTCCTTCCTTCCTTCCTTCCTTCCTTCCTTCCTTCCTTCCTTCCTTCCCCCTCTCCCCTCCCTTCCCCTCCCCCCTTCCCTTCCCCCTTCCCCTCCCCTTTCTCTCTTTCTCTCTTTCTCTCTTTCTCTCTTTCTCTCTTTCTCTCTTTCTTTCTTTCTTTCTTTCTTTCTTTCTTTCTTTCTTTCTTTCTTTCTTTCTCTCTCTCTCTCTCTCTTTCTCTCTTTCTCTCTTTCTCTCTTTCTCTCTTTCTCTTTCTTTCTTTCTTTCTTTCTTTTTCTTTCTTTCTTTCTCTCTCTCTTTCTCTCTCTCTTCCTCTTTCTCTCTTTCTTTCTCTCTTTCTCTCTCTCTCTCTTTCTTTCTCTCTTTCTTTCTCTTTCTTCTTTCTGTTTTTCTTTCTATGGAAAAATAAAGGTCAGCTGTTAATTAGTGCTTTTCTGAAGGTATCCATTAATATTACATAAATTACTGCCTCAAAATCCAATTAGAAACCTGGGCCATATTGAAACTAAATAGATCATTTAATTTTCAGGGCACAATATGAGATGAGGTCTAGGGAAGAAATCAATACTGGTTCAGTAAGGAAATATCAAAAGGAAAGTGTGTGTGTGTGTGTTTGTGTTTGTATGCATACTCATATAATATAGTAGCATCAGCCTTATGAGAACCTGGATGCATCAGATGGGTATGTATTTAAATGTGCATCAAAGCTGACTTTAAGAGCAACACCTCTCTCTTCACCTGCCTGCTTATTCTACTTTATGATTTTTAGCACTTATTCTGTTCTCATGTATTTTAGTCTCTTCATCCCCCTCCATCCTTACTTGTATTCTTTTTTGGCTCTGTTAACACTTGCAAAAAGGTGAACATCAGCAAATTTTTGCTAACGCTTTGAATGGAGGGGAAAGTGGGTCCAAAGACATCCAGAGGTCCCTTCCAGCCTGATTATTCGAAGATCTTTGATGCTTTAATCAGGACAGCAAAGGTCACAACAGGAATATGATCTTGGATAAGAAACTCAAGGAACTGGAATTTGTCATTCATGAAAAGAATTTTGTCTTAGCTCAGTTTGATGAAAACTGATGGCAAGACTGCAATTTTAAACCAATGTTTAGGAAGGATGTAGTTGACAAAAAGGGAGAGAAAGTGTATTTTTTCTGACTCATCAACATTTCAGAAGTAAATCGTTTTGATTCATCATGTGCAGTGCTGGAGCTGTGGAGATTGGAAGGGATCTCTGAAGATCATCTAGCCCAACCTCCTGTTTTAACAGATAAAGCAAAAGAAGAAGCTGTCATTGGTATGTCTTACTGACCAATAGATTAAAAAAAAAAAAAAAAGTGCAAGGAAGAGAAATTATGTCAATTACTTTGTAGATGAGGGTGATAGAATTGTCAAAAATAGCACAAAAACTCCAACATTTTCAGTACACATTTCCCTTCTGCAACTGGGAAAAGGTGAAGAAAGTAGTCACATCATATCATGATGATATATGCTTTCTGCTACAAGAAATGTCTAAGAAACATGTTAAACTACTGCTGTTAAGTTATATGTTAAATATGTTTAAAATGTCATCTTAAATATGTTAAGACATATTTACATTAACATATCTGATAGTTTACACCAAGGAATTGTAGAAGAACTGTCAAAGACCATCTCTGAGCTTTCAATTTTCATGTCAATTTTTACAAAATTCTGTAACACAAGATAATTCAGAGAACTGAATGCAAAACTGCTGATATTTTCTAAAGGGTAAACAGAAAACCCAAATAACTCTATAATAATTTAGGAAAGATTCACTTTTGCTTATTTTATGGAAAGTACATCCTATATAACTAATGTGACATCTTCATTTGCAAGGAGCATATGTTAAGTTAATAAATACAGCAGTGCTGGTACAGTGCTCTTAGATGTCCACGAGGCATTTGATTTGGGGCTATACAATATTTGATTAAGTAATTAAAACAGTTAGAATCGATACAATAAATAGGTTTAAAAGGATGAACAGATGAACAGATTTTATTGTAAATAGTTTTGTTTGCAGTGAGATCTCACACTATTTATAATGTTTATTATGAGTGACAGAGCTGAAGCCTCAAGACTTCAACTCGAGAAGAGTTGCGTAGCCTCAGGTAGCATCAAGCAGCTCAGGGGGGAATCTTATCCATGTGTATAAATACCTGATGGGAGAGTGTAAAAAAGGTAGAGCCAGACTCTTCTCAGTGGTACCCAGTGACAGGACAGGAGCCAATAAGCACAAAACAAAACCCAAGAAATTTAATTTAGATATAAGAAAAAAAAACTGTCGATCAAACACTGAAACAGGTTCCTCAGTTTCCCAGACAGGATGTGGATTCTCCTCTGCTGGAGATATTCAAAACCCAGCTGGAAAGTATACTGAGAAACCTGTTCTATTTCACTTGGCTTTGAGCAGGGAGGTTGGCCTAGGTGACTTCCAGAGATGCTTTCAGACCTCAGAGATTTGTGGTATTTAATCAATAAAAATAAATCTCTTTACATAGGAAACAGAGATAATGAGAACCAATATAAGATCTAGCTCAGATAAATAAGAAGATCTTGAGAAGGAGAATGGAGGTTAGATGATTTTGCCATTTAGCTAAGCGCAGGGATAAGACTTTAAAGAATGAGGGAGCCATATCACATTAATGGTTTCCCCTTACAGATGAGGTCTTTTTTCTGGATTATGTTGTGCCTCGTTCCTTTGTTCTGCAGCCTTTCAGGATGGCATATGGCCCTATTTTTTATTTTTTTTTAATTATTTTTATTTTTATTTTTTATATCAGACATACTCTATTTAATCTTTTCACTAACAATTAAGTTTCTGTCTTAGCTGGTTCACAGATTATTATATCAGAACTATTAAACTGGTGGGTTGTTTTTCTTCCAGCTCAGTTTAGCTATTTTTTTGCTGTTGTTTAAAACAAACACTTGTCTCTGTGGTGCAGCACATACCAATATAGAACAGAATTACAATGTACTTCCAGCCAAAATCAGTTTATTGTCTATTTCAGTAGTTTTCTTATGGTAGCAATTATTCTCTGTAAGCCTGCAAGCAAGCAGCAGAAATCTGAAATCATCAAAGAGTTTTTATCTGCAGCAATTTCAAAAATGGCAGGTAGCTGATAGTTTAAACTTTAGTTCTCCGCAGTAGAGCAGTGTGAGAACTGGAGAATGCCATCTGCCTTCACCAGCTAGTTTTAAATGTTCAAGATTCAGGCTTGTGTTGCCATTGTTCAGATGTGCTAGTTAAATCAAGATGGCATGGCACAGCAACAAATGAGTTACCCACAGCAAATACTGATGGGTGAACCCCATTGCTCAGAATTGCGATGGGGTTGGAAAGATACCAAGAGCTTCATTCTCAGCTCTACCAAGGGGGCCTTTTGTATTGTTCCCACACATCTTTATTAAATCAGAGGAAGGTACACTGGAACCATATTTAATGGCACCCTTATTTTGCCCTTTTTTTTTTTTAATATATCCCCATAAGAATAACAGATTTTGTGTGCATATATTAGGAGAATTGCAATGGCTTTAATGCAGAAAATAAGTAAATAAATAAATCTGAATTCCCAGAACTGGGTTTTAGACTTTGTAATCCAGAGTGACTTTGGAGAAGTAACACAAAACATCCTCGTTTCCTACTATTATATTTCTATCAGTGATGAACAAGTCTCTTTCATGAATGTAAGAAGAAAATGAAGTCCTAGATCTACAAAAAAGTACTGGAAATCTAGAAGGACAATCTTTTGTGTTTTTCCACCCCTTACAAGAGAGAAAATCCATGCTCTTCCTCTTGCTATATCTCTTCTTTGATCTGTTTTTGAACTATCAGAAACAGTCCATGATACAGAAGACAGGAGCCTGCACTGTGCAGTGTGAACTTGAGCAGGACTTTCTCAGCTTTGTACCATAGCCCCTGTTGATCTGCCTGGGACAGATCAACAGAAACACTGGGACTTTTTTGGCATTGCTCCACACTACGGATCCACTCAGACTATCTAGCCATATTCTCTGATATTTCACAGCATTTAGGTGTCTGTAACATTTTGGTTTCTCTCAGTACTTGCTCAGGGTATAGAATGAATTGAATGTAATTCTACAATCTAAGTCCTCAAGATAAAACTAGAATATACAGGTGAAAGCTAACAGCCTGTACATCCCATGAAAACTATACAATAGAGGTTTGCTTTATTTATTTATTTATTTAGATTGTCTCATTCTAAAACAATGAAATTTTGTGGAGATCCTCTTTTCTGAATCTAGACACTTTATTGTACTCTCATTCATGTAATAATTTTCTGACCAATTCTGCAGATTTGTTTTTCTTTTGAATTTGTATTCTGTGAAGAATCTTTTGTTTAAATTTGTTTTAACTTTTTAATCAACTCAAATGATGTTTTGTTGTTGTTGTTTTTGTTTATTTTTTAAAATTTAAAAATAGTTACTTCATTTTGAATTGTTGATCCAAATAATAATGGTTGTTTTTTTTTTTTTTCTTAATTTTAAAACTTGTTACTGCTTAATTATCTTTACTTAAAAATATTTTTCCTGTGGAAATTTCTGGTTTTGAGTAAAGCATTTTTTATTTTTTTCATTAAGAACTGCACAAACATTTTCAAGTGACTCTAAAATTGTGCAGCTCATTTGAAACAGTAAGATAAAACAAAGAATCCCAAAGTGATGCAACAAAATAAAGCGGAAGGGTTAAATTTTTATTTATTTTTTAATAAATAAATAAATAGAATACAATACAGAATGCAAGGATCAAAGTGAATTGTTTATATACTCTGCTGGGGTCTAAAGTTGGGAGAAAGAAAGTATCCTGGCAATTTGGGTGAATGGCTCAATGTACCTTTAAATGAATCACAGAATCATCTAGGTTGGAAGAGACTTCCAAGATCACCAAGTCCAACCTCTGATCCAACACCAACAAGCCCTCCACTAAACCATATCACTGAGCTCTACAACTAAACATCTTTTAAAAACCTCCAGGGATGGTGACTCAACCACTTCCCTGGGCAGCCCATTCCAATGCCTAACAACCTTTTCGGTAAAGAAGTTCTTCCTAATATCCAACCTAAATTTCCCCTGGCACAACTTTAGCCCATTCCCCCTCGTCCTGTCACCAGGCACATGGGAGAATAGATCAATCCCCACCTCGCCACAGCCTCCTTTAAGCTACCTATAGAGAGCGATAAGGTCTCCCCTGAGCCTCCTCTTCTCCAGGCTAAACAACCCCAGCTCCCTCAGCCACTCCTCGTAAGACTTGTTCTCCAGAACCCTCCTCACCAGCTTTGTTGCCCTTCTCTGGACTCTCTCAAGCACCTCCATGTCCTTCTTGTAGTGAGGGGCCCAAAACTGAACACAGTACTCGAGGTGCGGCCTCACCAGAGCTGAGTACAGGGGGACAATCACTTCCCTAGACCTGCTGGCCACACTGCTTCTTATACAACCCAGGATGCTGTTGGCCTTCTTGGCCACCTGAGCACACTGCTGGCTCATATTCAGCCCACTATCAACCAGTACTCCCAGGTCCTTCTCTGCCAGGCAGCTTTCTAACCACTCATCTCCCAGCCTGTAGCTCTGCTTAGTGTCATCTGTACACTTAGTGCCATCTGTAAATTTACTGAGGGTGCTGAACAGATCAAAGTCAGCCCTCCAAAAGTCTAAGACAGCAGTTTTACTGGTCCTCCTCCTGACTTCTCCAAGAATAGAGAAGTCTACCATTTAGTGGTCACTCTGCCCAAGACAGCTCCCAACCACCACATCTCCCACCAGCCCTCTGTTTGTGAACAGAAGGTCCAGTGGGGCACTTCCCCTAGTAGGCTCACTAACCAGCTGCGTCACGAAACTATCTTCCACACTCTCCAGAAACCTCCTAGACTGCTTCCTCTGAGCTGTGTTGCATATCCAGGATATGTCTGGGAAGTTGAAGTCCCCCACGGGGACAAGAGCTGATGATTTTGCAAATTTTAGCAGCTGCCTGTAGAATTCCTCATCCATCTCCTCATCCTGGTTTGGTGGTCTGTAACAGACCCCCACCAGGATGCCTGCCTTGTTGGCCTTCCCACCGATCCTAACCCATAGGGACTCAACCTTATCATTCCCAGTCTCAGCCTCGAGTTCCACAACATCAAAACACTCTCTAATATAGAAAGCCACACCACCACCCCTTCTGTGCTGCCTGTCCCTTCTGAAGGACCTATAGCCAGTCATTGCAGCACCCCTGTCATGGGAATGGTCCCACCACGTTTCAGTGATGGCAACCAAGTCATAGCCTGCCTGTTGCAGGATAGCTTCCAGCTCCTCCTGTTTGTTGCCCATGCTGCGTGCATTACTGTAGATGCACTTCAGCTGGGCCATTGCCTACTCCCCGGGTCCTGACACTGTTACCCCTGACACACCTCTAACAAGCCTTACTCCCTCCCCGTCCCCATCCCCCTTCCTACCTAGTTTAAAGCCCTCTCAATGAGCCCTGCCAGCTCCTGCGCTAGTGTCTGTTTTCCCCTTCGAGACAGGTGGGACCCATCTGCAGTTCGCAGGCCAGGGGCCGAGTAAAGTGCCCTGTGGTCAAAAAACCCCAAATTTCTGTGTTGACACCAGCCTCTGAGCCACCTGTTTATCAGATGGGCTTGCCAAGTACTCTCTGTACCCTTCCCTGCCACTATAGGAATGGAGGAAAGCACGACCTGTACTCCCACTCTATCTACTAATCGTCCCAGTCCCCTAAAGTCCCGTTTGATAGCCTTCAGGCTTCTCTCTTCAATATCATCTCTGCCAGCCTGGACTATCAAATGATATATGGAAATGAGTAAAGTGCTCTTATTTTAATTTCTTGTAATGGAAACATATGGCAAAATTCAGCAGTATTCAAAGGCAGCTCATTTAAAACTGATTAAAAAAATATGGAACTCATTTCTACCAGATACAACTTGGTGCAAACATTTTTGTAGGGATAATATAAGTATCTACAGTTATATTGTAGAGTATGATACGGGAGTTACCTGACCTTAAGCAAGATCCAGACTCTAGCTGGTGGAAATTAATAAAAACTGTCCCCATAAAGACAAAGTTGTAGTATTTCCAAGAAAATGTAAAACTTACTTTTTTAAACCTTATTTTATTTGAAAAGCAAAAAAAAAAGAACAGCTAAGATTGTGTTCCCTACTAATTTTATATATAAATGAGGGAAAGACAGAAAAACAGAAAGATCCAGCAGCAAAATATTCACAAAAATATTCCTAATAATATTTTCACAAAAATTGTTTTGAACTTTCACTTCAGTTTGTAAAAGCAGAAATGAGAGACTGATCTATCTCATGTGACTTACATTATTTTCAGTTTCAGATGTTAGAAATATAGCTACAAACACTACTTCCTGTCAAGTTCTCTTTCAGGAGCAGATGACAGCAGAAAGTAAGGAAAAAGCAACTGGGAAAAAAAAAAAAGCAAAACACACATACCAAAAACTTTACTAAACTTTTAAATATCATAACATTTTGAGTTCTCTTTAGTGTTTGGAAAATGTTTTTAACCCATTTGTTCTTTCCTGCTGTTATCCCCACAGTCTGAATAAAATGTGATTTTATGCCCCCCTCCAAATATATCTGAAACCCATCTCACTTTCTGACTCACCCAAAACTTCCATCATTATGTTTCTGTTTCCTTTCTTAATACAGTACCTTTTATCATATGCTGGAGGGTGATGGCTTAAAAGTTGGTGCCTAAGGGTTGAATTACTTAGACTCCCTTGAGCCACAGGTTCAAATTCTGGCAGGATTGACTCAATTTGCCTCCTTTCAAGGAAAATAAATTAAATTGTGTGCAGGTCACTCTGCGAGAGTGTTTCAGGGAAAGACAAAAGGGAAAAACTAATATCCAACCTGCTTTCTGGAAACATAGAGCTTGCTATCAGAAGGAAGTTTACCCCAGCATCTTTCACTAGTATTTCCTCTTCTTTCACTTGAGTGCTGCAGCTTCACCAGTGCTCCTCACATCGCAGTCAGACTCAACCACAGGTTGTGTAAATAAGATGGTTTTGTACAGGGCCAGATGACACAGTGCCCTAAGTTCCAGCCATTTCATTTGTCACATCTGGTAAAGTTTTACTAATACCATGTTTAAAATTTTAGTATGCCTTTTTCAAAGCCCCAGACAAGGAGATAAAGTAAATCCCTGAAAATCTTACCTTTAAGAAAACAAAGGTGTTTTTTTCCTTTTCTTTTTTTCTCTTTCACATTTGCAGAAAAGAATCTTGAAACTGTGTAGCATGCACACCTCAAGGGGTCAGCAGCAGAATGATAAATAAAAACAACCTCAAAACTGTCATTTTAAAATGGTGTGGTTTTCAGCAGTTTTTCATAGTTTGTAAATGCTTTGGTCTGGCAGCTCTGAGAAGTGATGACATGGATGCAATCAGCAGCAGAAGGTAGCCCACAGGTTGTAAAAAGTGTTGGCATCCCATAGGAAGAATGGCACCACAGAGCCAGGCAGCTTAGGGAGTGCTTAAACTTGACTGACATTTCCCATTTCTTGATTCTCTTTCCAATTGGTAGGAGTATTGCCAGTCGTCAAAAGTTCAGGCTGGAATTTTCCATGCTGGCAGCCTATGTCAAGCAGATATTGCATGGAAAATACTACAAGAAGTGGTCATATCATTTCTGAAAACAAGCTTAGGGGAAAAAAAAAAAAAAGAAAAAAAAAGTTTTTGCTCTTTTGTAAAGAATATTCTCATAACATTTTTCTCTGAGAAACACCATGATCTTTGCTTGATAGAATGGAAATTTTACTCAACTTCTCATCACTTGTGTGAAAATTTGTGTAATTTTGCTTGATCTATTAAAACACATTCTCAGAAATTCAGCAAAAGCATGCTAGCTCTTGCTAGCCCCACTGACTGATAGTTGTCCTGCACAAAATGTACTTTACCCCATTACAGGATTTCTGGTTTTAGGAGTGCAGCCGCTTCATTTCCTGAAATCACTAAATACATTCTCTCATGGGGCAATGGAGCAGTAGAATTCCTCCCTGGAGTGTCCAGTCAGGGGAACTGAAATTGTGAGCTCTGCCTCCTGTGCTTGTAGCCCCTGCCTCCTAGGGTGCTGGCAAAGAGAATATAGCCCAAGGCAAATTAGAGGGGTGAAGTTCAGGGATTGGATTAAAAAAGTAAATATAAGGGATAACTGAGAAACCACAACATATGTCTACAACATATATCATTTATGGCAGATAGACAATGTCTGCCTCTCAGTATGAAGGGTGGAAGCTGCCTGTGATGTTTTCATACATTCTAAACCCTAACAGGGATATGCTTCCAAGTAAATTGTTTTTGGAGGAATTATCTTGCTCATGCCTGAAGTTGACATCCTATGACCATCCTCCTCAAGTCCCCATGTCTTTCTCCTGATATATCAGGATTAATACATAAAAGCACAGACAAATTCCTTCACGCTCACCACAAAATATGACTTCCCTATGAAGCAGATTGTACATTCTTAGCACCTCCTGAATCCAACTCCTTTCCTCCTTTTCTTCTAGTTAATGTTACAGACTTAAATCGGTTACAGTAAGTCCAGGTGAGTGGGAAGGAAGACAATATCTAATACAGCCTCCAGCTGCATCTAGTGTCTACTGTGTGCCCCACTGTGTTGCACAAATCTGAATGGCTAGTTCATGGGACTTGGTGTTTTCTTCAACAAAACAATGCCCAGAGGCATAAAGGGCAAATCTGGGGCAATGGCTCAATGAGATCACATCCCTAGGAAAACAAAATAAAAACAAACAAACAAACAAACAAACAAAAGCAGAGTATTGCATATTATTAGTTAGTAAATCTGTAACTATCAATGCTGTTTGTGCATGCTTACATGTGTTTGTGTCAGTTGTAACAACATTTTAGATAAACACAATGACTTCAACCCATAGGCCAACATTTTAAAAAGTTGCTTCTGCTCTGTTTTTAGAACAGTGCCCATATATGGCTGGTTTTGGTATTTGTTCAAATGTTTTAAAACCAACAGATGTCCTTTTTTTTGTGAGCATAGGAAATGGAGAAATTAAATAGACTGTTTAATACGATCTGATTCTATTTTAGAATACAATTAAATCAGGGGAAAACATTCAGAATAAACATTTAAAGGCTTTGATAATAGTATTCAGATTTATTTTTTATTTTTTATTTTTTCCTCTAGATCACTCAGTGGTTGCTCCCCAGACTAAGCCAAGGGAAAGTTAAAAACAACTGATGACATTTTCTTGATTCACAATTCAGAAGTGTGTGGCTGTGGTCCAGTCATCAGGTGTGCACATACTTGCACTGTGCTAGCTATCCAAAGCACAGAAACAAAAAACTAAAGACCAAAGAATGTTTCAGTTTTGAGAGATGATGTCTCAAATGCAAAAATCAGTCATATTTGCAGATTATTAGGTACAGGTGTTGTGCTATGATTGTTTCTGCTTGTGGGTAGAAAATTTCAGCATATGTAGCTGTTACAATAGCATCTCTCATCAGTTTATAATTTACCTTACCTTTTGGAGACCATGAAAAGAAAGATATAACTTAAACAAGAAGTCACCATCCCTGACCCCTAGAAAACGCGGGGATTGCACATCTGGCTTCAGGCTAATGTTCAAAACTGATAATTGATTTTGCAGTTAGTGGTCTCATTAACGATGCCTAGTTTAAATCCATTATCCCAATCCATTGTCATTTCTTGCTTAAATTTTGAAATATGAAGTATGAAGAAAATATACTGAAGCACAAGGGAAAGCATTCTGGGTAAGGGGAGGGAAAGATACAAGGTGCAAAGAGTTGAAATACATCTGAAGACTGAAATATTCCCTAAGCATTGAGCTTCAGGCAAGTCATTGCTGTTCTTATCATTGCTTTATATTTCTGTCTGATAATCAATCGCACTTACAAGATGAAAATGACATCCATGCTACAATTAACCTGTATTTGTTTTCATGTATTGCAATGTGGGATTGAAGATCAGGAAGGGATTGGAAGAAGCTGTAAATTTAAACTACCTATGCCAGTAAATTCTTTTTCCAAAGCCTTCCTAGAGCTGTTTATGCCAACATTGATGGCACTTTACCTTCTTTTTATTTAATACCAAACTTCTTTTGTTCTTCATGGCAGTGTTTTCTGTTTGTTTGTTTTCTCACTACTGAAGAGGAAAGGTGTGAGTGGTCCAATGTTGGAAAGGCCGTAAAGCCCTGTTTACATTGTTTTGTTGAAAATTTCTAGAGTGCCATCCAGGTAATGGAGAAAGGAATGTGATAATATGCATATATGTATATGTATAGATATATGTATATCTTTACATTTAGCCTCTATAATGTCCCTCCAGCACTATAAGTAAAAAGGAAGGGGATAGCAGTTTTTTTTTCCTTTTTTTTTTTTTTTTTCTCCAGTATCCTAATGAGAACTGAGAATACCTGCATTCCCTCGGCTAGTTCTCTTAGCCAGCAGCTATTGCAATACGTCTATAAGGAGAAACTCAAGAAGACAGAGCAGAATCTCAAGGAGGGAAAGTTACACAGAAAATATCTCATCATCATCTAATTTCAAAGAAACAATTTAAAGATAACTAGCTTGTAAATGATTGGGGTTGTATTGTTTTTAACTGCAGACACCTGTTTCTAAAAGAAGAATGGGTTCTTGGCTAAGGCTTGGCTGAAACAATATTCAGCTAAAGATGGATAGCTTGGCTCTCTTCCTAGAACTGCTACAGGATTCTTGCATGACCTCATAGCATTTCTTACACTTCTTGAGAATTATTTTCTCATTTCTCTCCACTTGTGTGCTAGTCATTCTTTAATCAGAGGATCACTCATAAAGTGAGCAGAAAAGTTGTTTTTGATGGAACAGAAAACCTGGTGCATGAATCAAGGTATTAGAATTTCTGGAGGCTGTTGGGTTTTTGTTTTTGTTTTCATTTCTGTTTTGTTGTTATTTGTTTATTTGTTTTGTTTCAATAATAAAACCACTATCTCTGACCTCCTGGCCTGAAGACCACTGTGGATCATTGAGGTGCTGGAGTTGTTTTATAGCAGTAAGCTGAGAATAAGCCTAGTAAACATTTATATGTTTTAGAGAATGTTTTGTACTCATTTATACTTCTGAAATTCAATGCATCTAATAGAGGAGAAAAATAAAAT
This sequence comes from Anser brachyrhynchus, assembly GCF_964034855.1. NCBI lineage: Eukaryota > Metazoa > Chordata > Aves > Anseriformes > Anatidae > Anser > Anser brachyrhynchus. The sequence goes on from NC_137697.1 coordinate 1,922,445, forward strand.
GAAACAAAACAAACAAACAAAACAACAACAACAACAACAAAACATAAAGACTTGGATTAGTTTGTATTTCTGGCATTGCTGGGAGACCTAGCAGTTCATTTCGCTTTTCTGTGCTTTTCTTTTCCTCCCCTGCCTTTCCTCACTGGTAAAGTTCCCTGGGACAGGGTTTCTCATTTACAGTGGCCTTTTACGTTTTCTTTAGTCTCAAACTCCTCTCTAGTTTGATAGATCTGTCAATATAAAGATGTTGTACTGGATAACAGCTGCGTAGATGTTAGGTTCCTCTATCCTTGACAAGATTTAAAAATCCTTGCAGGTTCCATAGGGGAGGGATGGTGGAAGGAATCGTGATTTTATACACTTATTTATTCATTCTTTCATTCACTCACAGATATTACTGACTAGTTTCAGTCTATACCCTGGAGTTCCAACACATGTTCTTAACAGATGTTTTATTATCTGATCTTTTGTTATATTCATCCAAACTGCCACAACAGTCACACCCTTTTATCTCCTTCTACCCCAAATGAAATAGCAAGAAATTAAACTCTTCATATTCATAGATAGTGTTGGGTTATTCTGACTAAGAAATCACTCTCTCTAAGGCAATTATAACCAACTTTTTATTTTAACAGAATCTATAGCATGAGCTTACTGACTTGAAATGTAATGTGTTATGATTTCTGAAGTCTCAGACTGGGATTTTTAGGAACACAGTGTTTGCTCTTTCAGGACAGTTGTCTCTGGTCTTGCTTTGTGTCCCTAGGAAAAGAATAAGTCAAGCTGCTTTGAAAGCACTTTTAAATAGTTTGAAGTAAACAGTTATTCAGTCTGCCATATAGACCTTACTCTGATAAACTCCCTAGTTTCTCATATATGACCATGCAACATCATTCAGGAGAGCAACCCTGCGGTTCAGCACCATGTGGGTTACACAAGAAGTTTGTCCCCTTGATCTTGTTTCTGATTCAGCCCTCTCTCTACCACCTGTTTTTTTTTTTTTTTTTTTTTTTTTGGGGGGGGGGGTGAGATTGTTAGCAATTTAAGCATGCACAGCAGTAGAAGGTGACAGTATGAAAACAAAGTTTGTAGATGTTTGTTTGAGCTCCAAAGTGTGAGAGTTAATGTCCCTTTCAAAATGAGTACATACGGAGCAGCAGGTGTTGAAATTTAGTGCTCAGCTTCTCCTTGAATCAGGCATCTACTTTTACATTGAAGTACCTTCATTTATTCACCGAACTTTGAAAATGTTTGCTTAAGTGATTTTTCTATATTTACTTGGCAAGTTAATGGCAGAGGAGAAAGGTAGTCCTTTGCTTTATCCATCAAAGTACAGTTCCTTTTACCTGCCTCAGGCTGTCATTAGAAAGAAGCAGAAATATTTGTATTAGCCATATTTATATTTCTATGTAATCATTTTCATACTTGTGTACAGTGGATGTAGCTATATTGCTTATAAAAATCTAGAAAGATTTTCTAGAATTTTAGAAGCCTGGGATCTAGCAGACACAAGATATTCATATCAATATCATTCTCTTCTTAAAACTTGTAACCATCTCTGAACTTTCTTTGAACTGTTCCTACCTCTTTTAACAATATTTATGTTTTAATAAACATAACAATGTTTGTATTTTGAAATATTTTTTTTAATACAATTTTTACAACAGCCTGCACATTTTCCTTTAAACTGAGACAAAAATTACTGCAATCTGTATTCTCAAATACAAAATAAAATTATAAGGGTACCAAAACAACAAAGTAAAAAATGAGGAATATCATGAAAGTGAAAAATTATATGTGTTTGAAAAAGGGTTAACACATTAAAATGATAATTTATACTGTAAAATATTGAATAAAAATACATTAAAGTCTGTCAGAACATATGTTAGTGGAGAATTTTTTTAGTTGCATCTTTCTGTCCACACATTCTTGATTTTTATAGAAAGTGTACTTTTTTTGTATATATATATAAAAAAAACTAAAATAATTTAATTTATTTTTTCCCAAATGTCTGTGAAATCTATGAAAGATAAGTATAAGAGTTGCCATTATTCAGTTTATTAATAGCTTAATTTCTCTCGACCAATTATATTTGCCATTTGGGCTACATTTCACTTGAGCATATGCACAGTTTCTTAGAAAACAGGACATTTATTTTCATGAAAGTCATGAACTACAAAAAATCTCTGCAACAGATATTTTACTGAATTTGGGAACTTATATTTGTAATGTCCATAGCTCCCACAGGCACATTATGTTTGCCAAAGGAAAGATGAGGTGGCAACCTTTTGACAAACCAACCACAAATTAAAGTCTCAAGCTGGTCACTGATTTTGGGTACTTCCATTTCTGAATGTTTAACAAGAACCACTTCAGGCAGGAGAAACTGAAAAAGAAATGAAAAAGGAGGTATACAGGTTTTATACAATTATGAGCCAAAATCTTTCCAGCTCTTCAAATTTAAAATTTGTTTTAAATGAGCAAGATGAATACACTGAGTCTATATGATGCTAAAAGATGTCTGTATATATATTCCAAACTAATTGAGTAATTAATGATTTCCACTAAATGAAAAGTATCCTATGAAATAGTGTCCTTACCAATAGTGTACAGAAAATGTATTCATTTGAATACATTGAATCTAAGGTTAAATATTGATTTTATTTTAATAGCCCTAAGTAAGCAGTGATTTTTTGGCTTTTATACATTAATCCTACATTAGAGAAGATTCATTCAAGAAATTTTAAAGTTTGATGGATTTTCAGAGCTATCTTGATGAATCCATAACCTAATGCTTATGTGATATCATCTTACCTAACTCATCAGGTTCAACCCAATATTAATAGAAATATTCCTGAAGTTCAAAGTACTTACACTTCTTACACTGCAAGGGTGGACTTACATTAGTTACACAAATATCTCCTATTGTTGATGAGTACACATCATACTTTTTAGTTGGAGCACTGGCAACATTTTGTTGGTATCCATAGTCACCAGATAGGTGGATTGCATTCAGATACCAGCCTTTTAGTTTGAGATTTGTTGTGTCTTTTGAAGGAGTAAATTTTAAGGTATGCTCTAATTGACGGCTTGTTTGTTTATTTTTGAAAGCAAATTATAAGAGTGATGGACTACTTTGTAGAGAAGAATCAAGTTGTGGTGGTGATTTAGGCGGTGGTAGCTACTCACTTCCTGTGCTATGATGAGGAGTGTGTACCTCTTGTCATACTGCTGGTAGGAGGAGAAAGAAAGGAGATAATTTCTTACACCTGTTCTAACCCCCCTCGTGAATATGTCTTGTTGTGTTATAGGCAAAACATTCTGATATCATTCATTGTTATCGGACTCTCATTGCTCATAATTATTAATTCAAAAGAGGATTTTCAAGAAGTGCTTAATGGTTTATATTTTATTTTCTACTGACAGCAGCCAAAACTCCGGGTATGACTGGGCCTCTGGACACCACAGAAGAATATCAGGGTAAGATCCCCACCTTAGAACTCCAATTCTTTTTTAAAAACTTTTATTATAATGCTGTAGGTCAGGGAAGGTGTATTAACCATCATTTCACATTTAGTCTTATACTTCTTCCTACCCTTAGCAGTCACTATGCTGTGATGTACTGTCATCTTCTCACAACAGCTGACAATTTGTTCCGTATCACATTACATTATAATACTGCTTTCCAGAGACATTAATTCCTACCTGGACTGAAGTGGTAATGCACAGATGAAAAAAAGTTTCTGTCATTATGCACCTCCAGAAATTATTATACCATGCTTATATTATACAGAATGCTTACTGTATAAACATAATATAACATAACGTAAGCTCTTCTCTTCATCTCTAAGATAATTCCTCTCTTCAGCCTATCCTTTGCAAAACAAATCCAGTCAGCTGAACAATTGAAATTTTTCCATGTCTTTCCATTTCCTGGTAGGACTGCAACTCATCCCCCCTCCCCAGATTTGTATCAATATAAATAACCTGCTACAAACATAAGGACACATCAAATTTCACTGCATACTACAAGATGGTATGAACTGGCTTCTAATCTCATTGGCTATGGTTCAACAGAGGAGTAAGTTTATTCAGGACAAAGAAACTTCCTGATTTATCTTCCACATAATAGAAACTGACACTGTAAGTTCTGACCCACGCCGGGACCTGAGTTTCAGTTATTATGTAGAACAGTCCAGTACCTCTGCTCAGTGTTCTCAAAGGAAAACAGCAGATGAATATCTTTAAAAATATGAAAATAAATAAATACCAATCCTATCGGCTGTTTCTTCCTACAAAGAAAACACTGATATAGCATGACATGATAAAAATCTCCTTTAGTGCCTTTAAATTGAATGGATTCTGGCTGTCTTGAATCAAGGCTGGCAGGGAATATGCTCTCCAGACTGTGGCAGATGGCATCTGTTTTGTTTGCTTGCTCAGGTTTGCTGTGTGTTTCTGAGTGTTAATCTATGTTCTCCTCTGTTCTGCTAAAAGGCTGAGTAGCAGAGGGAGTAGAGTTGCTTTTTCATTTTCTGGGGACTCCTACAGTCTGGGTTTGGTGAAATTTTCAGAAAGGAGGAAATATTGGACCTTCTTTGGACCCAATGGATTACGTTCTACTGCAATGTCGTTTTGAAGAGCGGGTTGGGAAAAGAAGGTACTGAAGAACCCAGCTATCAGGGACTTTGAAGCACAAATAGGAATAAAGAAGGTTCCTAGCAAGAGAAGAAAACAGACAAACATATTTCAGAGGGAGAGGAAAGAAATATGAACATGGGACATATGAGGTTTGTGTGCAGTGTGTTACAACCTAGGAAGTAATAAAAGTAGCCAGGTGGAGAGCAGGGCTGAAGAAAAGGACCTGCCACAAAAGGATATGCACTTTTAAGCTGGATTCCTCTGAAGGAATATTTTTTTCTCTCTGAAGCATTTTTTCCCCTAATATTTATTTAGATTAAAAATAAATAAATAAAAATGTATTTAGGTAACATGTAAACCCTAGAATTTATTGACACCTGATATTATGGAGATCCAAAAAGGTCCATTCAAAGAGGAAGATAAATTCAGGGAAGATGGGCTCTATTTGTGATCTATTTGTGATCTATTTGTAATGGGATCTATTTGTAGATCAATGGGTTTTACTTTGGTCTCAACGTGGATGGTGTCCACTGAGAATCACATTTTGTTTTTCTTACTCAAAATTAAAAATAATTATAGAACACGGAACAGAGATCCATCTTCACTAGGGAGTCTTGCAACAGTTTTTGAAGTACTTACTGATTCAGTGCCAGTTGTCCTCTGGAGACTAAATAGGCTCCATTAGTAAAGTATTCTGGCTGACACAGTTTGTATTCACTGTGATTTATTGTTAAAAAAAATGCCTCACCACAGGTACTGGTTTAGATGACAAGGAAGGAGGTCAAACAATGAGGAAACAACAGGAGGAAAAGAAAAAAAAAAGTTTGTATTTTTTTTTTTTTTAAAAAAAAAAAGACAGAACTCATCATCTTTGTGATTTTTCATCCACCTACACTCTTATGGTTTGATCGTAGGTGGAACTTAGAACTTCCATGGTGGGTGACCAAAACAGGGTATATATTTGGATGCCAAACAGTCTGGACAAAAGTTGTCCAGTGTGGACAAGAAAATGGTGGCAGGATGGTTGACAGATTCAGTGTTAAGGTCCCTCAAGTGTTTCTTAAAAATCTGGTGCTTTTCTCTTTTGTACAAAAGGAATATTCTTTTGCACAGCTCCCTGAGTATCAATGTATTCATAGTATTCATAGAGGAATGCTTGACTAAGGATGACAGAAAGATGACATATTCTTCTGTCAGTATGTGAAGAGTAACATAGTGAAAGGAAAGTTTTCCTAAGAAGCAACATCCTTAAAATCTAACAGAAATGTTTGAAGGAAGGGCAAACTTTCCAAATATTGATAAGTAACAGAGAAAAGGGGTACAGAGAGGACCTTTTATCCAGGAGGTTTTCTAGGGCCAAAGGAATAAAAACACTTTCAACTGAGAACTCCTTCATAGCCACAATCACTATTGCATACCCTTAAGTTCTTTTTTGATACAGATGTGTATCAGGGAGGTACATGTCACTGCCCCAGTGACTGTTGGCCTGTTGCCTCTGCCCTCACTCTCAGGAAGCAGAAAGGTGGCTCTTCCTGCTGTGCAGGTAAGAAATAATTTGGCCATTCATCTGCCAACTCTGTAAGACTTGCAGCCATATTATTGTCATATTGTCTTATTCTACTTTCTGACATCCAAACTTAGGATGCACTTATACTTTTCCTCTGGTGGCAAACACATTATAAAAGATCCTTTATGCCAGCCACTCGTTGTTTTCCAATGACAGGTCAACATCTCCTCTGTTATGATGATTCCTCTGAGAGAAGAACTGAGGAAAAAATCTAAAATTTCTGAAAAAAAGTACACTTTGAGGGAAAAGTCTTTTTACAGGTGTGTTTGATATTCTCTCTAAGTACTGATAACCCAGCTGACTCTTATCTAGGGATGTCAGACTGACAGAAATGGAGATGGCATTCTCTAAGTACTTTGTGGAGCAATGTGGTAATTTTTTCCATCTTACTTCAATGTCCTTGTACAGTGCAGTCAACTTCTAATAGAGAAAGCTTCCCACATAATTTCTGTATCTTTATCTTCTCTTTGATAAAGGGATGGATGGTCTCGTATTTAATTCATTGACCCAGGAATTTGTGGAAGATCTATACTGTCTGATTGTCTCTACTGAGGACTGTTGATATTTCACAAGACAATTGATATGAATGCTGTTTGCCACATTTTTACATCAATAAGAAAGTGATACTCCTTTCTTATGTTACAGAGAATTGTGATTGTAAAATCAACAGCCTTTGTGTAATGCTCATGCATAATACTCAGGGTGACATGAAGTTGAGGCTTCTTGTTGAGCTCTCTGAGACTATGCCTGAACTGATACAAGCAAAATTTAGCTATTGCATCAGGAGGGTTAGATCCCACCAGTGACCAAAGATGAGAGTTTTCATACCCTGAGAGACACATGGTTTTCTAGTGTCTCTGTTTATTAGCAATTGCTTAACAAGCATTGTTTTCAGGTTCCTGTGAACAATTTCCTCATATTGTGTATAGCAACAGTTGATCCTTTAATTTATTAATTCATTTTTTTTCTACTGTCCCTATTAAGTGTTTGTTCTTTTGTTCTTCAGGCAAAACCCTTGTTTTCCTCCCTGACTCCTGCCTTTTAATTACTACAGGCTTGATTGACAGAAAAACAGGACAGAAGGATTTTTTTTTTTAAAGTAAATTAAGCTTCTACTTCATCCTTTGTGACACAATGTAGCCAGCTATTAACAGGTTTTGTGTGTGTGTAAGCACAAGTGAAAGGGAGTGAGAGAGACAGGGAGCCGGAGAGGGAGAGCTTCAACATTTGATGATAAAATGCAGAGCTTGAGAGAATAATCACAATGAAAAAATATATATATATGAAAAGAGAAAGTTAATTGGTCTAGAAAACTAAATTCAATATTTGGTTGTGGACTGGCTTAATGGTTTAATAACTGCCAATTTTGTATACAGGCTCTGTGTAGTTGTAATAAGAATTTCATCCCCAGCTCTTACAGGGAAAAGATAAGCAAGCAAATATACTGTGGCCACTGAATGCCCTAGTACCGTGTTTTATTATGTTTACTTTATAATCCCATCATCCCCATGCCACCAGCATGCTTGAGGGGTAGTGGAGGCAGCAGTCGGCACTCCCTGTTGGCTCCCTGTCTTTCACTGCTACCCTAAGGTACTTAAGAATGACAGTATAAAGAATTTCTGTGCAGATGAGCCTGTAGATTTGGGGAATTGGCTGCTTATAGTCAGGGATTCTTTTGGTAGACTTAATTCCTTTAGCAAGGGTGAAGAACCATCTGTGGGGATTCTTGTCATGTATAAGGAAGTTAGTCATGCTCTCAGTGGAGTTGAGTTTCTTGAATTTTAATGAAACCCATGTCAATCTGTCTCTTCTATACCCCTGCGCTGAAATCAGTGGTCAGCTAGTCAACAATCACAACAGTAAATCACAGCAGATAAGCCATGCAGGACAGCAGTGAAGAATTTACAGTCTTGTCTTTTCCTTTTTGTTCCTTCCTTTGCATTTTCTTTTCCTTCTTTCTTTTTCTTTCTCTTTCTTTCTTTCTTTCTTTCTTTCTTTCTTTCTTTCTTTCTTTCTTTCTTTCTTTCTTTCTTTCTTTCTTTCTTTTTCTTTCTTTCTTTCTTTCTTTCTTTTTCTTTCTTTCTTTCTTTCTTTCTTTTCTTTCTTTCTTTCTTTCTTTCTTTCTTTCTTTCTTTCTTTCTTTCTTTCTTTCTTTCTTTCTTTCTCTGTTTCTTTCTCTGTTTCTTTCTCTGTTTCTTTCTCTTTCTCTCTTTCTCTCTTTCTCTCTTTCTCTCTTTCTCTCTTTCTCTCTTTCTCTCTTCTCTCTCTCTTTCTCTCTCTTTCTTTCTTTCTTTCTTTTTTTCTTTCTTTCTTTCTTTCTTTCTTTTTCTTTCTCTGTTTCTTTCTCTGTTTCTTTCTCTTTCTCTCTTTCTCTCTTTCTCTCTTTCTCTCTTTCTCTCTTTCTCTCTTTCTCTCTCTCTTTCTTTCTTTCTTTTTTTCTTTCTTTTTCTCTCTTTCTCTCTTTCTCCCTCTTTCTCTCTCTCTTTCTGTCTTTCTTTCTCTCTTTCTCTCTCTCTTTCTCTTTCTCTCTCTCTCTATTTCTTTCTCTGTTTCTTTCTCTCTCTTTCTTTCTCTTTCTCTCTCTCTTTCTCTCTCTCTTTCTCTCTCTCTCTCTCTCTCTTTCTCTCTTTCTCTCTTTCTCTCTTTCTCTCTTTCTCTCTTTCTCTCTTTCTTTCTTTCTTTCTTCTTTCTTTCTTTCTTTCTTTCTTTCTTTCTTTCTTTCTTTCTTTCTTTCTTTCTTTCTTTCTTTCTTTCTTTCTTTCTCTTCCTTTCTCCCTTCCTCCTTCCCTTCTTCCTTCCCTTCTTCCTTTTCCTTCTTTTCTTCTTTCCTTCCTTCCTTCTTTCCTTCTTTCCTTCTTTCCTTCTTTCTTTCATCTTTTTCCCCCTCCTTCCCTCTTTTCTCTATTCATTTATTTTCTTTCTTTCTTCTCTTTTCTTCCGTGCCTTTTTGACTTCTGCTTGCCTGTCTGACTTCATTCTTTCAGAAAAAAAAAATAATAAAAAAATAAAATTATGATTCATTGTCATTTCTTGTCGTAGAGTGATAGGTATTTTGGAGGTTGAGGAGAGGAAATATAAATTGAAAACATTTTGGAGAAACTTTCTTTCTTTTGCTCCATCTATGCTTTTTATTGTTTAATGTTTATTTGCATGCCTTGATTTCTCTCCAATCAGTCATCTGACTTGAACAATTATTTAGTAGACATTTAGGTGAGAAGAGCCCATAAAAAGTTTAGTTTTATACTACTACACACAATAGGATACAGGATATATACTGTGTATGGCAAATGTCAGATTCAGGTTAGAAGACTGAAAGGTGATACAAGATCAGATGAAGTTAATTCATGTACACTGCCATTATCCTGAGTCCATCAACTAAAGGATTATTTGTTAAATAATCATCTTGAACACAAAATTATACTAATCCCATTTTACTAATGGAAAGCATTTTTAATCTACCTTTCAGATGACAGGTCTCAAGTTACTGTTTTTTGGGGAAGTTAATTTTCCTTCACTGTCCTGAAGTTGAATCTGTACTCTAAAATAGCTAGGAAAAAAATGGTTGTGTTTAAAATACCTTTTATTTTTGTATAATCTGAAAGAAGCTTTCAGTTTTTAAAATATGTTGGTATTTTTTATAAAGTTACAAGAAGTTTCCTCAAATATCTTAAGATGTTATCCTTCTTCCATCCAGCTCTGTAAGAGTATCAGAAAGTCTGTCCTGTAGAAAAAAATCCAAAACTCCATCCAAACTGATATGAAATGTCCAAAATATTAGAACCATGTCAATACTTTTATTTTCTTAATTAAGATATATTATGTTTTGTTTCCACTGTTTTATATAAATCATATTTGCTTTAATTCATCTTTCTTAATACATCTTTTTAAATTTGACAGTTACCTAAACAAAGCTTTAAATGTTCTAAGTATGCAGAATTATATACTTCTGCATTTTGATAAAATGTTTTATAAGAGAAAACTCCATTTTGGAGATAACCACATAAACTACCTGTTCAAGCTCAGTCTTGATAGCAATTCATTTTACTGTTATAGAAAATGATACCAAAATTTCCTCTCTTGATAGTTATCTGTCTCTTTAATTTCTTTCAAAGCTCAATGAAGAAGGTAGGACATTTAGGTTTAGGATCCTCATTTAGTTGTTATGAGCCTTTTTTTTTTTTTTGAGGAGTTTAGTTTATGTTTTACTGTGAGAAGTCAGACATTAGATTTATTTTATTTTATTTATTTATTTATTTATTTATTTTAGTGGGTACTCCAGGAGCTACGTTATAGCAGAGTCACTATTCTGAGTCTGGCACAGATGTGAGAGGACTTTGAATGGGGTCATCTCATCTCACTACACCTAAGACCCCACAAACTGAGTTCTGCTCTAGGCTATTTCTGTAGAACCCAGCAAAAGATTGAAGTAAAACTGGCAACTCAATGGAGTAAAGCAAACCTGTCTAAAGGCAGTTTCTCCTATCTCTAGTTAGTGTCTGAGGTGGACCAAGTAAATTGCCATACTTTTATAAGACTAATGGTGCATGAGACCAATGGTACTGAACATGTAGCTTTGTTATTGATGAGAGTTGCTGTCAGGTTGAAATAACTTAATCAACAAAACCCTTTCTTATAACCATTTTTTTTAATGAAACTTCTATCTTTCTCTTACACAGGGTAAAGCTCAGACTATTTCAGACAGGTAGGGTGTCCACTGGGGCTTTGATAACTGATGGGGTGCTCAGGAACTGTTGATAATGGTTGTCAAATTAGTATCTAGAAAAAATAGACTGAAATCTCATATAAAAAGATACTACCAAATTTAAACTTTCTGGGAAGCAATGAGGCAATGACCAAAGACCCAGCATATTTGCCATGTGTATGTTCACATGCTGTAATGAATTTGCTGCTGAAACCCATTACCCACACAGGAATTGCAGCTGCTTCTATTCCCAGCCACATTCCCTTATTTTGCAATATCAGCACTGTCAAGCTTTTTTCTTCCTTCCTATTTCATCTATTATAAACTGCAGACTTTTAGTCTGAGTATTCAGATAGCCATGAACCTGTCTGCATCATGTAGCTTTTGTTGCTTGCATCCTGCCTTTACGTGTTTATTTCTTGTGCTTAGTACAGCATTTTCTAATCTGTAGTTAACCACTGTCAAAACTGATCAAGAATTTGTCCCTTTCCTATATTTTTTCCTATATTTTTTATTTTCAAAATTTTTGTAAAAATTAATGAAGCATGTTTTGCTAAAATGGAGTTGTTGAACTTTTACAACTGAAATATTTGCTGCATTTGTGAGAAAGACTAAAGCATGGAGGAAAAAAACTAATGTATACATATTCCTTACTAAAAGGAACTACAAACGTGGCATGAAATTTTATTGTTTATTTTTAAATTGTATAGCTTGCAAATCTTAAGGAAAAATATGCTTATGCTACTAATCAATTAAGTCTAGTTTATTCAGACTTGTATGTAAAGTACATTAAAGTGCTAGCCTGAATATCTCCATCTAACCATGGTTTCTACCATCTAACTTGCATCTAGGATAGATGGTTTGAAATTATGTCAGTATACCAGGTTAGGAAAAGCACTGAAAAAAAAAACCAAAACCATAATCTATACCTTCCATTTGTAATAGGAGCTACAATTAAATGCCTTTGCCTAAGTTATTGTACTTCAACAAAAAGGTTAGACCAAATTTATGTGTGAACAAAAAAGAACCCAGGCTAAAAATAAGGAATTTTCATGTGAAGCTGTAGGAAAGGGTAATCTTTAGCTTATACTCATCATAAGCCTTTGTTGCCTAGCTTTTTGTCCCTATTGTCATTATGATCTCTTTTTGACAATAGTTGCCCTACTGAATTCATCACTTTGTTCCAAAGCGTAAGGCTTAACTCTCAGTGTTTTCTCTCCCTTTTTTCCTCTTTTCTTTGTTCCTTTCAAACAGATTACAATCTAGTTTGACTAGAGCCTCATTCCACTGAATGAAATATACTGTAAAGAAAAGATGACATTCAAATCACCATTTAAACATCATAATGCCAAAGGACTCTGCACTTAACTTTTAGACTCCTAAAGCCAGTATCTCAGTTAGATACTGAAGTTTCTGAACAGGGCACAGCCAAATTTGAGGATGTCTGGAATTTTACTTCCAGAATTTGAACCTTTCACTTCTTGTACTGAGGGACCTACCTCTGGACTGACCTAGGTAGTTCTCCAAGGTTGGGATTCCAAACCTCAAATCAGATCCAGTCTTAACTTCACTTTTGTCTAAGTGCATGGAAGTGGGGATATTTGACTGTTATAATAACTAACTGATGAGGCCCTTCTGCCAGAAGAGGTATACGCCAGCTTTCTGGACTATTTTATCCGTAAGATTTTCAAATTATCAGTGACTTTTTGTTTACTCTTACAAATGACTCTGAGCAAGTTTCTTAAGACCTTCCCTATAATCTGTGGAGGTACAATCAGTGGTTTTATCTCAGAAGTATGGCCTGACCACCAAACAATAATCAAAGATGAGAGAAAGATAATTTATGTTCTGTTTGTGTCACTATGTGGTAAGAGTTCTAATATCCACTGGCACAGATTGTGAACAAACAAGGATCAACATGATTATGAATAATAAGAACCTTCCCTGAGACACCACAATAACCACAATAACACAATAACATTGCTCAGAGAGCTTGTGGAACATCTGTGCTTGAAGATAATCAAGACACGAATGGTCAGCCTTGGCAACCTGCTCTAGCCGAACCTGCTCAAGCACCATGGTTGAACCAGACAATATCAAGAAGGTCCATCAAATCCCAGCTATTCTGTGATTCTTTGATTCTGCGACTTAGACAAAACAGGGCCAGCTGAGTAGCAGTAAGAGAAATCTAACCTGAACAATTATTTCAATGTTTAGCATGTCACACAATTAAGATTGCCTACAACAGAGCTGATAAGTGATCTTGTCTTTTCCATGCACTTCTTCATCTATCAATCTCCATGATTTTTAACTGTATCTATAACTAGGACTGTCCATTCTTTAGTGTGAGGGATACTGTACTTCGTGAAGCCCATCAGCATTTCACCCTAGCTTGGTTACCATGTATCAGAATAAGACCAAAAATTTACTTGGACTGTATGAACAGCTCTGTTATGTCCTTCAGAAGGAAAATTTTTATTCCTCCTCACATGTTTTTCCTCCTTTAACCACACTGGAATGGTGTTTGATATAATGACGATGATGATGATATCAGCAACAACAACTTATTGTGGAATATTTCTTTCTGTGGTTGACAGTACTTCAACACCATTCAATTAATGCTACTGAAATGAAAAAAAAAAAAAAAAAGTTAGGTTCAGCTGTCTGACTAATAGCAGATAATTTATCATTTCCACTTACCTTCAAACTCCATAGCTCCACAGATGAACAATGTGAGTGGTCTTCTAGTATGGCTTAATTAGTTCAAGATATGTCGCAGAAGATGGATAAAGAGAAAGATAAGTTTAATTCAACAACACTACATGATAAAACAGTGTTTTTAGGTAAACTGCCTCCTCTAAAATTTGTCTTAATTCAGGGTACATGCAAGAGCACAAGATGGAATCTAGACTTCATGGGACAGAACAAATACATATCTGCTTAAGAGCAATTCCAAATATACACTTCTGACTTAAAAATAAATATTCACATAAAAATGTAGTATTCATCATAAATGCATGTAGGAAATATTACTTTAAATACATATAAAATTATCAAAATAATTCTACCAAATAAAACTACATGTGCAATTTGCTAAACAAGTCTAAGAAGGACAGTGGTCTGAGAACAAAAAACGAACCGGGTATTTAGCAAAAGACCGTGCTCTGCGTGTAGATAAGTTTCTTACCCCATGAAAATCAATCTATTTATTTTTAGGTGTCTAAATATAAATTTCGCTATCACATTGAACAGCCCAGTTAGAGAATACACTTATACAAATTTGATTAAAGTGCTAAGGAGAAACTCTAGATGGAGAAAATTTGCTGGTTATGGCATGGTGTGACAGTGGGCAACTTGTAATATTCAACTTCCAGCTTAAATTTTCTAATAGGGTATGAAATGTACTTTACAATATTCATTCGTTTTACCTTAGGGCCATTGGCTCTGCGCTGCCCTTGCACAGGTGTCATAGGGAGTTGGTGGGCTGTACGTCAGTTCCATTAGAACGTGAGAACTAACTTGATAATTCAAAAAAAAAAAAAGACCATAAAGCTCCAAAGAGCTGTGTTTATAAGTTTTCAAATAGAGGCTGAGAAGCACCAATAAAGTTTGGATTCAGCTCAAGTGCATCATCAACCTCAGGCAGCTTCCTGGTATTTTTATTTATTTATTTTTTATGATCCATTTGTCTAGTCTCATTGAAAGATCTATAGAGGAAATTACTGGGGCAGAATGTAGATCCAATTGCACATTGTGCAATAGGAGCAAATGATTCCTGTTCTCATCATTAGGATCGATAATTTGCTAAAGCAGTATTAACAAGAGCAACAACTTTACTAGGTTAAGGGGGTTTTGTACTGAGTAATGACTGCCTGGAGAAGGGAAGAACAGAGGGAGTAAATCCTAGCAGCCTTTTACTATTGAGGTAGCACATGCAAGTGAATCAATAGTGGCTGTGGTAAGGTAGTGCTGTAAAGATGCTTTATTGGTTTGACAAAGTAAGCTGGCAAGGAAGCTGCTGCAAGTATCAGTACAGTCAAATCTGGTCCAAACACAGAACTGAAAACTAGCAGCCTTCACTTTTCTGGAAGCACTAAACAATTTTAGGGGCATAAGAGCCTATGTCATCCAACTTAGCCTTACATCAAGGTTACGAGCTGTCCAGACACTTCAAACATTTTTGTTTAGTCACAAAAGACACCTTACCTCAGACATTTGCAAAGGAATTTCTCAAAGGAAGCCATTAGCAGATTTTATGTGAGTACATTGCAAAAGAGAAGCATAAGGGAACATTGAAGAGCTTAGTTTTGATTTGCATCATCCTAGAGCTCTTCCTACCCAGCTCTGCACTCCTACCTGGGGCAGCTAAAGAGAGTCTCAGTGCTTAACTCCCTTTGTAGCCAGAGAGACTTCTCCAAGGGGTGCCTTGGTCTTGCTTAGATCTGCCTGGCTCTCTAAAGCAGCCTGTCTCTCTCCATTTAGTGCATAGGGAGCCTATGGAGACTAGGCTCCCGAGTTAAATCCTTCACTTAGGTTCCTAAATTTAGAAATGCTGAATCTAAACCAACAAGTGCACAGCCACTGAGTTAGTAGTTTTTCAGCAGAGAGTCCATAAGTTATTAAAGGATGCTGCACTTATTCTTTGTGGGATTTACTTTGTTGTTGTTGGTATTTGAACATATTTTAATTACAGTTTCACTCAACAGAAATTTGGTGGCAAATATGAATTTCAACTTTGTTTTCAATAAACTCCAATGTTAGCATCCTTTCATTATCATCCATTATCTTTGCCCATGCCAAGGGCACAATAAGCCTTAAAATAGTCTTAAATAAGGACTCTTTTAAATAAGTCCTTTATTTTATATTTTCTTTATCGTATTTTATTAGTAGCAGTATTCATAGTAGTGATAATAAATAATACAACTATGCACATAAAAGAAAAGTGTAAATAAATAGTTTTAAGTCTTTTCATGCCCTTAGCGTGGACAAAGATAATGGTGTTTATTATTATTGTTTTTGTTATTCTTACTATCACTATTTGCAGTTGTATTGCAGTAGTGCTTAAGAAAGAGCTTCAGCAGGATTTCATTTAACTATATGTTATACAAACATAGGACTGCTTCAAAGAATTTATAAGCTAAGTACAAAACAGAGCTAGTGAATGCACACATACACATATTTTTATTGTTATTTCTCTGTGTGTGAGTAGGTTTAAATGTATTTTCTGTCTTTTCTGACTAGAACAGGACAAGGTGATGACCACAGTGCACTAACAACCTAAACACAATAAACAAGCCCAGAATCTTAGATTTGTTTAAGTCTAAAACTCAGAGAAAACAAGGATATGAGATTGAGAAAATTCCATGAAATTCACATGAACTTAGTCAAACGAGATTTACATAACTCTCCTTCAAACTGCATAAGGTTCTACCCAAAATCAAAACCAGAAAAGATCTGACATTCTTTAGTGCCAAATGTGGGATGAAATCCCATTGCAGAAGCTTTTGCAGGAAAATAGGATCAGACACTACTCATCACCAACTCTTCTGCTTAGCAGCATTATTGATTCTAAGCCATATGTTAAATATTTTAGGGATTTCAGCCCTTGGAATTTCGTTTTTCTCTATGGGCAGTCAAATGATCTTCCCTTGTGACAAGATGTTGAGCCAACAACTAGACACATAGCTAACTATAATTCACAGTTTTGGTAACGTAAACTTAGAGTTCTGGACAGATTTTAAATGGATGACTATTTTTGGAAGGAGAGAATGCACAAGAATGATTTTAGCTATTTATTATCTTCAACCAGGATTTCTGAAAGAGAAGAGAAAGGGAGGGAAAGCAAAAAAGGCTGTGCATTGTCTTCTGACAGTCTGTTATGACAAACAGAAACCCAACAACTAAAAATGTCCATTTTTGAGCCTGGAGGCATCACTGCAAATGAGACTTGTAAGTTATGAGCTAAACTATCCTTGATCTCTTCTAACATCAGGAAACAAAGACACTTCCAGAGAATTCAGACAGCCTGGAGATGCCTTACTCGTTTTCAGTGGCTGTAGAAAGTATATGGATGCATGTCACAGAATCCTTCATTACGTGATGAAAACAGAAGCCTTTCTGTCTCATTGTTCTGGTGCAGGCTATTTGAGTTTGAAGATTATTTAAAAGCAGACTCAGTTATATGCATAAAATACAGCACTGACTATGGATTAGAGAGGGGCTGCCAAGTGCAGCATTCAAACACCTGGCAATATTGATTTTACACTTTTCCTGTGATTCTACATCATGTTCCTTTAGTTTCAGGCAATCTCTATAACTTTTATACTGACATAAATTGTGATAAAAAAGGAATCAAATAGTCCCCCTTTCCCCTCCAGGAATAGTTAAGAAAGCTCTACAGCACCATTAATATTTTTGTTAATGGAGGTGATCTCAAGGAGGGCAAAAGTACAGAGAAAGTTAAATCTAAACTCTTAGTGTGTTTTTGTTGTTGTTGTTGGTTTTGCTTATTTGTTTTTGTTTCTGTGTTGGCTTTAGATTTGCTCTCTGTAATGACAAACGTAAGAAATAAATGTAAGAAATAAACATTTATTCATATGGAAAATTCCTGTTATTATATGATCACTATAAATTTTTCTTAAATGCATGCAATCAGAAGTAATCTGACTATCTCAGATGAATCTTTTGGTTCAGTTACAGACCAGAAGGAAAAACTACAGGTACAAAAGCCATCTTCAAGAAATTATGTGGGATATAATATATCCTTTAATGATGTTGTCCCTGCACTTGATGAATACCTGATAGTTTGTATATTGAAATAAAGATAAGAAGTGGATGCAGTCCTCTGAAATCCTGCACGTTACACTATGGGAAATGGGAGGACAAGTACCCTAAAGAACCCGTTTATGTTCAAAATTCATAGAGTCTTAGACTTTCGTGTTTGCAGAAGTAGTATGGAGGGATATTTTTGGCTTTGAGATTTACAAAGGGATATATATTCTTGTTGTTCCTTTTGTCAATAAATTCGTGCAAGTCCTCTAATATAGCTAATAGTGTTGCCTTAGATTCTAAACTCTAGTATGAAGTCAAAGATATGGCATGTTCAGCCTTTTGACAAAAACTTAGATTCTGAATGTTGCTGTTTGAGTAACTAAGAAAGAGCAAAGTCAGTATTTTGTCATGTCTCTATTATCAGAGGAGGTTGTAGAGAATTGACCAGAAGGCAGTTGTGATAATACTGTCATTTGTATATCTGTGAATGTTAATAAATGCACTTCTTGTCCACTGATATATTTTTCTCCATAAATTTGATTTTTAACAGTTCCAGTAAATACTTTGTACAAGAGCTGCAAAGAATAGAGTCCAGTAACAATGTTGGTATTAAAGATACTTAGAAGGGATGAATAAAAAAAGACAGAGATGAGCAAGAAAAAGATGGAAAGACTCACAGGATTGGAACAGGACTTAGTGGTCTGTCTGTCACAGAAATGACTTAATTAGAAAATTAGCAGCATCATCAAGAGCTAGAAGTGCACAGCTAAGCTTTCTGAGTAGTCTTTCAATCCGCCTTCATTGCTTGGATCATAGGCTTCTTTAGGGCACATTAGCATTGTTTATTTAAGCAAATAATCTGGCTGCTCCCACAGGGGCTTCTGCCTCTTTGACTTCACCACCCAAAAATCAGACAGATCATCATATATCAACTCTGGGAGCTGAAAGGAATTTTAATAGCAGTGAAGTTCTATTTCAATTCTTGTACATACACAGATGAGTTTTACAATTGCAAGCCATATGACATGAGAGACAGTAGTGGCAGCTTTGAATTTCAAAGGTCTTAAGTTCCCAAGAAGGTGCTTTTTAAAGCAAAATCTTAATGAATTGAGTAAAGTAAGCTTTTCAGCATAAGCATTCTTGAGATTACTTCTGGGAGGTGTTCCAGTGAATAAGTAAAAGAAAAAGTTGATGTTGTAAAATGTTTTCTTAGGACTCTACTACTTCCTCTGTAATGAAATCAAAGTAAGAATGAAGTAGGCATTTAGGAAGAGTTATGGTATATCCTTCCTTCAGTGGCCCTGGAAATAGGTTAAAGCTTGGATAGGTACATAAACATTAATATACTATCTTTTTTAAAAGATCATTTTGGGAAAAAAATATCCAGTTCAAAATATTTGGGGAATTAAGACTGAAAAGTGAGTAGGAAAGCAGCCCTGAATACCTTTAGATGGGGCAAATGTGCCATGTGAAGTCAGATAATTCATTTCAGGCCAAAGTCTTTGAATTATCTAAGTAGTTTGAAAGCCACCTGTGAAAGAACACTTTGTTTTGTCTAAAAAGAAAAAAAAAAATAATAATATAGAGAAACATCCAGAGGAGAGAGTTCTTAAAGAAAGTAATAGGGAAATTCACAAAACTCCCACAAATAGCCGTCTTGCTAGTTTAAGTCTCATAGAGGTCTGTGGTTGTAGGAAAAAAAAAGAGTATGAGACAAATCCAAATGTCTTGGAATTGATCAAATTTCTGAAAGTATATCTAACTGGTGAAAGATTGTATGATTTTAAACATGGACAGTCATAGATTAGACTAAAATTAGAGAAGAGAGGTCTATTGACGCTGGTTTGTCTCTGACAGTGCCATTCATGTTGCCTGAGAGACCCAAATAATTAGGAAGACTGGCCACAGGAGAATAAATAAATAAATAAATAAATAAATTACCTGTCATGGACAAATCTAAAGAGTTGTTGTTCCTGAGATGTAAATAATATTCAATTTGATGGAAATGGCTCCTAGATAGAAATGTGGATGGGGATTACACTTCCTCAAAAACAAGTAAGTAAAGAACACCAGCTAGGAATGCATGAATTTGCTTACATTAGGATATTTGCCAATTTCTTTGCCTGAACAAACCTGCATTTATATGGTTTCTGGGATTTCCTTGAACGGGAGATTACCTTTAAAGCTAAGATAATATAAATGTTTACAAGAAATTCATGATAAATAATAGATCCCAGAAAAGGAATGAACTAGAAGTTGGCGTTTCACTGCCATTGTAGAAGACAAGAAAGAGAAGAATCTTCCAGACAAATTATGTTGCTTTTTATAATAACGTTGCTAGATTTTAGCTAAGTTTTAATTAAGCTACTTTACATTCCTCATAGCTTGTGTTTGCATCCCTGACAAACTTAGAATAAAGCATATTTTTATTTTTGGAATTGCTGTACTTGCTTTTCACTCTCAGTTGACATTGTCATATATTAGAAACCTACATGGCTTTAACAGTTGAAATGTTAATTTCATTTTTTAGAATCACAGAATGGCTGAGGTTGGAAGAGACCTCTCTAAGACATTTTGTTCAACCATCAGCAGAATAGGACTGTAATTACCACTGTTATAAGAAAAATAGGTTTTTGTTTGTTTGTTTGTTTTTGCATAAATATTGAGCTTTAGGAGAAGAGAGGAGCTGGTTACTCCTCCATTAAATATATCGAAGGTGATTGGACTCAAAGGGCCTGAAGAGTACTTATATATAACTCACCTCTAAAGCAGTATTAGCTGCTCTATTCCAGGTAGATGTTCATCCAACCTGTTCTTAAGTTCTCTTGATAGAGATTCTATGAGTTCCCTAGGCTATCTTTTCCAGTGCAATGAGAACACTACATAATAGCAAAGTGGATATATCAACTTTCATTGAGCATACACAGGCTATGTTTTTGCTAGCTGGGCTCTTTGTAGCTTAACAAGAAGTTGTGCTGGACAGATTCTAATTAGATCCATAGCCCCCTTGTAGGTTCACTCTGAAATGCCTTTTACCAGTTTCCTGATTAAAGTCCAAATGAAAAGGACGCCAAAAGTCTGCCAAGCAGGATGCCAAGCCACCAACAAGAACTTAAACAGTAAGAGTACTGAATTGTGGGAGCTCACAGAGTCATGTCTATGCTGCTGAAATGAGATAACATGAGAAATCTGCAGCAAGGCCATGGTGACACAATCTCATTTCTAACAGTGGCTTTCTCATAAGAACCACAGCTGCCAGGGTTGAAAGAGTGAACTGGTCTGAAAAAGTCTTATGAGTTCAAAGAGGGCTGAGTGCAGTTTGTTTTCCTCATTTTGGCTTGCTTTTTTTTTTTTTCTTTTTTTCTTTTTTCACTGATTTTTTTTTTTTTTAATTTGTAGTCTTGGAGATATGTATGCTCAGTTTAGCTGCAGAGTAAATAGAGATTTAGGGAATGAAAGTGCTTCTTTCTTCAGACTGTATTATGAAAAGAGACATGTACCATCTAGCTGACTAGTTTGTGAGGTAAAAGTTTTTTGTTGTTGTTGTTGTTGGTTGGTTTTTGACTTGTGTTTTTTTATTTTTTTTTGTCTTTGTTCCTATAACAGATTTATTTTCTTGTTTATGTAATAAGAAGGGAGGAAAGGAAGTGAAGAGAAGGGAAGAGAAAAAAATATTGGCAGACATAGAATGGTTTGTTTTGGATATACTGTGTTTTTTTTTGGTTTGGTTTGATATGGTTTGATTTAAATCTATTTCTAATTAGGGCTGACTGGTCCTGATTCACTTTACATAGTTCACTTTTACAAGAACTTAAATCAGTGTTAATGTGACCTGGGTTTTAAGTTAACAAAGGCATTAACTCCATATCACATATTTGAGAAAAAGATCAGACTAGCTTTAGGAATTCCCAAAATGCAGCACAAGTGTCTCAAAGGAACAGTTTAATTGCAGACATATAATTAAATATAAAATTATTAGATACAACTTAGACAAAGTCTATGTAGCTTCTAGCTTGTTTTCCCCTAGTTCTGTGGCACTCCATGAACAACACTTTGGAAATCTAATGAATGATCTTTCCAAGCCGTAATGTCTCCAACTGATGAAGAAATATGTTTCTATGTTACATTTTCTGCATGGAAAAGATATTTTAAAATGCACTTTTGGAATGATTTTCATAAATGACAGAATCAAATTTTTGACAATTTTAACTGTGGAAAGCCTTGAGGATTATCTGTCTTATATTTTTGTATAATTACAATGAAACGGTGGTGGTTATAAGGTTAAACATAAAAACTTCTGAAACTTCACTGGAACTCTACCATTAATTGTTTCTTTGTGAAAATGACTTTATTCTACTTTTTGTGACATTCATTTTTGATTTAATTACTCATATTCATTGCCAGTAAGGAAACCCACATTGGTAGGGCAAGGAAAAGCATAAAGCAGAGAACTGGAAAAAGGGAAAGAATCTATTAACAGGATTTCAAAATAATAGAAAGCCAAATGTAAATGAAAGTTCAAAACTGAAGCAGTGGGAAAGGCAAAAGACATCTAGAATGAAATGAATGTTGTAGAAACATAATTGCATATTTGAATAAAAGAGAAAATAAGAAAATAATGGACTAAAATAAGGTGACTCAGTCATGAGAAACAAAAGAAAACTGCAGGTATAGCTATGGATTTTTGTATGTGTGCTGTATTAGCTCATACATATATGCCCAGTGATTCCCAAGTGTGCACTACATCATCAGATTTCAGTCATTTTTTTTGGATTTGGTCCCACCAACTACCTAATTCAAAGCCAGGATCACTTATGGCTCACAGTCTTTGCACCCACATGCTCTTCTTTGCCACAGCCTGACTAGAGCTCAATGAACTTCCTCCTGATATACTCTAGGAGTGAAATTCCTTGTTTTCATGAAAGCAAAAGATGCATGAAAAATACCAGGGAGTGAAAGAAATCACCTACATCAGCTCTTTGCTTGCCCCAGCATGGTGTACAAAAGCAACATTTCAAGTAGAAACTGCTCAACAGAAGGCATAATTTTTGTCTTGGGAAAACGATGAAAATAAAATCCATGTGCAACTTTCATATTTCTTGTTGAGAAATCTTCTCTGATTAGAATAACCCAGTTCATATAAAAGTCATTTGAAATAGGAGGAAAATAAGATGTCAGAACTGGCAAAATAGGAAATGGTTAGACTTGAACTGTCTTTTGAATATCATCATTTTAGAAGTAACAGGTTATGAGTTTTGTGCCATCTGTATTACCAAAACCAGGGAACAAAATCCCAGGCAACCTTATTCTCTGCTTATGCAGTACTGAACAGTGCTTACCCACAGCCATACATTTGGAACAACCCCATGTGCTTTCTGAATGAAACAGAGATCTATTGCCAGAGAAGACTTTGTGTCTGGGGACTGAGAAAATACCAGATTACATTTTCATCATCTGTAAACCACAGATTTATAGCTGCAAAGGGTCTGGCTTGTTATATTAACTGCCCATTAGCTTCAGAGAAAATAATGACTTGCAAAACATGAAAGAAAAAAAAATAGAATTGCAAAGATGGTAGAATCATTTACTGACAGCTTCAAAACTGGCTTCAGAAGGTATTCCTTCTGGTAGGACTGGCAGACCCAGTGTAATGGCTTTGCCATGACAAAGAACAGCCATTTATCAAAGCAATATTCATCCCAGTTCCCCCCTGCCAGCTATTTTCAGTCACACCTTTATGGAAGAGAGAGAAAGAAACCTTCTGATTGCATATGGTCTCCTTTTTTTTATATATATATATATTTATTTTTATTTTTTACATAGCAAACAGTTCACTGCCTTTTTAGGCGAGTCTCATGTCCTGTTAGACTTTCTAGACCTTGATGTTTCCTTGACTAACAAACCTGTAACCTATAAAGCCAAATGAAATAGGAGAGCATACAAAGAAGGAGACCTGTGCAGTGGCTTCTTCAGTCTCTTATTAGACAGTGGAGGACAGATCCTGTTCTTGGTCACATTTCTGTAAGAAGAGTATCTCCAGAGATTTCACTCAAACTGCAGTGGTGTAAATCTAGATGAGAATTTGTTCACCTGTGACAGCAGCTCTAAACTTAATAGAATTGTGAAGATTGAGGGGTTAAAGTAATGAGTTCCTCAACAGTTCACCTCTTACTGCCAAGTATTCATTAAGCTTGTACTGGACGTCTTAGACAGTCACCTCTAAAGTCTCTGACTTTCTGGTGAGGATACAGTCAATCTTCTCTGTAATGTCCTCAAAACTTATATCTCTGAAATGTGCTTTCATTAGATTGCTCTACAAATCACCCCTTTAAGACCAATTCTAAATATGCTTTCTGAACTGTAGAGTGATTAGTGCTGAATGCAGTACTTTGGGTGAGGTCCTAACGAAATACACTGTATTTCCTTAACAATAATTGAGTTGAAGGCTTTAATATAAGGTGTTTTTTTATTATTAAAATAACTCTCATATCTCTCTCCAGGTCAATATGCTTAGTACCTTCCCATTAAGCAGATATTATGTCCTTTTATTACATTCTCCGAGACTCATTATTCTGCATTTATCTGCATTGAATTTGCTATCTATTAGCTCAAGCACTTAAATGATCTAAATCCTTCCCTACCTGACTGTATTGTTTCTCACGGATGACCTTTCCTCCCAATTTAGTATCATCTGCACACCAAAAATTTTTACTTTAAATAATATGCTCTGAGTCATTTAAGGTACTGAAAAAGCAGTGGTTCCAACACTGATCCCTGTGGTGCCCCTGGCACAAGTAACTTTGCTGCAGCTTTAAAGCATAACTCACAATGTACAATCACACCAGCTGCAGTTTAACAATATGGCATTCTCCCTTTGAATGAGAGGTAAAGCCTTGCTTAATAAGTATCCAATTTTTATAAAGAGTCTTCTGGATTTCTTGAAAACAGATGGTTAACACTTCCACAGAGCTTCAGGGCATGTCTGCGCTACAGCTGCAAAAAGCCCAGTGCTTGCTAAGCACCAAGAAGCAGCTGGGGATGGCTCCACTGATCCAGGACAGGTGAACCCCAGCCACTTCAACTGCCTTTGTACAGCACCATGTTTCAACCAATAAGCCCTACCAAAAACTTGGTCACAACATCGCTTGAGTGTGGCTGTGTTGGCCCTGGAGATGAATTTGTAACCCTGCCCAGCCCTCTGCTGCATGTGGTCAAGTTCGATGGGACCTATGTCTCACTCTTTGCACAGGGTGGATGTGCCAGGTCAGCTGCAGAGGGGCGTTAATGCAAGGATGAAAGCTAGGATGCTGACAGTTTGGTCAGGAATCCCTACCCATGAGGAAGACTGAGGCTGAGGGCTTCACACTGCTTTACTTTTAGTACCTGATTGAGATACGTGAATTGAAGATGAGCAGCCTTGGACTTCCCAGATGGTCAGTGGGGAAGACAGGCCTGTTAAACTGTGGTCTCAGCACCCCTCGGCCTGTCTGCATGTGTTCCCAAACTTCCCAAATTAGGCAAACAAAATATTTGAAATGTGTCAGATGGACTCCTTCCTCTTGTGCGCAGGGATTTTCCTCTTCTACTGTAACCCGTTCTCTCAAAGCTCCCTTCTCTTGATTAGCTTTCCTCAACTCTCTTTGATTGAAGGTTTCAAATCTGATTACTGTATTCTAAAGGGCCACACTGTGCTGCGGGCCTTTCTTACTCTTGGGTCTGGGTTGCACCTACAGCGATGTGTGTATTCCCTGTGGCTGGGAGATAAACACCTCGTTGAGGACAGGCAGTGGCGTATACAGCCAAGGTTTGCATTACCTTGGAAAGGAGGGGCAAAGAGGTTCTTGTGAGGAAATCAACACAAATGCTTCAAGAGCTGTATTTTACTTTAGTAATTGAAATGTGTCTCAGCTCCCAAACTTGTGCTGATATTTTCCACTTACTGTATTTTTCTTCCTGCAGAAAAATAGTTTGCTATGACTGAGTAGATTATCTTTTTCCTAACAGCAGAAAAAGAAGCAATTGTGTATGCACAATTTTAAGTTATTTAAATTCCATTGCCTCAAAAAGTGATTATTTTCTTTCCCTGTGAGGCGTTCCAACAAATTTCATGCAGTCAAGGCAAGCTTAGCTACTTCTTTCTTTGGCTTTTTCACTTCTCTCTGTTCCCTCAGGATGTTCTACAATGATTATTTCTTTCTGTCTTCATTTTATCTCTCCTTCTTTCTTCCTTATTTATTTATTTATTTATTTATTTATTTATTACAGCTCATTCCCCTGAGGGAGTCTGCAGCAGTAATGCTGAAGCACTGCTAAATGCAATAAGGAAAAATCATCCATATTTGATGGCGTCACAGCACTAGCATGTTGGATAATCTGTTATCGCACTTATATAGCATGAATCAGCATGAAAATATTTTCCAGAAATCTGTATGTTTGAGTGTGATTTTATTAAATTGAAAGCTGATTCTATCCCTTTCCCACAGATGTTATCAGACTTTTTTAGATGAAATAAAATAAAAGAAAAGGAGATAATAGGTCTCACGAGATGCATACATATTTAGAGCCTTTTGACATCTCGGTATTTCAGACATGTAATGTTTTGAAAATGTTTAATCCTGAATTTATAAAGCTCTAGAGAGTGAAGTTTTCCATTCAACTGATAACATAGGTCATAGATCCCAGCTTCTTCATAATACCACACTAAAATATGTTCACCTGATGAAGAGGGCCCAGCCATACAGATGATGAGGTATTTCATATTTCATGTCAGTTTACACTCTTCTTTTGAAACTGTTTGAAAGAGAAAATGTTTAATTCACATTTTTCTGACACAGTCTCTGTCCATTAGAAAGTTAGGGAAAGAAATAAACTTACTTCATGTAAAGAACTTTGAAAGTGTCACATGGCAGCAGTTTTCTGGAGGTTAATTGCCACTGATACTTCTCACAGATACCAACAAGAGCTAAGCTTCTTCTCTGTTATAATCACTCTTAGCCACTCATAGCTCTGTAGCTTATCATCATTCTCTCTCTTTTATTTTTTTTCATCTTTTTCTCCCTTTATTTTTTTTCTTTCACATGGAAAAGTATATATAGATTTCACATTGTTTGATTAAAAAAAAAAAAAAAAGACCTGAAAACATTTTTTTTCTCATTTCTTTATTTTCCCCTCAAATTTTTTTTTTTTCTTGCATTTTTTTTTTTTTTAAAGTTCAGAATACTTCTGGCCAAACATTAGATTATCTGAGTAAAAGAATAGCATTTTATACCCCCAGCAGTAAGATAAAACCTTTTTGATTTGCCTAGGCTGAAGATTCAGGATTTGCACTTCGTTATTAACCAAGCTAGGCTTTCATACACTTTATACTACAGGTCCCAATCTGACCTGAAGCTGATAGCAAATTTGTCTTTCATCAAAATAATAAAATAGGTGATTCTAACTTTTATTTTCCTCCAAATGTGGTCCTTGTTGTTCCACAGAGATTTTGATGAAGCACTTCTCTGAATTCTCAAATATCAGAAAATTTCTTTCTTTCCCGAGGAAAGTGTGACCAGCTTTTCTGTGTAAAAATAGATGTCTGATATTGAAGGCCTAAACTAAGACTTGCTGAAGTCAGTGAATATTAAACTATTCATATAAAAGAAGCTATCTGTTGAATAGTACCATTTCTTTGTCCTTGTGCTAATACAGACATGATAGAACTAGCAGGTAGGAAACCTGGGTTCAAGACCTTCCTTAGCAAAAGAAAAATTGCTCTTTTAGCAATTTCATATCAGAAGTCCAAACTGGTCTTGAAGAGAGTGTTTTACTCTCCCTCCAGATGTATAGTTTTGCATGCATGGCATAAAAGCCTAAAAGGAAGTCTGAGTTTGCAGCCAAGGAGCTTAGCTGAGATCGTGAACTCTGCTTGCTGGATGGCTCACAACAACTGTTCATTTAATAACTGAGTAATCGCTGGTTGAAAATAAGGACAAATTCAAGTGTGAACCACCATTTAGGCCCATTTCTTCCTTTGGCTTTCCCATTCTCTGGCAGACATTTCTGATTGCACAGCTGGAACCAAAACCCTTCTGTCTCACAGGATCTGTGGGTCTTTCCCATCCAGCTGCACGCCAACCTCAGTGCAGAAGGAGAGGTAGATTGCAGCTTATTCCATGTAATTCAGGGCCTGATGCCTGTGCTTTGTTGTGAGGTAACTGGCATTTCAACCATGTTCTCACCAACTCGAGTTCACCTCTGGGGCACAGTTCAGGTGATTATTTTCTAGACACCAAATAA
The DNA here is from genome assembly GCF_964034855.1 of Anser brachyrhynchus. Classification (NCBI taxonomy): domain Eukaryota; kingdom Metazoa; phylum Chordata; class Aves; order Anseriformes; family Anatidae; genus Anser; species Anser brachyrhynchus. The sequence goes on from NC_137697.1 coordinate 1,950,404, forward strand.
TATAAAGTTATATATTACATAATAGCATCACCATTGTATCTGGAAAGGGTTAGGCAAAACCTGAGAACACTTAGCATGCCAGGATCCTCTGAGGACTTAGTAGTTTCAGTCATAAATTTCCATACATAGAAAATAAGTACTTAAGCACCCGATTCAGTAAAGGCAGACATGTTGCTGAAAATTTTCCTAAAATAACCCTAATTACCAGGAACTCTTCTTCCTGAATCCTTCAATAGATGGTATGTCTCAGGTGTCTAAGCAATTTAAGTGTTTTCTTTCTAACTGAATTTCCTGAATGTAGGAACTGAAATTCCATAAAAATGTCACTTTGTTTGTTTGACCCCCCCTCCCCCCCCCCCCTTTTTTTCATTATTAAATGTCTGGCAATCTGTAAACAGGTGTTGTGAACATTATTTACTCACTGACTTTGTTTACTAGTATAGAAGGACCTGATTCAGATCCGGGCTAATGACTCATTTTAGTACACCCAGTGTGATCTTAATTGCTTGAGGTGTTGATTTTATTCCTCTTGTGAAGTATCTTGCTCTAGTGAATGAGAATCTCAACATGATCTGCGTTGAGACTGATTGGCATCTTTTTTTGTTTTGCTTTGTTTTGTCCTTTGATTGATCTATATCTAAAGGATACACAGGAGGGATTTTTTTTTCTTTTTTTCTTTTTTTCAGAAGCTCAGACAGAAAAATTCCATGTGATTTTTCTTAGAAAAAACATAGGACTGCCTACAGCTTTTTGGAGCATTCAGGGTATTATGAACAAGAAACATGATGTAAGGAGAGAGAAAGAAAGCAAACAAGCAACAAAAAAAAACAAAACAGAACAAAGACAAAACAACCAAACAAGCAAAAATCCTTTTAACAGAATTTTTCAGTAGTGAAACCTCTAAATTTAGGAGGATGACTTTTGAGAACGTGTTGCATAGATAGATGTACCAGGTATTGTGACTATGGAGAAAAGTAGTCAGTTGGGATATGGGATCCAATAGAGATCTGGAGTTGATAGAGCTGAAGAATTCAAAGTCAGAAGCATTAATATGATCACAAACATATACTCTTTTTTTTTTCACCTTCTGGTTTATTAGTACACATCAGCTGCTATCCTTCCTTGGTTGATTTAATTTTATGTGCATCATGAATACATGATTTGAAGGATGGAAGTGGAGAAGGGAACTCTCTTTAGTGATATTACGGGCCAAGACACTTTCTATGGAAGCACCACATTTCACCAGACTGTACTGGTCTTTCAGGTGAAGTACGGACACCGTGCACCTTTCCTATGAAGCAGACCAGTTCAGATGTGATACCACTATGTAGTTCTTTCAGGGTTCTGACCTGCAGCTGTAAAGCTTTTCCTTTCATTTGAAAGTTGCCGCTTCTAAGCTGGCCAGTCATCAGTTCTCTGATGCTATGCTATATCAGCGCAAAAATGTCAACCTTCCCATCATTTTTTTACAGTGGAGCATCTTCAGTAAAGATTTCTACCTGTCTATTCTATTCATCTAAGAATTTCTACTCATCTATTCAAGGTGGGGAGTCCATTTAGTGTATGGGCTAAGTTTTTCATTTGTTATGTACAGCAATAAGAACAGATAAGCTGTGTAACTATTTTATATATATATACCTTAATTATCTTATCAGTGATTTAAAAGAAACACACAAACAAAAAAAGCACCCTGGGGAGTCACAGAGAGACTAAAATAGATGAGGTTCTAATGACAATTACAACTTCTAAACCCCAAATTTAGCCATTTTTAATCTTAATGCAGTGCAATTTTATAATTCAAAACAGTCAAAAACAAAACCAAATAGCAATCAGGTATAACAAAAAAAACCCAACACATTAAAAAAAAAAAAAAGGAGATGATTATCTTACATACAACTCTGGAGGGGAATTAGTCATGTCTGAAGAACCCAAGAATGTTCATCTTGATCAATTTTAGGTAGGTATAGGCAGCTGATACCTATCTTGTAGGTGTCTGAAGTTCTGTATGAATTTCTTTCTTCCCCGTCAAAACACATATGTGTAGAAGAAGAGAGGAAGGTTTTAAGGTAATGTGAAGCATTTGTAGCTACTGACATTGACAGTCTGTCTGCAAAGCTAGGTAAAGTCTCCTCTTGGTGAGACTAATAAGACATTATAGAATCAAAAGTTTCAAGGAATAGATAGATTCTTCGGAGAGGAAGCTGATGTTGCCACTGTGCCACTGAAGAATGTTTTCTACCTTGTGAAGTTTCTGTAAAGATTTCATTACTTTGGTGTCACTTGACAACTTTTTCATAACATTAAGCAGATAACTATGAAAATTTCTTCCTGTTTTCCATCTTATATTTATTTGTTTCTTTACCTCTGTTTACAAAAACACTTGTTTCAAGATCATTGCCATAAATCTAATAATTGTTGACAGATTTGGACTTTAAGATTTCCTGACAAGGAAAATTCTGTGCTCACAAGTGTTACAGTATTAGGTCACTCCTGAATACTAGAAGAATTCTGGTACTGGAGCAGTTAAGTCAATCCAACACAGGCTGAGTTAGCCACCAAGGTAAAAAGTAAAATAAAATGCGTCGAAACACATCTCATCAGCATTCAGTATTATTTATAGAGAGCGCCTGGGCATTCCAGCGGGTAATACTTCTGTTGTTTGTTTAAGTTAAATAACTAATTTGTCTCTTTAATAAGAACATTATAGATATCCTGTGAATTTGTATGTCAGCAGCACTTCGAAAAGATGGTGTGTGCACAGACAGACTGACTGAGAATAAAATACTGAGAGCTTTACTCTGTAGCTAGAAAGATGAACCTGAGGGTAAAATATTTCAGAACTATTCTGACAACAATGCAAGTTTATGAAATGCTTGTGTTGGGAGAAAAAAAGATTATAATAATACTCTGCACATGAGTTGCACTCTTCACCTGGGAAACCTAAAGTATTTTTCTGATATCAGCACTCCCAGGTGGAAGGTCTTGTGTTATTCTACAGATGGATGAACCGAAGTACAGGGACATCTATCACCTTTCCAGCTCCCTTTAGAATGAAGAAGACTTTTCCACTGGGCAGTAAATGATGCCCTACATTCTAAAATGATTAAAAAGAAAGAAAAAGGAGGAGAGAAAGAAAGAAAATTTATGTTAAAGTTTCAATGAACTATCAGAGCTGTTGTGGATTAGATGTAATTTAGCAATAATAATTTTAACAGAAATAGTTGAAAATTTGCATTTTTTGACTTATTTATATCATTTGACTTTTTTTTTTCTTTTTCTAAGCACTTAAAACGCTATGCATTTTTTCTTTCTACTGTTTTTGTGAGGCTTATCTCTTCTAATAAGTGACTTTTAAAGCACCACATGCACATGCACTTATTTGTCAGCAAAATCAGGAATATAAAGCCTAATATCTGGACAATTTTCACCCGTCATGTTATAAATAGAAACTACCTTGTTTTATTATTAATGGAACCTTTATTAGATTCAAATAATATAAGATTTTTACTTGGGAAATCTACTAACCAACCAAATATAATTTACTCCTACTCATTCTTCAGATTTAAACCATTCTACCAATGTATTAGTAATATATGTCTTTATCAAGAGAAGGCAACCACAGATTGTGAGATAAGATAAACCGGAAGATAGACTCAATAAAAATGACATGCTCTAAACTCATATTTCATGAGGTAGTTCTGTAAGTTCCATCAGTGCAGGTATTTAATCTGTACTGATCAGCAGGTATATAATCTGGTGCTACTAACTCTTCGCTTTTTCCCCATTTGCTTTCATGATTTGTCATAAAGTTTGATTTATAGAAAAAGTTGCAGTTGTAGAATTCTGAATATTTATACTTTGTATTTTTGGTAATGTTTGGAACTTTGTTTATTTGTGGAAACAACTGGTGCAATGATGGACTGGGCAAATCAAACAGAGCCTTGGATTGAAATTTCTCTAGGATTAAATGCTCTATAGTAATTATTATTACTGAAGTAATAATGTCTAACAATATTAAAGGACTTTTGTTTCTATAGCTTTGTAAAATCCCTAAATTAAAAACAAACAAACAAACAAACAAACAAAAAAAAAACTCTGATCAGCTTAGTCAAACACATCAGATAATATGACTCAGAAGAAATAATTCTCTGTAAGGGCAGAAATTCTTTATATTGATTTTACCGGCTCAGAAAACTGTTTTATGGGGTTCCTGGTTCAAAACATATTCTGTGTGGTCTCTTTGAGGTCACTCAGAAAGTTTCTCTCTCATCTCTGAGGTGTACTTTCTAGGTTTGTTTCCCGCGTTTAAGAGAGATCTCACTTCTTTCTAAAGTCTCTCATCCTGAAGTGATATAGCAGGTTCTCATCTGCCTATTTTCCTGTCACCACTTCACTACCAAGCATGCACAAACACACCTGCGTAGATAACTCTAGCCATGCTTGGGAAATATAATTACCAGATTTTCTTATATCCTATTGAGGTGCTATAGTATCTGAGCACACACAACAGAGTATGTTTAGTAAATCCAACAAATCAGGATGGATCAGAGTTTAGGGACATGTGCTAGAGATTGTCAGTGAATACAGAGACATGACTAGAGTAGCTCAGAGGAGTTATCGATACTGTTGTTACTGTGCTTCCTTTCACAGAGATGAAATACCTGAAAGAAAAATAACAGTGTTAAAAATAATTACGAAACAAATAATTCTCATGTTTCTTTGCAAAAAAATGTCTTACAAGGATGATATCTTAACACAAAGAATAAGAAGACTAAGGTCACATCAGCCATAATGATGTAAGGATGTAACAAGATGATTCATTTAAACCTCTTTCCCCAATTTTGAGGTAGTACTGGCTGGGTACAGTCTTGCAAACAAGGGAAAAAGACTTCTTTGAAGTAATAAACTCTATGTTGAGTTATTTGTGGTGCTACCCACCATATTTAGTTTCACCCACCGTATTTCATGCCATAGCCAGGCATGGCTGTGGTGGGACAGGAGATCAACATCTTGTTAGCATCACTGGGGCAGGGACTGACGGCCCCCAGAACAACCTCACATGTTATAGGCAGACATGGGGGAGTCCCAGGACAGGCTGAGCAGGGACAGAGAGGCCTGTGGGTGCCTGTGGGCCCTGGCACCGTGGAAGAACCTTCTGCGGGTCAGAGTGCCTAGACTGGGATGAAACCTTTAAATCTTACTGAGAGACGTGGTAAACATCTAACCCCACTGCACCTTTGTTTCACAGCCAAAATGTGATGGTGTTTGTAATCTGTTATTTCTTTGCCTGAAGTTGAAGGAAGAAAAGTTACACAGGAAAGAAAGGGAAAATGTTTCAGAATCAGTAGGTACCAATATATAACCATAGTTAAACTGCTTCATTTTCATGAGGTTTTACTTTGACTCATTTATCCCTTTTTGATGCCAGTGAGGGAGAGCAAGAGTGGCTCCTTACTCTTTTCTCTCTGAAATTAAAAAGCAGTAAATTTTAAACCAATAAAACCAAATGTTGTTTTGTTTTCTTTGCCTTTTATATTTTTATTTATTTATTTTTTAATTATTATTATTATTATTATTAATGTAGCTGATAGTCACCCAGAATAATTCACTGTCAGACAAGGTCAGCAAAGGCAACTGCAATATCAGGATTTTAGAAAAGGTCTAAGTAATTTTATGGTCGGTAATAACAGTTTTGCCATTACAGAAGCTAAAAAAAAATGTTGGAAAGTTCACCAAACCTCATGCTTCAGGAGCTGGTTGATCACCTGTGGGGTCAAGACAAAACTCAGTATTGCAGTGTGCACACCCATACGTACATATATATTCACACAGTACTTTCAGAAATAGTTACTAATAGTTTTTAATAGCTGATGATACATTACCAGAGAAATACAAAGTCTTAATTTTGAGCTGATTAATATTTATACTCACCGGGGGAAGTCTTCCCGTGGTTTCTTGTTTTCATAGGAAGATGCAGTTGAATACTACAAATACAAATACTATGTCATGCATATTTGACAACAGTGATTCAGATGCCTTTTTATAGCCCACCTGAGACAATTGACAATGAACTTTGCTTTGCTGGGTTCAGTTCCTCTTGTCCTCTGTACTGGGACAGCTGCTGACAAATTGTTCCCTTGCCTGCCTAAAAGATGTCCTGAATACCTCCTCAGTATACAGGATTGTGCATTAGAGGTCTCTATTCTGACTCTGCAGAGATCAGGACAAGTCTAACAGAGCTTTTTCACTTGATGCTGTGCCTTACCATTGAGGAGCACCATATTAGCAATGAATCACTTTGTTATTGTGCTGTTGGCAGATTGGGTGTTAATAGAGCATTTCTTTCCTCAGAGATTGAATGAAATCTCAGAGCTGAGCTGAGAGGGAAGAGTCAAAGCTTAATCTGACCAAATGGCAAAGAAAAAGCTATTCAAGTGAGTCTGAGGCTTTGGCGGAATCTCTTATAACTGAAGATGTTCATCCCCATAAAGTGATCAAGTTTCCTGTAGTTTATGAAGGAGAACCCAGAATACAATGTTCTCATGTAATCAAATCTACAAAAAGTGCTTCCAACCATTTAAGGTTGATTAGATGACTCAAGATGGAAGATAGCTTAGACTTATTGCTCACACATAACTTCATTACTTCCTATAGCATTATGGGTATGAAACTGTTAGACCACAGTTATGACTACTTAGTACTGTGAGGATGAGAATAGTTGGAAGGGACCTATAAAAATCATCAAAGCCCACTGCCTGACCACTTCCGGGGTAACCAAAAGTTAAAGCATATTATTAAGGGCATTATCCAAATACAGGATAGGCATATGGGCCCTGCCTATCCCTCTGAAACAGCTGATGGCCTTCCATCCCTGCACTCCAGCTGTAGGATTTGTTCCACCAGGTCTTATTAATTCCAATAGCTCTGAGAAAGGACCAAAGCTTCCAGATCGTGAGCTTCTTGAATGCCTCAGGACAACTTTATGTTAATTTTACCAGCTTCCTACAGAATATCAAGACAAGTTCAATAGTGACATACTTATTCTTTCTGATCTCAGCCTCCTAGGGGAATGTTCACTTTTCCAGCCTGAGGAGCTTGGTCATTAGCTTACCCCACTTCACATATCATAACTAGATGCAAATGGAAGGAAAAGTTTGTTTGCTTTTTTCAGATATCAGACCAAAATCAAAACACAAGTATGACTGAAAAATGAAGGGAGGTAAATTACATTTATTGATCAAATCCCTCCTTTACTTATTCATTTATTTACCGATCTAAAGGTGAAGATTTTTAATTTTGGAAACTCCAGTGAACGGTTATTGTTTCTCACTCTCCAGATACCTCTGGACAGATGTGTGTCTGACAGATGCACAGTATAGTAATTAACATAAAGACAACTCAGTCATATTTAATAGCCTGTGATAAACAAGAACCTAATCTGGACCACCTAATCATCCCTTCTATCTTATTCCTATGTTGTTGTTGGTGGTGGTTTTTAATTTTATATGTGACTTCCATGTTCATAGTAACTTCAAAACAAAACAAACGAACAAACAAGCAAAAAATACCCGCTCATCATTCTTCACGTATATACATACATAGCACAGCAGATATTCAATAGAAAGTAAAATTTTTGCAGTAGGGGAAGCAGGGAGAAAATAGGAAAGAAAAAAAGCAATACAGATAGATCCTCTTCACATCATTTCACATACTCAAAGAAAGTGCTCAAGAGAGAGCACAAGGAGAGAAATGTAGCATAACAATCTGTATAGGAAGGAATGGAATAACAATAAAATGTCTGTTAAAGAACTGGGGGAGCTTCAGAACTCACAAAGGACACTAAAACGACTGAGTAAGATACTATTTGTTCTTGTTTTATTTCATTAGAAGGTAAGGGGTATTTATTACGTTGATGAGTCTGCAATATGCTTTTTTGGACTGATTCACTAGATTCACATTTTGCTGCATGCAGAAAACAAACTTGCAGAAAAAAGACCTCCTGCCTACTCTGTTGTCCTGTGATATATCTGAGAATAAAATTAGCTGAAACATCATATGCATAATAACTTAGAAAGTAAAGCTGCTTTTTCTCAGTAAAAAACAGAGGTATTGCTGGATGGGAAAGGTCAAGGATCTGAAAAGGATACTATACATCTGACTAAATGCAGTGGAGAATCAATGTCTGAATGAGACAACCCTGGTCCTCTTTATAGCCAGTAGAGAGAAACTGGGACAAGGAGAGTATCATTCCTCCCCTCCTAAAATCCATGTCTTCTCTCAAATAACTTTTTTTTTTTTTTTTTAGTAGATTCAACTATAGGTGTCAGCTATGTAGGTGTTTGCAGCTGGTTTAATCACATTTAAAGTACAATATATTTTATTTTCTTTGCTGAATAGCCCTGTTTTGTATATTTCTTCATCAAATACACATTCTCTCCCATTCTCTCTCTCTGTCCATCAGCAGTATGTTTTTATACAATTGGGTGATTTCATCCAAATTTGACAGAAGAATAAAGGTTTCAAAGACATTCTGTCATGTGCTGCTACAATGCTGTTTTGCTGGGAAAACATACAGCTTGAAAAGACACTGTTGTCATACTCCACTTTGTGAAACCTTCAGATGCTCATACTTTATTAAACATCAAAGAATTCACATGGTGAAAGTAAGGGAGAAAGGAAGACAAAAAGCTGGAAGCAGGTATTTATTAGGTCTGGTAATCTCTGAGCTAATAGTTCAAACATCGTGATTATCTTTCACCAGGGTTTAATGGATGAGTAGCCATACTGGTGTCTTTTAAAAGAAGCTGCCAAATTCATAACTGATATAGCAGTTTCAAAGTATCAATTTTTAGAAGGAATGGGCCATTTTTTAAATTTGCAATTGGTGTTTTCTCATCAGTATTGAAGCACTGATAGCAAGGACTACTTTTTAATACATATCATTTCTGTATATAGAAAACTTAATTCTCCAGGACCATGTATTCGTCGTGCTTTCACGGTAAATTGTGTATTTTTTGAATGCAGAAGCACAGAAAAGACCTTTTCACTTGAGAAAGAAAAGAAGAAAAAAAATCTAAGATATGGCATACAATGTTTCCTGGGCTCTCATAGATGATCTTATTAAAAGGAAATGCAACATGAATAAAGCCCTTTGTTGTGTGTTCCTGTATAGAAGGCACTTATGTCTGTCATACGTCATCAGGTGAACTACCTCGCTCCTCAACTTGTACCTGAGAGTTTAAAGAACATATCCTATATATTACATATTAAAATTGATTACATCAAAATGAAGATCCAGCTCAAAAGCTTAACTTTTTTTTTTTTTTTAAGACAGTTCAAGGGAAATGCTATAGTCTAAGTTGCAATCAAATCTCTCAGAGGGATTAGGCAGACACCATTTTAATTTATCCATTCCAGAATTCTGTGCCAAGAGTGCTACAAAGATGAAAATAAAGAAACCGCCGACTGTGCATTTTTGTTGTTGGAGCTGCTGCGGCAGCAGTCTCAGAAAAAGGAGGGAACTGCTGTGCTACCTCGATCCCCCACACACTGAAAGCCCATAAGAAGCTGGATTCTCACATCCTTTTGCCAAATAACTGGATAGCAGCTGAAATCCACCAAGTGCAGCGTTGTATAAAGAAAAGAAGAAAAAGACAGAAAAAACAGCAGATGTTGGGAATGGTGATTGTACTGCGGATTACTAGTGTGTGGGGGTCTAAAGAATGGAGCTGGCTATTTTTGGAGTGCCTTGCAAGAAGTAAATAATGATGTAGCTGTTGGCAAAGAACTAAGTGGGGTACTATATTTGTAAATGCTTCCTCCTTCTTTGTAGACATAGATTGATTTTTGCAAATGCAATGTTAAAGATCAAATGGCAAAATATATTTGAAATCTATCTTTAATAAGTTCTGCTGAGATAAGCAGACAAAAGTGTCATTGTTTGATCCTGGCAATAGTTAAAAGTTTAGGACTCTCACCTGGCATCAACCATGATCCAATACAGGACTTTGTGATATTTGTCATTCTTAGGTCCTTTGCAAAATGGGTGCAGTCTTCTGCCATTTTGCTCAGATGATATATCACACTGACATGGCATTCATTTTGCACTTGCATTGTTGATGTAAATTTACAATTAAAATCAGGTCCATCGTCATTAGACTGGCCAAAAACATGATAAAATTTATTTTGGTTGATGGTAAGGTATTTGGAAGCTACTGAGACAGCTGGACTGTTATCTCTCTGTGGACTAGCCCTACTATGTTTAATTGAATGGTAAGCCTGTTGTTAAGGCGACACAAAATTGGTTATGCTGCTTATTCAATGCACCACAGTAACATTTTTCCACATGGGGAAACATACAATTACAACAAAAAAGACAACAATTAGCAACTTAAAGCAGGAAGAACAATTTGCATACAAATATATTGGCCTATGCCTGTCTAGATTTGAAGGCCACATTTAACAAATTACTTGCACATATTTGTAACTTACAATATGGAGGTAATGCCCTTGATTGTGTCCACCCATATTCCTGTAGCTGTTCGCTTGATTGGATGATCCTCTGGAGATTTGAATTTCCATGTGATCCCATTGAAGTCAGGAATCCAGTTGTCTGTAAGTCTTTTCCCTTCTAAATAAATCAGCTGAACTTTTGCCAAGGAAACCATAAGGTTTATAGATAAAATTCCACGATCCTATACATCTTTTAGTAATTACGCAGGAATTAAATAACTATCATATATAAATATTTGCAAGTGTTATCTATCATTTCTTTCCTGTAATATTAGTTCCTGTTCTAGAATATTAAATTCTGGTATATTAAATTACATTCTTTACATGATGAGTTTCTTTAAAAAGTATTCATTCACTACTGTTCCATTCCTGCATCTCATATGAAATGTGTATATGCATGATATATATCTATATGTGTCCTTACTTGCATACAGACATACATATATTTATGTTTATTGATATAAACATAAAAATGTATTAAAAGAAAGCAAAACTAAAACAACAACAACAAAAAAAACTACACTGCTCAATAACTTAAAAAGTGCTGAGAGATGAAAATGACTTAAAATGAAACTTGCCAAAGTGCAAGCAGCTGCCACGAGTGTTCTGCTATAATTCATATATTTTATTGTTCTGTTTTGTTTTTTAGATAATTAGTTGGTGGCAAAGGAATAATCATGTTGCATGAAAACCTGTGAGTTTAATTTCACAGTGAAAGCTGTACACTGTATCTACTGTGAGTTAGAAGGACAAACAAAATCTGTTAAAGGGCCAGACTCAAAAGGAATTTCATTTCCACAATACACTGTTTTATTTTTATTCATTCTTTCTACCAAAAGTTTGTGTAAATTTTCGTGTTTTCAAAAGCAGCAATGCAAAATCATTCCTTTTTTTATTTAAATGTAAATTTTAAAGCTCTGTCTAACATTGATGAGTGAAATAATCAGGCAATGAACTATAATTTTGAAGGAACTGTATTTCAGTGCAACTCATGATCGAGTAATAAATACTCTTATTGCCTTCAGTGGGACTATTTGCCTAAGTATTAAAATTAAGTTCTTGCACACATTCCAGGTTCAGATCCTTTATTGTTCTGAAGGAAAGAATAGCATCCTGTTGATGGAAACATATTAGAAAGGAAATAAAGAAACAAATAAACAACAACAACAACAAAAAACAACCTCTGCTATTTACAAGCAATAATGCAAAAAAAAAAAAGCACATTCACAAACAAGAGAACCACATGAGTCCTAGACGACAACAGTTAAGCTGAATTTTTACATTCCTTTCTTTCCCCATTTGTGGCTTTAACAGTAACTATAGCCTTTCTATCTTGATGTCACCATCATTTTAAATAACACCTATCAGCAGGCAGTTCATAGTGAGCTCCACAAAGAAAGTAGTTTCCAAGTTGCACTAAACCCCACCAGCTTCTGAAGTACATTTGTTTTGTTAAGTGGTGATGTATGCTCAGGCGATAGGGATCTCACACCCAGGGAGGCAGCTTCAACAGACAGTTGTCATGGTGTTATTTTCTATGGATGGCTTGCTTGTTCAAGTTAAAATGTCATGTCTCTGTAGTTTTAAGGGAGGGCAGGGGGCACGTGTCTGACCAATGTGCTGCAGCAGGGTGGAAGTCTCATTTGCCTGAAGCTTGAGATGCATGCTGTTAACTCTTCAAATGTCACTGCAGCCTCTAAGAGGCAGGTAATTCCCGTGTGTTTTCTGTGTGCACTTTAGAGCAGAGCCATCTCTCAGTCATCTCTCTGCAGGTGTGTGGTTTCCTTAGGCTTTTCGCATCTTGGCAGATGAACACTGGCTTAGAAACTGGTCAGTCCTTTTATCAGCTATAACTATATCTTTATTTCATTCTTGAATATGAACAAGATGTTCACAAAAGTTTTTTTTTTTTTTCATCCTGCTTGATTCCAGTTCTGCTCATAATAGCACTTAGACATAGCTTAATTTTATGCATAAATGTAAGTTCTGTTGAAGCAGAGCTGTCATCATTTGCAGGTCCAAAAATCATAAAATTGAGTCCCCAAACCAGTACCTCTTTTCAGAGATGTTTTGCTCAAATTGGTTGGCACATCCAGTGTAAAGCCAAGCTGGTTTTCCTCTGACAGGCAGTCAGTGCAGTGAAATGATCCACCACCAGCAGATCACCAGCTAGTGGTCTTTGTTACGTAGACTTTCCTGCATAATTCAATTAGATCTGCATCAAGAGAAAAGATGGCTGAACAGGAAGAATGGAAGGTGAACCAGCCTTTTATTTTTTTTATTTTTTTATAAACCAACCTGGGTGACTTGAAATACAACAAGAATATATATTTAGCAATGCAACGAGGTGTCTTGGGTTTACCAAAGCACAGGAGCACAAATAGATTCAAATCTATTAGTTAGACAGCCAGGCTCTTTGGAAAGTCTCACTCTGACCTGCTTGTTTTAGATGCCCAGACACTTGCCATACCTTTCCTGAGACTCCAGAAGCACATAACCTGATAGAGGTCTACTGAAGTCCAGAGAATTAGGCTAATTCCTACCCAGACCAGAGATACCAGATTTTTATTTTAAAAAGTTCCCGTTATAGTAAATCTCTATATAAAAATACTTGGATAACATTCCTTCCTTGAGTATTATAGAGCTCTTTCTATTAAAACAAATAATTGTTACATCTAACTGGTTTCAGCAGGGAAGAAAGGAGTAGGTGGTCTCATTAAGAATCCTTGTTTCACAAGAAAGGCATTTCTCATTGTCTTTACTGAGTGATATAAATGACCTTTGTGAAGGGATTGATGGAAGTATAAATCTTTCATAATATATTTTAATGTCCTGCTGGTAGTAATCTTTATTATAAAACAAAACAAACCAAAAATTTCATACAAACAGTAAACCTATTTTAAAAACATAGAATCCTTGCACTTTCGTGAACAAGAATTTGAAATGGTTCTTTGGTTCCCCATATCTTATACAGTAATAGAAAGTCACATTTTCTTTCTTTTTTTCTTCTTTCACTTCTTTCTTTCTTTTCTTTCTTTCTTTCTTTCTTTCTTTCTTTCTTTCTTTCTTTCTTTCTTTCTTTCTTTCTTTCTTTCTTTCTTTCTTTCTTTCTTTCTTTCTTTCTTTTTCTTTCTTTCTTTCTTTCTTTCTTTCTTTCTTTCTTTCTTTTTCTTTCTTTCTTTTTTCTTTCTTTCTTCTTTCTTTCTTCCTTTCTTTTTTCCTTTCTTTCTCTTTCTTTTCTTTCTTTCTTTCTTTCTTTCTTTCTTTCTTTCTTTCTTTCTTTCTTTCTTTCTTTCTTTTTCTTTCTTTCTTTCTTTTTCTTTCTTTCTTCTTTCTTCCTTCCTTTCTTTTTTTCTTTCTTTCTCTTTCTTTCTTTCTTTCTTTCTTTCTTTCTTTCTTTCTTTCTTTCTTTTTCTTTCTTTCTTTTTTCTTTCTTTCTTCTTTCTTTCTTCCTTTCTTTTTTCCTTTCTTTCTCTTTCTTTTCTTTCTTTCTTTCTTTCTTTCTTTCTTTCTTTCTTTCTTTCTTTCTTTCTTTCTTTCTTTCTTTCTTTCTTTTTCTTTCTTTCTTTCTTTTTCTTTCTTTCTTCTTTCTTCCTTCCTTTCTTTTTTTCTTTCTTTCTCTTTCTTTCTTTCTTTCTTTCTTTCTTTCTTTCTTTCTTTCTTTCTTTCTTTCTTTCTTTCTTTCTTTCTTTCTTTCTTTCTTTCTTTCTTTCTTTCTTTCTTTCTTTCTTTCTTTCTTTCTTTCTTTCTTTCTTTCTTTCTTTCTTTTTGCTATTTAATTACCCAAACAGCAGGCTATCTTTTTGTCCCACACACTCTTATATCTCCAAATGAAGAAGTTATACTGACTTTTCACTCAGTAGTGCCTGCCAAGCAATCCCATTAAAAAGGAAAAACAGCAGAAGCTTCCACAGTCTTTTCAAACAGTTCTGTCTTGAAAAGTCACATGTGTTTGAGTATTTTACTTTCAGAAAATTTTCAGCTTGCACATACAATTTTCACCAGAAACAAAGTACTGCCCTGACAAAGGCTCCTGGAGGACTGTGATCTATAACTCTGTACTTTGAACAAATCTAGCAGGCTTGGACCACCAGTGATGCCCCATCTCTTATTTACTGCAACATTCACGTGAAAGGTGAGAGGTCTGATTTAAGACCTAATATATTTATTTATATTTCCATCTGATTTAATTCAAGGCTATATATCTCATCTCCTCAGTGAGTTGATTCTTCATTCTATTTTCTGGTTGAGCTGTGCCACAATGCCAAAAACAAAGCCAGATTTGTTGGGCCAATGAGGCAAAACTTGTCCAGGTAACCTAATATTTAGGATAATTGAGTAGAAAGTCCTGGATTCTAAGTATTGCATGAGGGTGTAAGTAATAAACCATTGGACAACCATTTCCTTGTCATTCTTCAGCACATGAAACTGAGAAGCTTTTAGGCTTATTTCCTGAGTACACAGCCAAAAGGAAAAGGCTGAGGATAAAGAGGAGTCTTCATTCTCTTTCCTCAGTTTCCCTGAGGAATAGATATGGAACACCTTGCCTGTTACAGCCAGAAACCCTGCCCTGCAAAAAATTACAGCCACAGGAAGAAGACGTGATTTCCCCCAACTTTAATACAGTAACTTTACAAGCAGAATCCATGGAGTGAGATTTAAACCCAGTGATGTGATAGGAAAATTGAGGATGACAGAGAACCTGTTGATTGTGCCAGGATGAGCAGAAAGAAAGGGCAAACTCTCTGTCCCCTAATTTAGGCAGAGGTGAGCTCCATCTGCTCTGTCTCAGCAGTACCACTGTGCAAGTCCCTTTGTGCCAAAAGTATAATTCCCATCATCTCTCAGAGGGCATCCTAATTCCCAGGGTAGACATGATCTATTTTAGATGGGGAATGGGGAAGAAGGTGATATTTTGTCATGTCTTTGAAGTTTTGCCACCGAACAGCAAATAATTTAAACATTATGAAATAAGAGAACTAATGTTACTTAGTACTCTTAGTCTATGGTTGGAATATTTACCTGATAGAAGGTAATTTACAATTCAGAAAGCCTGTTTATTATTTATTTATTTTTAACAGGCAAAATATTATTTGCTTTTCTCTCGTACATAAGCATCTTATTTTAATTTCTATACTTCATTCTTAATCTCTTATCTTGCCCGTTAATGATTATTTACTGCAAATTGAGCCAAAATACAAATAATTGGATATATACTACCTTATCTTTACCCCAAATTGCTGTATATGATACTGTTCCTACTTTTTGCTGCTCTCTCTTTTTTATTTATGTGACTGAAGAGCTTTTTTGTTATTTGTTTTAATATACTTTGAAAGGCCTAACTCAGCTTGGCTGTTGGCAATTCTTACATTATTTCTACACTTCATGACCTCTGAGGTGTACCTTTATTTGCTGATCAATCTTTTTTTTCTCTCGATTTCTCGTAGGCTTTATGCTTACTCTTAATGTCCTTTTTGAGGTGGCTATACATCCAAATACATTTGGAAACCTTTCCTGAAAGTTTTGTCCGCAGTTGCTTGATGTGCAAGTTTCAGATAACTTTTCACTGCTGACTTAAAGAGTTTGGAGGAATCTGTCACACTACAAGCCCCTGAACTTTTTGTTTCCATTGACTTCACTTGCCTGTTCATGTAATTTGTCAAAGTTTTCTCTTTTAAAATTGAGTAACCCAGTTGAAGACCTGCTTTTGCTTATTTTCCAAATTTATATTCAATCAATTTATGACTGCTGACTTCAAGGATATCTCAGTATTAGTATTATTAGTATTATTTTCAGTAAGTGCACAGGATTAGAGAAGGGTTTGGCAGCCTAGTTGAAGCAGGAGCAGTAATTCCAGGTGGGCATCTGGAAATCATTGTCATGTCTCTTGTGCCTGCAGAGATCAGCATTACTTCACATGTTTGTCAAATGCTTATGTTTGTGGAAATCATTGAAATTGTGCAAATGCCACGCAGAATTGGTATGCACATGGTATCTGTGTATTTATGATACCACTGCTTGATTATAAACAGATACAGAAAATGACGATTTCAGGATGATCTGGATCTTCCAGTCATGATTTACAGTTACACTGTATACACATGCATTCAAAACACAGAGAATAAATCAAATTTAAGGCAAAGTGACATAGGGTAAGTGTGCAAAAGAATTTGGAGGGGTTTAATCCCTGACCCTAACATAGACTGCTTTGTCTTTTTGTTCAGGGTTTTCTATAGTTATGATTGCATTACCTGATATACTATCACCAGTATGGTGTGAAGAGGGAGTATGGTGTGAAGAGGGATGGACTGCAACTTGATGTGCTCTTTTCTGTTATTGTTTTAAGACTGTATGTCCACATTATGTCTCTACTGTCCATGAAGTCCATGCCGGCCACTAATCCAAGGCACACATGGCACACAGAGCTAATGTTTGGAGGACCATGTATCCACTGCCCTTGCAAGTAGTGAGCTTCGGATGGTGTCCTGCTGTGTGACCTCAGCTTTGTTTGCTTTGAGAGGGAAACAGCTTTGCCCATATCAGCTGGGCACTAGCGTGTGGTTCTGTAAGACTCATCATACAGAAGCAAGGGAAATTCATGTGAAAAAGAATATCTGCACCAAATTGCTAATGTAGCTATACCCAATAAGCTTGCCTTCACAGTCCAATTAATTTGTAAGGCAGGATTAATACAGCTGCTGATGTTTTCAGTGTACATATATACAGCTGATCCAAACATCTGATTTTTTTTTTTTTTTTTATATTCCTTCCTGGGAAGGAATCAGAGATTTTTAAAGTGTACCATTCATCTTGTCCTAAAAGAGATATTTGACAGAAGGCTGGTGAATTATGAGCAAAGTGCATATTTCTTATTACTGATTGTGGAAAGAACCTACAAAGACTGGTTCTGACGGTGATATCTACTCTGTGGGCATCTGAAATTACATAGAAGATTCCAACTCTTCACTTTTGATTTCTTTTTTCATTTTACTTATAGTTTCATTTTCCTGCCATACTCATGACCACTTAAATCTCTAGCTCTAAGAAATACACTTATAGCTTCCTTTAAGTAACTATATGAACATAACACGTAACATCAAAACTTCCTCAGCAAATCATTTTTTTTCAATCACCTTTGCTGTCTTCATGTCCATCGTTATCTCAGATACCATTGTCAGCTTTTCTTTGCTGCCCATGTATTTAAAGGAATAACACCAAGAAACAGAATTACCCGTACAGAAATCCATATAAATAAATAAACAGATAAAACCCACACACCTTTGTTGTATCAGTCTTGGCAGATTCCTATAGGTACTGCCAGCTTGACTTTCTAAGGCTCGTGTTCCAGTTCAGCCTGTTTTTAGATCTAGGTTCAACAGTCTGTAAGCCGGTTGGGAAGAAAGACTCACCCTGCAGTTGCAAGACTGCTGCCTACTGGCTGCCCCAGACTGATTTTTGCATGCCAAAACCCAAAAGTAGTAGTCTATGCCTCGCCGCAGGAAAGCAGAAGAATCACTTCCTTACTTGCAAAGCAAAAAGGATTTTTCTTTTTCTCACAAAAAAATAGACTGAAAGTCTGATGTTTGTTCCCTGTTGACATTTAATGCAGTTTTGGTCTTCAGGAAGCCTGCATTATGTCACCTTGCATCTTTTTAACTTTTACTGTTTTTATAGCATTAAGCGACACCACAAGTAAAGTTTTACCACCTTTAGGATACTTGAAAAATGAGAAACCTTGTAAGAAACTGGAATGAAAAAACTTTCCAAATTTATTATTATTATTATTTTCTCCCACTGCAGATCATTTCTCTTCTGGACAACATTTGGAGGCAGTGGGGTGAAAATAAAAATTTTATTTTGCAGAAATCAGCCTTTAAGTGTGGAGTGTTGTTTGGGTGTTGTCTCCAAGTTCTCACTGCTTTACCTGCCCAGGAAAAGGAAGTAAAACAATTTTAATTTATCCAGAAGCAATCATGGAATTGATGTCAGTCAAGCACCAACACAACAGAGAAGGTATTGTAACACCGGTGACGTGACAGGCCTCCTCTAAAATAATTTTATCTGCCAGAAAAGAGGCAGAAGTTTAAAAACCAGTACATTCTTTTATCCCAACAAGCAGGGGCAGAGTGGGAGCAGAACTGAAGTTGGAAGACTAGAATAAGTCCAACCTAAAAGGCCCACCAGAACTATTTTTTGTAAACTCAAACAAGATTAAAAAGAAAAAAAAAATAGATATATATATAATTAGGTTAAAATGAATATATCAGGTAGAGTTTTTAATTGGGTGAGATTGTCTATTCATTGCCGTCTTTGCAAATAAATAAATAAATAAATAAAAATATATGCATCAAAAGAATATGGAAAATTCTCTTGGGAGGGACAAAATAAAATTTCAATTTCTCAGCTCACTCTTCACCTCAAGCATCATATTTTCATAAACATTATGACTTCAGTGCAACAGTAGGGATATTTACCACTGAATCAAGAAGGAACAGCACTTTCTGTTCCCTTTCTCTCAGATTCCTTCCCATTCATTTTTCTCCTTTTTGTGTTTGTGTTTTTCTTCCCAAACCTGACTTTGAGATCTACTGTACCACATGGTTATCAGCATGACGAGAGGAGACAGGCTGTCTAGCTCTGCTTGGTCTTAAAAACACTGGTAAAGAAAAAGGGCCTGACTTGAAAAGCCAGATGACATCCCAGACCTGGGAAGTGAGCCAGGGTCCAGAGCAACATCTGCTGTGGCAAGGCTGCCAACCCAAAGCATCCGTCTGTGACTGACCAGTCGCCTTGGATCCTGAGAACATCAATGATGCTTTATTTCCTCTACCTTTACCATCTCCTCTTTTTTCCCTCTGCTGTCTGGTGTTTTGAAAAAGGCAAAGAAAATAAGCACACTTCACAACTCAAAATTGCATGAGAAGACCAACCCTTTCCTCTTCACCAAGAAAGAGAATTTGACAAAATATGACACTAATTCCATGCTTTAGTCTAAGGAAAGGAACCTGGCATGTTTTGAGTACATACGTTGTTCATGTCCGCTCAGTTTTGGTATACGATTTGTTTTCATTCTTTGTGTGTTTGTGGTTAATTCATCCTATTCAGGGACAGATGCTGCATGGTTTGAAATAAGGATGTTTTCTCAATGTGGGTTTGAAAACAATGTTGCATGATGCAGATACCATCTGCTATACTAGGCAGAACCAGTACAGGAGATCTGCCCCATTCTCCAACTGGTAAATAAACACTTGCTACTCACATTGTATCTAAAAATTGGGATGAATTTTTTAGCATATTTTCCATCAGCTGAAATCCATAAGTCATGCTTGACTGTTTCTGTGACAGAAGTGTCTTAAGATATTTTTCTGTCTTGAGCTAATTTATTCTAGCTAAACTAGATAAATATAAGAAGAACCCACTTCAAACTTCTCTGTCATTTGTTCTTATGACAAAAAAAAAAAAAACAAAACCAAAGTGTGCATAAACTGAGTTTTATCCCTGAGGGAATGTGGGGAATGTGTGCAGAGAAAATGTGGGAAAAAAAGGAAGATGGCATGTGAGTAGAGGTGGAATAACTTAGTTATAACTTTGATCCACCAAGGATTTGCCTATATAACAGAGCAGATTTGTTTGGAATGCTGCTCCTCACTTGGGCTTTATTTAAGCTTTAACCTCTGCTGGGAGGACACTTGGCTGGGAACTGTCTCCCTCCTTGCCAAATTTTCTTCAAGGAGAGGGATGAGTCACAGAGGAAGCCACACTGCTCTTTAGGGTGTGGACAACCAGGGTAACAGGACTGTGGTCCACCACAAAGAGTGGTTTTCCATCGTGGGATTCAGCCCTACTGTCTGGGCAGGCTGCCTAGCAAGACAAGAAGAAAAACCAGGGAGAATTGCCACTCAAGTACAATCATAGCCAAGGTGCACCTTGCAGAGAGCCCTGGTAAGATGTCTATCTGGTCCTGATAGTACTTGAAGGTTCCATTCACAGTGCCCTGAAGCCAATATAAATACAGAAATTGTTCTCAGGGGGTGCTTGAAGCAGCATGAATTTGCCATACCACTGAAATAAATGGGTTTAAATTAGTAACAGGAACTTGAAGGGTGAGAGGAAGGTATCCTGAGGGCCTGAAAAATATTAAGAATAATCAAAAGGGAGGGGACAGAAGGGCAGGAGCTGGGTGGCAGATGTTTGCTTGCTCTGAAGAATAAAAGTAGCAATCACAAAAATCGATAGCGAGCCTTATTAAAGGTGAGCGAGGTGCTTTCACTCTGAGGTTTTGTTTGGTTGTATTGGGCTTAGATATCTCACAGGTCAGGTATTTCAGACCCAGCATCTCTAGAGATCACTCTCTTGTATTACAAAGTGTTCCCTCCAGAAACCTGCCACTGTTTCAAATGTACTTTCTAGTTCTGAGTTGGGGGTGACAAAGCAAGGAGAGAGGAAAAGAAAAGGGGAAGAAAAGGGCAAGAAAAGGAAAGAGAAAGAAGAGAAGAGGGGGGAGAAGGAGGTCAAAGAAGGAAAGGAGGAGGGGAGGTGGGCAGGGAGGCAGGGAAGGAGATAGTGAGGGAAGGGAGAGGGGAGAGGGAGGAAGGCAAGTGTCTCCTTGTGCCATGTCAGTGTATGTCCCCTTATTTTCGATTTTCAGATTCATTCAATTTTTCTTTTGGACCATGTGCTACTGAGCAACCTGTACAATTTCCCTAAGGTGAAAACCTCCTCTTAGAGAACTGCAGTGAATATTATCCCAGGGTCTCAAAAATGCCAATAAGAGAACGAATAATATTTGTTCATAATAGTGTTCAGTGCAAACCATGACTGATTAGTGTTACGTGTGACATCAACAGAGACAGTAATCAAGGTTACTTTAGCATTGATTTTTTACAGAGGTGAAGCCTCTTTGATGTATTACTCCATCAACACCTTCAGAGCCAAACTTTGCACACGAAATTAATCCCAATTAATTAGACTATTTGTAGATAGTGCAGGGCTCTTTTATGTTGCAAAATAAATATTAATTCAGTGGCATTTTTTTTTCACCTTGTGCAGTTTGTGTTTGGGAAGGGAAAAAGAACTGTATTGATCAGTGTACTGAAATATGTTAGAAAGTTCAGGCACAGGAGGTGGTCTGAGAGGCAGCTTGCCTGGAATCAGCTCAAGGCCTGACAGAGAAACTCAGGAAACTGGACCCCAATTCTGACTTTGCTGGTACATATAGCTATGGAAAAAGTACTATCTCCAATAAATAAATAAATAAAGAGTTACCTTTGAGCTTTTCACAAACTATACATAAAGCAGCACATTGTGACACTACCCTGCAGGGAAGACATGCCCTGGAGGCACTGATTCAGAGATACCTTTGCAATTCACAAACATATTTGTTCAGGAACTTCTAGTAATAGTGTTTTTGTTGTTGGTGATGGTTTTGTTTTTGTTTTTCTGCATTATTATTTTTTGTAATAGCCAGTGTAGTGAGTAAATTTCTGTGACTTCTACTGTGCTGTGTTCACGTGATCTCATCTGGAAAGGGAAGAAGTCATGCAGAGCTCCACTACTCCTTCACAAAAAGACCCCAAGTCTTATTCACTTATGCAGTGTCATTTTCTTCAGATTCCCAGAGTCTGTGATGAATTGATTCCCAGAAGAATGTGGTATGTGACTGGGAGGAGAGATGGACAAGGCAGAAAATCCCAGTACTTTCTACTTTGGGCATGTTTTGTTTCCTCTCCTGCTGATGCATGCTTCCTCCCGCTGAGTATATAGAGAACTTAGTCTGGAGACTTCTGTATGAGTTTTACCTGATTTAGATCCTTGAACCTGCTCCACTCAGGCACTATAAACCCCAGTCTTACCCCCAGATCCAAGCTACCATCTTCATTACTTAGGACCTAAGGGGATGCCCGGAAACTGCACAATTTTTTTTGGCACGTACTGAAGATCAGGATCATGTGGCTACAGTCAGTCTCATTTTTCACTAAGTCAAAAACTGCAAAATGAAAACCAAACTAATAGTTAAAAACATCCTGCTTTAAACATCAAATAAGTTGTCAAAATCCTGACTAGGAAAAGTAACAATAAAGAGTCTCTAACTTGATTAGGCTCTTTGGAACCTCATCAAAGGATAGATAAATGAGTGCTTGCATTATTACAGTAATGCTTGGATGGCCATTTCCTCACCAAATTTAGTCATCACATAGCATTATCCCAGGAACAATAAATCCTTTTCTACAGCCCATTATTCTCTGAAAGGAAGAATGGGAGACCATTCTGTGCTCACGTACCAGCCTGTGCTATCTGAGTGTCACCAGAGAGGTGAGTCAGTGAAATGGCAGTCCCATCCTGGGGACAAAATGCAGAAATGCAAAGTGGTGTAGAAGAGCAGACTGCAAGAGAAGGCGACTTCAGCAAAGCTGTGCTTCCTCCTCACCAAGAGAGGAAAATCAGCCAGGGAGTAAACTCCCAGTGACTGCAGTGAGTACAGGAACCCAGTGGCTGTCGGCAGAGGCCCCTGTTGCTGTGAGGTGACAGCTGTGGCAGGAGTTCTGCAGGAACCTGTGCTGCTATAGGCATGTAGGCAGCACTGTTTGTATTACCCTGCAGCAGTAGTAACTCCTGTCGGGATATCTGTCCCATGTGCCAGGGGTGATGACAATGTCAGGGATTCTGCCTGCTCCAAGCTCCAACTCAGACTTTTCCTTCATGGGTCCCAGATGCAGAGGCAGGGTAAAAGAGCCAGGTAGCAACTCTAATGTGCAGAAAATCAACCACCTTTTTTACTGCCAGCCTGATTCCTTAACATGTTGAGCTGGTGAGTTTATTTGGAGAAAGGGAAAAAAAGACCCAGTCCTACTTGATGGATAGGGGCTAGTCATTCCTGAATGCAGAAGGAATTCCCCAGTGAGAATTTGGATTTGGCCTTAGTCCTTTGCCACTAAATAGTCCAAGAGGAATGAAGTAAAATAAGGGATTTACCACAATGTTTATGGAATTAGTAAACTTCTTGTATAAACCACTGGAAACTATGGTGGAGTCACACTGATACAAAATGAATGTGGGAGTTAACATGGGTTTAGTTGGAAAGCTGATGGATGGTCTGTTTGTCCACCTATTTGAATGTGTGAGCACACTTTTCTGGTAGAAGATTCTGACTGTAGTTATGTGTTCACATTCTATCCACAACAACAAAGATCTATATTATATTCAGATTCCTAGTTATGGCAATACTAAGCAAGTAAGTTACTACTGATAACAAGGCTGATGAAAACAGAGACTGATAGTCTGAATTTCCTTAGCATCACAGCAGTTTTGTATTGTAAACCTCTTGTTAATTTACCTCTGATTCATAGTGGTGTAAACAAGAAGAAAAACACACTGTCTATGCATTTATATTGCATTAGTATTTTGAGTGTATCCATGTCTTTGGATTTGCATGTGAATATGAAATAATTCTATGCAAGTACGGGATGGGATTTAATTGTTTTCTCCAACAATGTATCCTTATCTTTCTGGAAGCAGTTCAGACCATCAAAGAGTTGTTGCTGATGAACTCACTAATTAGTTTCCAATACTTAACCTTGTATTTCACTTCATTACTAGTGCTCTGTTCCCTCTAGTTTTACATTTGGTATCAGAAAGCTCATTTAGAATCCAGTCAATCTTCCAATGCCAGCTCTGCAGTTTAAATTTTTCATTCAGTAAGGACACAATGGGAATAATGTTTGTATCTGTCAAGGAGATGCATGAAAACTTTTGAGTCGTATTGTCTAGAGAAAAAAAAAAACACAACAACAACAACAACAACAACAAAAAAAACATGCACACACAAAAAACAGGAAGATGGGACATGCAAAAGAACAGCATAGAATTAAGTCACCAAGGACTGAGTGACTATTATGGTAAATAAGTTATAGGCATCCAAAAGGTTTATAAAAGTGGGCAGCTGAAATCCTTAGATTAACACTTTATTAAAAATTTGCACCATCAAATAATTACTTTTCTTGTGTTTTATTTCTTGTAATGCTTCTTTTTTGCATTGTAATCTTCAAAGCTAGAAGAAAAATGTCTTCAGAAGGAAAAGGCATGGGAATTCAGTGTTTAAATGTCAATATGGAAGCTGATGATCTGCCCATGCAAGAGGTGCACGGTATCTAGGTCTGAGCTGAGGGGCCTGGGGGCTTCTAATCCTGCTTTGTAAAGAGGGAACAGTACTGAGGAAGCAAAACCATCTTTCATGCTGGTCAATCCTCTGCTGTCTAGTTTGTGTAACTTCATTCTTTGAAACCAATTCATGTAAGAAATAGGACCTAAAAATACAGTAAGGCTAATTGATCAGCAGAGCAGCTTAAAGTTGTGGTGGATTCTTATTCAGTGGAGATTTTTAAGTGAAGATTAGATGCTTCCTGTTTTGTCTACAGAAAGACATTGTCTTGGAGTTGGAACAAGCCTGTAGTCAGGAAGTCCCCTAGCCAGCATTATTCCAGAATTGTAATGGCATCCTCTGACCTAACATTTTATGAATTCTTATTTTTGCAGAGCATATCAGTACACTGTAGCTCTTCAACTGGGTTGTTTAAAAGCATTATTGTTTTCAGTGACATTAAGCTTTCTTATATGAACAGTACATTTGGTACAAACAGGTTCTGTCTACAAGGTAGCCTAAGAACACTTCTAGACTCAGGTAATTATTTATATCTTGGCTATGGTTTGTCTCTCTGTTGGAAAATGACCTGAATCCGTCCCAAATCTTTCACTCTTTCCCTTCCCTTCTGTGCACTGATTTTCACAAAAGAAGAAAGGCATATCAGCAAATCTGAATCATGGTGGGCCTGGCCAGCTTCCCAGTCTGGATGACTGGGGGAATAAGGATCTGTAGACAGAATACTGGTTATGCCACAGGTCATTTCAGTTCAGTCTACATACAGGTGGAATATACAGATATTTTCTATATTGACTATGTATCTATGTCTCTGTTTTTGCTCTTTCTAGCCTTATCCATTATTTTGTTTTCTAGGAGGAAGAGAGAACCCTGCACTTCCTAGATCTGACTGTGTAGGGCTTGATGCAAAAATGTAAGGAATGCCACAAAAGCATTTCCAGTATTGTTTAATTCCTGGACAACTGGGCAAAGAAATGAGACGACAAGTGAGTTGGGAGGAATAGAAGAGGGATGGCAAGATACAGTGTTATGATTCTGAGCAACAGCCCCATGAAGTCATGGAGAGACTTCTACTGACTTTGACCAGTATTGCTTGAGACAGTTTAGGTACAGTCAGCAGGTTTCCACTCAAAGTTTTTTAATATAGAGATATCAATAAGAGATTGTTGTGACATCAAGAATCCCTGTTGGATCCATTCTTATACACGAGAAAGATGTGCTATCATCATGTTAATAACTCCCTAGGCAGTTCCTCTGGGGATTTTTCACAACTTACAAGAATCACTTTATTGGACTTGACTTCCTTTGGGACTGTATTAACCATTGATACTTCTCTGTATTCAGGAGATTTTGTACTGGAATTTATTCCATATTTTCAACCACACATGCAGTGTTTCATTTGTTTGTTTGTTGGTTTGTTTTTTCTTGTTTGTTTGTTTGTTTGGTCTCAGTATTTGTATGTTCTGAAAAAGGAGGTACCTTGTGACTGAATTCATAACATACAGACTCATTAATTTTATAGGCTGCATGCTACATGTTTAATACCAGGGACTATCAAAAATTCCCCTACAGCCCAGATATTCTAATATCGTGCTGGATATAGTGTAGATGAGAAGGCATGAGCTACTTTTGAGGAATAGACATAATTTTCTACTGGGCCAGAAATTATGTCTAATTTTATCTGTGGTACTTAGGACATTCCCTTCATCCACTGAATTTGGAGACTCCTTTTGATTTTCAAAGCAGATGTGAAGTCAGATACATTCTGGAGGAACCCATATGTGGATGAAATACTGATCTTCATTCTGTTCACTTTCCTGTCATATGTTTACGTTTTTAAATGGATTGGAGAAGAAAATTTTTGATTCTGACTTACTTCCAATTCTTGGAATTCTAGGGCTTGCCTTAACCAAACCAGGAAGGCTGGAACATCACGTTTCCAATCTCAAATTCTTCTTCTCAACAAGAGAAATTGTGTTAGAGCCATAAAGCTTGTGGCAAGATCAGACACAGCTGTCACTGAGGGTCAAAATAAAAGGCTCCAATCAGATGAATTGAAGAAATATTCTTTTGTCTTCACTTTTTCTGAGCATTCAGATTTGATCTTTATTGGCATGGATGCAAAAGCATATTATAAACTTGGATGCTTGAAATTGCACAAAGTGAATTTAAAATTGCATATTCATTTAGAATAATCTGAATTTGCAAATCATGTTGTGTTAGTTAAACTCCCATAGTTTACAAAAGGGAACGATATGGCAGGAGGGATGTAATTATCGAAAGCAAACAACCAAATGAACAAGCACACTTTCAAAATAAAAACGAATTACCACGGACTCTGCAAGATCCTCATATAGGAAAACAAGTTTCACAAAAATAAAGAAATACAAATGCCAACCATTTGAAATAATAAAGAGAAACAGGCCAAACTCAGCAAATTAGTTTAATTAGTGGTTTTTTTTTAATTAGATAAATATAATTCACTGCTTTATAGTTTCCCACCACATACTGACTATAGTCATCAGCTAGGACTGCTTATTATTGCTTAATGAACCACCACTGTCCAAGAATCACAGATTTACTGATATTGACATGACTTAGCCACTTCTTTCCCAGTCAAAGATTTTATATTTTACATTTGTGGGAGATACTTGTTTAAGTTTAAAACTATCCAGGGATAACAATTCAAGATGTCTTATTCCAGTGCTTAAGTGTATCTGGAACAGATTGCCTAGGAAGTTTTTGTAATTGCTATCATAATGAAGCAACAGCTTAGGTATTATGAATGCCTAAGTTAACCACAAAAAAATATGTTATGTCAGGAAGGTCCAGAGCTGTAATCGTAGTCTCTCACTGTTGTATATATGTAGATATATCCCATTTACCTAGTTGTGCAGTACACATCATCTAGTTAGCTCTAGATTTATGAGTCAATTGTCACAGTATTCACTGGAGAAAAGTAAGAGAAACCCCTTTTGGTTTAGTTTGCATGCATGTTACTTAACATGTTGATAAATGAATTGTAAAAAGAGCTGAAGAGCGAGAGAATTTTGGATGAGAACCAAAAAATCCCTAATCAGGAGTGTTGGGCTGTAGCTGCCTTTGAGGAATGGCATGAAGATCTCACAGTGCTTGATGTCTGGGATACCAACTGGCAGATAAAATTCGGTAATAATTAGTGCTCATGGGTAGGACCAGGCACACAGGGTCAGCTATGTGCAAGCACTTGAGCACCTCATTCACCCAGACTCCAAAGATTGTTATATCACAAAATCCTCGGAGAATCCAGGCCAAAGTAAATTGCCCAAGGTCACACAGAAAGCCTGTGGCAAAGTGAGAGAGACAACCCAGTTCTGCTGAGGCCTCCTGCAACAACTTTAAGTGTAAGGCCATCTTTCTTGTCTTCAGCCTGCTTAAGACTAGGCACCTTATGCAATTACTCATATATAACCAATAAAATTCCATGACACACAGCAGTAAAGAAAATATGCTTCTATTTATCCTCACTCCAGATAAAGTAAAATATCTCCCAGAGCTTTATTCTTGCTGTCAGGGTTCTCCTCAGCTGTACATTTCAGACTCGGTGTTTAATACCAGTGATGCAGTTGCATTTCCATAATTTGACTGTTCAGTCAAGGTCCTCCACCTTTTTAACTGTGTAAGTCATAAATACGAAAAAAATAAATACTGTGTGCAATCTCTGCTGACTGAATTAAAAGTCTTAAAGAAACTTTCTATGCTATGAAGACTGTGAAGGATTTGGCTGAAATGGTGCTAACAATTAAAGCAGGCAGAGACAGATTAAATTTGCTGATGACAGCTCATTTCTGAGATGGTTACAGCAAAAGTCTGATAAAAGCTTATCTGAAATTCACAGTTTTGATGAGGCTTCTGCTTGTACCAGGAGAAAATGAAACAATTTAAATAGCATGTGATCCTAGGGAAAGGTTTGCTTGGTATTGCAGTGGGAAGTTAGGCATTCCTGCTGCAGTTAGGACTGTGAAGTATTATAACCCTTTGTTTTCACAGCAGGAAAAGTAAGTCTAAACTGATTATTTTATGTGAAAGCAAGGACAATTTTAATCACCATAAAAAGTTTTCAATGTTTAAAAAAAGCAAAGAAGAGGGGGAGGTGTTTGTTTGAACCAGAAGGAAAACAAATGTTTTTATTCATACATTTAATACGGGAAAGAATCAGCCAGCCAGCTGCGTGTATTGTGAATTCCTTGAAGCCAGCAGTGGTCACGTACAAAGTGGAACAGCCCTGGTGCCACTCTGGTGTGAAGTACATCTGCAAAACCTTCTAGGGAGAACTGGCTAAACCCTGCAGTGTGCTCTCCTTGTGTTAACTTGCATGGAGCCCTGTGAGACTTGCACCAGCCCGCATACCACCAGCTCTACAGCTCTCTGCAAGACCTCATGCTGGAAGGTGACTGAGCAGAACAATGAGATCTCGGTGTCTGATCCCTGAGGCTGAGCATAAATACAAGGTTTTAATCAACTCCAGTTGTTTCTTATGCTGCTTTTTGTAGGTGAAATACTGGGATGGTGTACAGCAAAAACATTTCTCAGAAGCCAGAAACATGCAAACAGATGTTATTCCAGGCAGTATCAAGACCATGGAGAAATTAAATGAAACAGAGCTAACTAAAAACAAACTGATGAAGAAAAACACTTCTACGCACAGCGCAAATAGACACCGGGATTCATTGTCATGGGACCAAAGATTTAGGCACATCTCTTAAAGTTATTAGATATTTAAATGGATGACATGACCTCCAGAGGCTGTTTTTAAAGGACAAAATATTAAACTACTATAACAGAAAGGATATTAAAAAGGTTTTTTTTTTTTTTTTTTCAAATCAAACAGTTGTTTAACTTAGAGGCATTAGGTAGAGAATACAGATCGAGAAAACAAAACAAAACAAAACAAAACAAACCACTCAGCTTCTTCCACAAATAGTGTTTTTTTTTAATTTTATTTTTTTTCTTTTTTTTCCACCTTTCTCTGTATGGCCTGGTTTGGTTCTTGTCATATTAATCCTGGCTCTTATCCAGAAAGGCAAAGCTTGTTCTTATTAAGTTCTGTCCTAAAGGATTTAAGGAAGGGACAAGAAGAAAAACAAAGGAGACAATAATCTTTTTGAACTGAAAGTGCCAAGTTCGTTAAAGCTTTAGTGCACAGACTCACCACTTTCTTGTACTGCATTTTATATATTAGATCATTCACAAAGGGATTTAACTAGAAACATATCTTTTATTAAAATTGTATAAATAAAAACATGTCCTTCTGCCCTCCAGCATGTTTACAGATGCATTTATTTATTTTATAATATTCTATTTAATTAAATATTTGCTGTTAGAGGAATGAAACTTTCTGAGATGCTTAAACTGCTAAGATGAAACCACTCAGGTTCACAGTGGCTTAACTGACAGCCTAAGCCACAGTCTGTGTGTGTGATTTGTGCAGAAGTCACCTGCTGCAAGGTTGTGTGAGCGACCAAAGAAGGGCTTACAAAGTCAGCATTGAGTGAATTTGGATATCTCAATCACATTGGGCCAACAGGCAGGTTTAATAACAATGATTTCAATCTGTGCATCTTCCATGTGGAAACAGAGGGATTTTTATTTGTTGGAAAGCACTTAATTTTCCATGCAATTCAACAAGAATTTCAAGAGGAAAAATCAGAAGTGGATATGCACTTCAGTTTATATGGACCTCTGTCTCCAAGTGAGGAGAAAAATGTGAATGTGTTGGACATCATCAAAGCTTGTGACATTTGGCTTGTTTGGCTTGGCTGTAGGACTGCGTTCAACTCTCGTGTTAACCTAGCCATGGCAAAGAGCTTTTACCCACATCCCTCTAGCCATTCACTGCTCTGCAATTCTGATTCCTCTGCATACACTTATCAAATATATAAAAGGTGCCACTTTTGTTATGAAGTTACTATGAACAACTGTCCAGTTCTGGCTCTCTTTTCTATGAAAGATGATTTTACCCTGTAACATTATGATTAGTTTCTTCTTTATAAGCAGATTGTTGTATGTATGCAGGTTTCAGATTTCTATTTGGAGCTGCTATATTTTGGTACATTTGGTTTGAAACCAAAACTTTTCTTTTGGACATTTTTGGATAAAAAAATTTATAGAGAATACAGGGATTTAGTCTTCTGTACAAGAGAGTAACCTGTTGTTATATAACCACTATTAAAAACAATCAACATTTCCAATGCTATTTATTTTATTCACCCTTCTGTGAATTGTGATCCAGCTTTGAAATTCTCAATAGTCTGTGTTTCTATCTAGTCATTCATATACATGAAAGTTAAAACAAGATTAGTTCTGTTCTACTAGAGTACTAGAAAAGAAAATGGATGTTTCCTACATAACTCTAGTCAAATGCCTTGTTGCATAATCAATATTATATAATGTTTAAACATTACATAATTTGATGTTTGTGAAAAAGAAAAGTAAAGAAAAATGATATAACTTTCTCATTTTTTTCCCCAAACCAGGTAAAAGTTTAATTTCTAAAAAATTCATGGGAAAAATTAAGAAACATTCGTAAGAATGTAAGAATGCATTAGCCTCATCTAGAAAAATCAGCCTAATGCAAAAACAAAAACAAAAACAAAAACTAAACAAACAAACAAAAAAAAACACAAATCTTTCATCTTTTAAAGTGCATTTATCCATTCAACTGTAATTATATGGTTACATTATAATGTTATAAAGTCACAATTTTGAGAAAACATGGCAAAGATTGTCCAGGAAAGTATTTACAGAAAAACAAGTTACTAGTTTAGCATTCCATGTATATTTTCTACTGCACAATAGAAAACCACAAATAGTTAATTCTATTTTCAAGCTGTTTTTTTTTTTTTTTTTTTTGGAGAAATTCACATAGACTTTGATTTCACTTATTATTTTATTTAACTTCTGTTTCCCCCCCCTTTAATAGGAAAAGAAAAACAAAACAACAACAACAAAACACACATGCACAAACAAATTACAAACTGATGTTTCTGACAAGTTAAGCTTCCCAAAATAAAAAAAAAGGAAGAGAAAAAAAAAAAAAAAAGAAGAAAAGAGAAAAAAAAAAGCAGCAGCATTATCACTCAGAATGTGATTCTTTTTTATATATATTTTACTCCTTCTTTACAAGAATACATGTGAACACAAATATGGAAAGGCAAAGAAGACATATATACAGAAAGCAAATGCCATACTCATTACATGATGGGCATGCTCCACTTACTGTAGTTTCTTTGTGCATCAGCAATAGACTATTTTTATAAGCAGGGTAGTCAAGCAAATCCATATATCTGTGAACAAATGCAAGAACTTATTATTTTAAAAAATCAATCGACTTTGTTACATCAAGATGTTTTCAGAGTCTCATTATTTGCTGTAATTTATGAAAGGACAGAGAGAACTTCACCAGTGAACTAATCAAACAAATACACATGAATGAAATAAGAGTATAATCAGCGGCAGCTGCTGAAATTAGTATTTGTAACAGGTTGCTGAAGAGAGAGTGCTATAACAAATAAATTAAACCTAATATTTTATTTTCCACTTAGGTTTTCACTTTAGGTATTATTATCATAGGAGATTCAGTAGCCTTAATAACATCAAAAAATTTTAGGGTTAAGTCTTATGATCAGTATATAAATGAAATAATTTAATAATTATCTAGCTAACAATGATTAGTTAGGATAATAGAAGTGTAAGTTTACTGACACCAATAAAAAGACAAATAAAGGCTCCTGAAAAGTTTTTTTTTTTTTTTTTTTTGCTATTTGGGGTCCTGGGCCAGCTCTCATCAGGTAATAATTCAGGTAAATGTCCTATTTACTTATTTAATGGACTTTAACACAAGTAAAACATTTTCTTTTGATTTTGTAATGGAAGTTTCATTGAAGATTTTTTTTTCTTTAATATAGTCATATGGACATGACCCTATGTATTTAAACATCTTTACTTTAGTTTTAGTAATACTTACGTATTTTCTGCTTTTTGTTTGTTTTTTTTTTTTTTTGATCCAAGCATGTTGATGAATAAATCAAGTCCAGCTTGTTTGACACTAATTTCTCATATTAAAAGTATATATATATAATAAAAAAATTACTAAAGATAAGTAGTTGCAATATGCTATTTGTTATTGTATTCAACCTTATTTTAAAATATTCATATTTATCTTTTAGCTAAAACATCAGGTTGTCACTATTTTTATTTTTTTTTCTTCCAGGGTCCCAAATTTTCTGTAGCATTTGAGTATTTATTTTACCTCTTTATTTTCCCTTTACTTTCTCTTTTTATTTTATTTGTTTGTCCTTTACATTGTAATGTGCCATCGATTTCTCATTTCTCTCCAATTTTAGAAGGGCAAATAATAAGAAACATGAGGGCTTCAACATTTCATTACTTTCTGGTAACAGAAGAGCAATTAAAAATATCAAGACATTGTACTTCAGCTTCATTTTGCTACTGTATTATTTCTCTATAACTGAAGAAATTTTAAAAAGCTAGATGAAAGAAACTACACAGAAAATAAAAAAAAGCGTACAAGCTGTAACTTTATCCATTTTTGTATTGTGCATTTAAAAAAAACAAAGGTTTAACGGGAAGCACAACATTAGAATAATTACCTTTTTTTTTTTTTTTTCTGTCAAGCTTAAAATGAAAAGTCCATTTGTTTTAAATAGAAATATAAAACTGTCATTTAACATCTAAGCTGCGGCTCCAAGTTAATACAGGACAAACAAACAAATCTGAAAAGTTCTGGGGGATAAGAAGTGGAACTCTGCATTTGCTTTGCCCACACAGAACAACTCTAGAGACTAGTAGACAATCCATGTTTACGTGTTTTCGGGAAGGAAAAGAATTATAGCCTTTTTTAACCTATTATAAGATACACCTGCTAATGAATATCAAAAGTGCACGGAACTTTCTTTAAGTTATGTTGCATTGCAAATTTGTATCTCATTTGCTGCTCTTACAAAATCTCTTTCAGAGCTTTCTGGTGTTCCAGGGTATCAATTACTGATGTACTATTATAAAACTTAATTTTTCCCAGATAATTTTTTTCTTCTTTTCTCATCTCAAATATCATGTAATTTATAGTCTTCTCATGTACTTATATTCTGACTTCTTTGGTCTTGTCTCCACTGCTGTCTTCTGAAATACTGTTGAATGAGAAAGAATATATGGACCACTAGCAACAATGCTGACTGGACATTGAAAATAATTATGCATACAAATTTTTCATTTTTTTTCTTTTACTTACATATTTTACTAGGATAATTTCTTCTACCTGTCAAGCCACTTCCATAGCTTTTCTGTACTAATGCAGAAGGTTGGCAGTTTTCTTTCCTCTGCATTAGCAACATTTTTCTGGCATAACTGCATTTCTCTGTTAATAAAGTAGTTTCAAAATCCATCGAGTTCATAGCTTCCTCTTTCTCAATTGCATATTTTCATAATTGTTTTGTATGGCCAGTGCATATAAAAGTATGGAGAGTCAATAGTATATCTATAATAATAAATAATGTCAAATGCTTAGAAGGTTTAGAGGACTTTGATCTGTTAGTGGGTTGTACCTCATTTGGGGGATTGACAGCAAATATTACCCTTCTCTTGATTTTCACAGCTGATACAATAGAATACCAGAGGTCGTATAATACCTGATTTCTCAAGCTCCAAGCCTTATGGATAATTGTTGCCCAGAGGGGAAATTTCTTACCAGCCTACATCAGCAAATGGTAGGTTTATATCACAAAACACGAGGATTTATGCTCCAATCTATTCCACACCACTATCTGGCTCAAAAAACTTAATTTCAGGAGCAGAGTTAATGTGCAGTTAGCAGTTTTACTGTACCTAACCTATTTGCCCAGAATTTAGTGAGATCTCCTAAAAACATTAGTAGGACTCTATCAAGCAGACATTCAACCTTGCTGAACCCAAGCAAAGGAGGACTTAGAGCAACAGTATAAGATCTTAATAGAGTGCTTCTCATAACCTCAGAAAATATATCTGTCAGTTGTTGGTCACCTAAACAGGGTGGATCAATATATATTAAAAAAATAAGAGAAAAAAACACCCATGATCTTTATTTCCCTGTTTTCTGATATGAGAGCTGTGAAAAGAAGACTTATTGAGAAAAATGCTTCTACTGACCACTAGGACTGGTATGTGGGCATTCATTTCTGATAGTTGTGTAAGGTCCATGTGGGGATATACCAGCTTATTTAGGCTGACCTAGAAGACCACTACAGATACGTCTGTGAGCCTGCCACAAATGCTGCTTTGCATCTTTAACAGCCTTTTTTACCTATTACAGCAGTGACTTCAGAGACTGGTCTGGTGCATTGAAGAGTAGTCAGTAGTGGCTATACCAGATGATCATTACACAAGAGTCGTCTCTGCTATATTTAGTGACCTAAAAGTAAAATGTGTATTCTGAACCAGCCATGTGTACTATCTGTGTAATCAATGGAAAGACACAGGCACTGAGTGGGGTGCTTGATCCTTCTGAGGGTACCTTTCCACCTACTGCAGGGTAACCAGGTAAGAATAGATAACTAACCTTTAGCTAGTCAAACTTTAAGAACAGATAACTAACTTTTAGCTAGTCAAACTTTCATGAGATGAATCCTTACACATCAAATATGCTCTGCTGCACTAAATAGCTGGAAGTATTTACCTAGATCCCAAATATTTCCAGAATTGCATTACAGTCAGCATTTATAAAGTGCTGCCTAACAGAATTGGAAATAGTCTGACATCTGATGAACACAACATCTTTAAGTTTAATCTTGCTTGGTATCTGCCTTTAATAAAAGCAAAGCCAGTGTGATTTTGTTCATTTTCTACATTTCACCCCTGCTGAGGATGGCACCCAGCCATTTGTGATACTATTGAGCTGGAAAGCAACCAATTCAAGGCTAACCGAACAAGATAGATCTGGTAAGAAGCAACCACAGAAGGATTTTTGTCACCTTTGGAGTTTTTCTGACCTCACAGACTCTGACTTTACTATACAACACGGATGGAAAGAAATCTTGCTAAAATAAGATTTGAGGTAACATCAGGTCTGTGGGAAGACTACATTACTTGTAAGACATTGACGGATTTTTATTGGCCCATGTCTCTGAAAGCCAGAAGAATCCAGAAGGTGAATCACAACCTTCTCAGGCAGGACAAAAAACAGTTGCCAGAAAAGTTTAACATTTTAAAAATCTGTTTATTATTTTTGAAAGCTAGTGTCAGAGTGAAAGTTAAGACTCTCAAGCTTTCAGTGCAGAAAGCTCTTTCACTCAGACTGAAACCCCATCCACAGCATAGCTTATCTCATTTTACAGATGCTTCACTGTGATCACTTTTTGATCAGAAACACTTTTTGATCTGAAACACTTTTTCATTTAAATTCTACTGCAAATGAGCACACCGAGACTACATGGACCTTTTAAAAAGCTGCAATGACACTGGTTTTCTTGGAGCATCAGGTCATTTACCTCCTCTGATCTAAGAAGGAATAGGTCAGCCTCATTTAAGAAACCTGTCTTGAAACACAAGACTGAATGCCCCCCACACACTCCCCCAAACACCTTAATAGCATCCTATCGCCCATTCTGTAAATCTGTATTCAAACAACATGCATATCATATCAACTTACCTTTACCTTTCTATTTTGGCAAGTCTGCTTGCCTCAGAAAATGCTGACATATCCAAACAAACTGAATTGATTGGTGATTGCTGCTTGATTGTCACCAGTGGTGCTATGCAGAAGAATCCCTATTGAATCCACTGTAGCGTTCAAGACATCAAGTTTATTTTCCGTAACATATGAATCCTCATTAAAAAAAAAAAGAAGTAGGAAAAGAAAGCCAATAACCTTCTGTGTCTTCACACATAAATGCTGTTGAGTTTTAAAAACTAATGGCTACCACCACAGCTGCTGCAAAGACAAGATGTCATTGTCTAGTTTGTTTGGTTTTATTTTTTTATTTTTTTTTTGTTTTATTTTTGTTTTTGTTTAATTGTAGCTTCCAGTATATTGTGATCTTCAGATCTCTAAGTGCAGCAGCATCCAGAGACCCCACTGAAGAGCAGCCACTGAAGTGCACTGCACTTGCCACTACCGCTGAGATCTTGCAGTCTAAGCAAAGGAAGAATGTTTATATCTTCATTTTACAAAAAAAGAAGTGAGAAAGCGATGAATGCAGTGACCATCCCACAGGCAGTGTGTGGCAGGGAATGCTTTTCTACTTCCTACGACAAAGCTTCAACAATACGACCGCTCTCCTATGTTCTGAGTCAAGGAAGCAAACAATCACCATCTCATCTCTTACTTATTCTTAACTTTCATTAACTAAAATCTGACGGTGCTGGGTGAACCTGACATCAGAAAGGAATGCTCAGAGGGCCTGTCTTCAATGGAGAAGATCAAGTGTAGCTCCTGCTCGGTAATTTAGTTCCCAGGAAGAAGTGAAATGAAAGGCAAGGTAATTGACTTTCCATGCTGCACACAGACCTTGTCTGAATGGAGTGCAGTGAGGACAAACCTTTCCATCTGTGGACATGTTTGCCTCTCCTTAGCAAGAGTAACAGCAGCAGAACAGCCATGTTTGTACTTTGGTCTCAGTTCCTAACCTTCTTTTAACACATATCAATTACTTCAGAAGTGTCCTAACACCCACATCTAGCTTGAATTTAGGTCTCTTTTTCATTCAATTCTTCTTAAATGGTTCCTTTCCCTAAAGAAATTATGAACTTTGCCCTTGTAGAGTGCTGTGCTGGAAGCTGTCTGATCTATTTTGATTAACTCATTATCTGCGTTGACTCGGATAGAAGTTACACAATAAAATTAAAAAAAAAAAAAAAAGGAATAAAATGGAAGGGGTCTCTTTGAGTAAGAATGTCCATTTTGTATACAACCCTTTGGCATCAGCAGCCATTATTTGCATGGAACGTTAATATTTTGAAGGCAGATAGAGAGACAAAAGACATATTCTTGATGCTTTTTGCAGTACACTGTAGCTGCTGAAGATGCTTTTGTGCGAGAACTAGGGACAGTTATCTTTCAAGAAAATTTATTCCCTGGAGGCTCATTTATGTCAGATAATTATGCTTACAGTTATTTTAAGATAAAGTTCATCATGGAATACTATCTTCTTGTAAATCTACAGTGACACCTTCATTATCTCAAAACTTACAAATGGATTTGGAAGAAGATCTCCACAGGCACTGATGGGAGGTTGGTGTTTGATTCTCAGTAAAAAATGTTTACTTTCCATCTATATTTTTTTTTCAAATTCCCTCCAGGTGGATTAAAATTTTTGTTTGTTTGTCTGTTTTAAAGTGTTTGTAAAGATATGAAGGACATAATGGAAGCAAAGTCTTTGCCCTCAGATACGACATGGATTGTCCTTACTGCTTTAACTAGGGATGTAACATGGCGAGCTGTTACTTTTATAATTAAGTAATCAGTAAGTGTGTAACTTGTTTATAATATCCCAGTTGTTCTGTACTTGTTAACTGATAAACACAAGAACAGGAAGAGCAGCTCTGAGGTTTTGTGTTTAACATACAGTTTGGAGACTTGGAGCACAGGAATTGTTTTAGTACTAGTTTTGCCACAGGCTTTTGAAATGACCTTGGACAAGTCACTTCATCTTTTTTTTTTTTTTTTTTTCCATCAATTTCCACTGTGCTGAACAAGGAGGATAACTATAAGAGGAGGAAATTATGAAGATAAATCTGTACAGATATGTTACCTATGTACAAACTGGGGCACTAAGCACTGTGGAGAGACTGCAGAGACAGAAATAAAAAGCATCCAATGACAAAGGTATACTTAACTGCTGTTTCTATAGAAGGGAAAGAATCTGATGCCTATCACATCTTCCAGAACATATACAGACTTGTATATCCCTTTTTTTTGTTTTGTTGTTCTGTTTGGAAACTGTGCAGCTTCGTTGCTTAGGAGGACTCTACTATTGATTGGATGAGGTTGAGTCTGTTATTACACTACTGAGGTCAAGTAAATTATTCCGTCATGAAAGGATGTCTCCATCGTGTAGCATTTCCCTGTTATGATCTATGACAAGAAAAACAAAGGAGCAAAACTAGGATGAAAAAATGATCCCTGTTGGCTGAGCTGAAAAAAAAAAAATTATGTCTGATTTCAGCAAGGCCAGAGCTTGGTCTCACTGGGACCTGCTGAGGTTATCTACTAGTTCAGACTGTGCTGAGTAGTAAAGTGGGATGGTCAGTGATAAGCAAGAGATGGGATGAATATAGGAATAGATTTTAAACACTTCAGGTAAACACTTGGAGGTAGACTGAGACTTTAGTAAGCCAGTTTACCTCACTATACCTCACTTCAGCTCATCTCACCAAACCATAGTTCTCCCCATCATCATCCTAACTTCTCAAGTGTGGTACATGATCCACAGCCTGGGTACTTTTCAGGAACATAACAGAAGTGACTGCATGGATGCTATATATAAAACATGTCATTATTGTTAATATTTGGTTTATTGCTGTTGTTGTTGCTGCTATTATTTTTTAGAACCCAAAGTCTTTCATGCACCTGAGGTCTAAATGTGTTGTATGAACACGAACGAGATGTATGAACACTTACCAAAATATAACAAAGCCTTCCCCCTGCTGAAAATACAGCTAGCAATGGCTTTTTTATTAGATGTCTGATCCTTCTGGTTGACATAAAAATAGCACAGTAAGAGTCTTTCTCAGGATACCTCAGCAATTTCTTTTCTGTCCTGGCTAGAACCAAGGGATGCAATAAAACTGAAAACAATTGAGAAAAATAAAAGGTAAATGAATATTTCACAGCCCTTTAAGGAGTTCATTTAGTTAGATACTTCAGAAGACTCAGAGGCTCTAGGGTGAAGGGTTGATGTTTGTACACTTGCTTTCTATATATTAACAAAAAGTACCTTGGAAATGACTGGTTTTACTAACGCTTCTATTGCTTGTTTTACATGATTGTCACTTGCCTTGCAAAGTCAGTAATGCAGCTAACAGATGGAGAAGCAGGACTAGAAGCCATGAGGGATAGTTTACTAACAAAAGATGAAATGATTTTCATGCATTCACTTGCATATTGAAGGCCTACTTATCTTTTTCTCTTGTCTTCTATTCCTTTCCCTTTCCCTTTCCCTTTCCCTTTCCCTTTCCCTTTCCCTTTCCCTTTCCCTTTCCCTTTCCCTTTCCCTTTCCCTTTCCCTTTCCCTTTCCCTTTCCCTTTCCCTTTCCCTTTCCCTTTCCCTTTCCCTTTCCCTTTCCCTTTCCCTCTCTCCCTTTCCCTCTCTCCCTCTCCCTCTCTCCCTCTCCCTCTCCCTCTCCCCCTCCCCTCCCCTCCCCTCCCCTCCCCTCCCCTCCCCTCCCCTCCCCTCCCCTCCCCTCCCCTCCCCTCCCCTCCCCTCCCCTCCCCTCCCCTCCCCTTACTTATAATCAGTTAAACTTATAATCAGTTAAGTTAGAGGGGACTTAAGCATATGGGGCAATTTATTACTAAAGTGGAATGTCAGAGACATTTAGCTGTCCTCTTTCCTAAGGTTTTTAAATTCAGTTCCCCTTGCATTTCTTAAACACTTTCCTGGAGGTGAAACTGAGCCTTGCCGGACTATATTGTTGTCAAGTATGAGATGTCCTCCCCATCACTAAACATACCACGCAGCTTTATATTACATCTGCATTAGCATAGAAATAACTGCATGCCTTCATTAGTTATGCAGATTAATCATTGACTCACTCTAGTAGGCTTCTGTAGGGGACTTTGTAACTCACCTGTTCATAGAGCAGCAAAAAAACCTTCTAATGTTCACTTCTAGATGTCCTTTGTTAGAAGGAATTCACTTTGTATGGAAGACTCCATCTGAATATCTCTTGATATATCCAGTGTGAATTCTCATTGTCTTGTTATTTATTATACCTAGTTCAGCTGCTATTGTAGATGTCTAACCCCGTCACAGGCCCTCAGAGATGACAGTGTATTGTTTCATATAGATATAGCTATAAAGAAATATAAAAGATTTATAAAAAGTCCTTCCTCAGAAGGAAATGCCTGTTTTGCCTGATGGCACTGTCAAAATAGCTAAGGCAATATTAACTGACCAGAAAAGCAGGAGCAGAGTCTCAGGATTTGGAACACTGGATTTTAACAATATGTTTCAGTGGGACCTTGGGTAGGTAAGTAGATGTGACTGTGTCTCTCTATGCTACACAATAAAGAATTAAACACTGCATTGCAAGAAAGACAGGGAGACCCCGCTCAGGAACTTCTTTACCCAAGCAAGGTGACGAAAGGGGAATAACAAAAAATACCACACCTTTCTTTCTGGATATGAGGGTTTACTTTTTAGTTCAAAGTATCATCAGACTGAATACCCCCAGGCAAGGCTTTCATAAGGTGTGTGCATGTGTAAAACTTGCAATGATACGAGTAGTGTCTGAAAAGGTTCCAAATTGCATTGCAATTAAATTTGGTGCCAGGAGCCTAGTGTTTCACACCACCAGTACTCTCAGCGTCACCCACAAAAGCCAGCAAATATCGACTTTCTTTTTGACTTACCTAGCTGCCGTTTCACTCTCAAGTGTATTTTACCTAAGAAACAACATGCCAGCAACTCAGCAGTTTTAGCATGGAAGATGTCATAAGTTGCCACTTACAGTGGAGACAAAGCATTCTCAGACTGTTGCGAGTACAATAAGAGTACTACTATACCATGGAGCCAGGCACCATGCTGAAAGAAAAAGAGAAAAAATAAATGCTTAAAAGAACAAAGTATTTTGTCTTTTTTTATCTTTTCTTAGGCCTTAGCCAGCAGTAACTTTCAGGAAAAGGACAAATATCAGAAAAAATGGATACCCCAAAACACCTGATTAAGCCATCCCCATTCAGAGGGAAGACTATGGTTGTCTTATATAAAATCCTCTCAATATTTGTTTAATTTTAAATAGTGGTGAAATTATGTCTACCATTTTTGCTTTTTTTTTAGAAAGTAAAAACAGATGAGGAAAGAATACTAAATTAAAAAAAAAAAAGGATTTTTAAGACGCAGGTATGATAATTGTGTGTCTTATTTTTTGGTTTTGTTTTCACTGACACAAGAATAAATGCAGGCAAGTGTTTTCTACCAAAAAAATCTGAGTGCTCAGATGTTTAAAAAAGGTTTTGATGAAAATGCTCTAACCGGATAAGAGCCTACATTTTAGTGATATATTTAGTACTTTCAAATCTCTTCCTTGAAAAGATATTTTCTGTTCCACTGTGTATGCAGACATAGGCATAGGAGAATGAAACATTACTGCATGGCATATATAAAAGAAATGAAATAGCACGTCCATATTTAATACGTACTTGAAGGAGGAGCAATTCAGGGAGTAAAGACTATACCTATACTTATAAATGAAACAGGGTCAAAACATAAGTTTAAGGACTGGTACTTGATCACTTACATTATTTAATTATTGTCTTGCTTGTGAACCAGGTTTGGCTTGCTCTGAGTAGTGCTATCCCAGGCAATCCCCAGACAGGGGTTCAGAGGCAAGTGAAAAAGATTGTCTCCAAAAGGCAGCATTGGCAAGGCCACCCTATATTAGCAAAGGCACAGAGGTGCAAGAATATTAAGAGGTAAGTTCTCAATAACAGAAAATTTCTACTCATCATGATCCTCTCTAATTTACAATTGCCATAGGGACAATAATTTAAAGTCAATGGCCAAGAATCATGCCATGAGGATGAGCCAACAGCTGTCAAGGGGCAAGGTGTGAGGTTGAGGTCCTAAATATGTGCAGTCCCAAATGACAGCAAGACAGACAGACACTAGTACTGTCACATTGTCACTGTAAGCCCAGCCTGCCCTGTCCTCACCCAGCTTCTAGAGAGCAGCGGCTGTGCTGTTGCTTCACGTTGCAGCGCTGCCATCCTCCCCAGGCTCAGCCAGTGTCTACACTCCTGTTTGCACCCATTTAGTTAGGCCACTGCATATCATCTTGTAGATACTACTCTTCCATACTGAGGATCACTAATTTGTTCAATGAGTTTAAACCCAAATCTTTACTGAAGTTTAACATTGGTTTATTTCAGGAGAAATCTATTGTTAACTGATTTCAGGAGAAAATGTCATTAAAATGAACATATTTGACT
Organism: Anser brachyrhynchus; assembly: GCF_964034855.1. Taxonomy (NCBI): domain Eukaryota; kingdom Metazoa; phylum Chordata; class Aves; order Anseriformes; family Anatidae; genus Anser; species Anser brachyrhynchus. The sequence goes on from NC_137697.1 coordinate 1,993,252, forward strand.
CTGCAGCCTGTTGCATCAGTTCATCTAATCTGAGTTCAAATGAAACCTGATTAAAATATCGTTTAAAATAAAACCATAATAATTTCTAAAGTGCTTGTCAACAAGAGTATGACTATGAGAATTTGATCCTCGATAAAACTCTGCTCAATCCTCCGAGCTGGGATCAGTGTTCAGGAAAGAACTGAGCTGTAGAATATTTGATTACAGAAAACTTTTCAAACTTAAACATAATCAAACTTTAGAAAATTGGTCAAGGCAGATCATATTTTTACATCAGTAAATCCGCAATGTCCAGTCTCTGTAGGGTGTCTCTAAGCTAAAATTATCTAAAATGTCCTCTGCAAAAGAACATCAAAAGTCAAGAGTGGTATTTAAAACTAGAGGTTATATCCTAACTGACCATTTATTTTTTGTGGACTTTTAATCTCTCCTCCTTAGTGTAACACTGGTACTTTCTAGTTATGTATAAAGTGGTTGGACTTAGAGTTTTCAAGAGTTTTTCTCTTACCCTCTCTGATCTCGCTTCTCATTCTCCCCTCCAAAATGATACCACATTCCCTTCTGATTGTTTCCGCTGTTGTTACTGTTAACATTTGTTTTCGTCAAACAATATCAAGGAATATCTGGAAAATCAATGTTTAATAAGTTACAGTAATGTTTTCAATTTCCTGTCATCTGCTCTAATGTACATGTGTACCTTGTCATTTCTCATCACTTTCTAAATCCATCTTGTTATCAGCTAGGTATAACTTAATGTACAGCTAACTCTTTCCTGGGTGACCTTAAAGTGTACACTATTGGGGGTGCTTCATGGAAGAGTCATTCTTTCTTTGCAGGGAAGGTGACAGAGGGAACAGCTTGGAAGCAGTAGCACAAAACTTAAGCAAAGACTTTCACACTTGGTTGGGTGTCCTGAGGAAAAAAAAAAAAAAGAAAGAAAAAAAAAGGACTATTTAAGCAGAAGAAAATCATTATGCCTGCAACAGTGTGATCACTGTATGTCAAAGAGACTTTTTACTTGCTTCTGTGCCACGAAAGCAGAGTCCTAAGTCTGAATCAGACTGTCTTACAGCGCTGTCTGTGGATCCGACGTTTAACATTACTGTTAATCTATCACATTTTCTCTACAATGAGTTAACTGACTGACAGAAAAATAAGAAGAAATTAGGCTGTGTTGATTTATTTCAATGTTTACTCTCCGCAAATGCTGTGCTTTAAGAAGGTGGGTGATGTAAAAAAAGCTACAGGAGAAATAGAAAGTAGAGGATACAAGCCTGCATTGCTGTGGTGCAAAGACAGAGAGGTAAGGAGAACAGCAGGATGAAAAATGGATTAAGAGGAATTTCATTGTCATTTGCCCACATCCAAACAGTTCTGTCAGTGATATTTGGATATTGTTGTAACGCCAGTTCGCTTAGACCAGCACAAGCTTGCTGTGGAGAGTAACTCTAAAAGCAGAGTAAGTAACACGGGGCTGCAGGTCTCCTGATAAAGAATCCTTGGCTAAAGACTCCACTACTTGAATGTTTCGCAGGCTGGTCACTGCATGTCATCCAATCTCACCAGGCCCAACATATCACCAGGCCCAACAGCCTACCCTATAAAAAAGGAGTGGCACCTAAATGGTGATGCTGGCACTCAGCCCGTAGTCTAGAGATTCAGACAGACAGTCTTTACTTTTGGTTGTGCTTCCTTTTTTTTTTTTTTCCTTCTTTTTAATAGCTTTAAATAGTAATTGCTGGAGCATGCAAATGACTGTCTACCCAGATATGTTTAAAGTCTTAGGTCAGCCTTTTTGCATGCATAAAACTCTCCAGACCCAGATTTAGTGAGGACTTGGGAGACGAAAGAGGCAAGGAAAAAGCAAATCTGGGAATGAGGGCCAACCCACTCATCCCAATCCCGAAAACACTGAAAGACTGTAAACTCCCACGTAGATTTCTGTATTCAATTCATTACCAGTTGGTACTTAGAGATAACATTATGGAAGTTTTTGTTTCTCCGCTTGGCTTTAATTGCCTTCCTTATTAGGATTTATCTTTCTGATATGGCAAAATATTATTTCAATAGATGCTGCAATGTTACGCAGAAGGAGTAGAAAATTATTTCCCATAGAAAATTATTAATGAATGTTTACGAGTTTCAATGCTAGCAATTTAAAGTGCTCGGAAGATACCTTTCTTGAGTGCTCAATTCAAAACGATAGATGTTTAGTTTAAAATAAACTAAGCTCCATGTTTGGGGTTTTCTTTCTTCCTTTCTTTCTATTTTTTTCCTTCCTCTGGAATATATGAAACAGCTCTTCAAATGCTAACTAATCTAACCAATTTTGCATTGAATCATGAATGCATTTTAATTCACTATTCAAATTGTTGTAGCAATGAATATTTTTGCATCCCTAGCAATATGTTAAAAGAGTTTTTTTTGCTGTTTAAAAAAAAAAAATCTTCTGCAAATTCTTTATACAGTCTGATTAAAATCCAATTAATTACAAACACAATTAAACCTCTCTACCACAGTTTGCAGAAGAGGGCTGATGGAAGTAAAGTTGTCAATCAAAGATCCAATAGGGAGCAGTAAGTTGTTATCTCCATAACTTTCAGCCAGTAAAAATGTGAAGCTAAAAAACAACATTAAGAGTGTATTGCCATATGCAAGTTTATTAGGAAATATCTCACTTCTTTGATTGTTGTTCTGCTTATCACCAGATCATACAATTTTATTTATATGGCACCTTTCTTGACAAAGTTATCCCAAGGCAGTTCACAATAATAAATATACATATAATAAAAAGGCAGTTAAAATACAATAAAAGGCAAATTAAACATTAATGTACAATCCAATCTCATTGCAAAATCAGTGCTGTCAAAGAACAATTTGATGGCAACCAAACTTTTTTTAAATTCTGTTTTTATTGGCATTCTGAAATTTTATAAAACCAATAAAACACATATCCACAATAAATAACAAATAAAGAATATGCACAACATATATCAGAATTTCCCCTGGTCTGGATTGTCAATCAGTATAAATCAGCATTGTCTTGCTGACTTCCATGAAGCTGTAAGAAATAATGCTTACTGGAGATTGGGTCCGTTGCACATTGACTAAAAACCAAACAAAAGCCAAAAAACAAAGCAACAACAACAACAACAACAACAACAACAACAACAAAAAACAACACCCTTCTACCACACACCAGATTATCCTCCCTGTCATTTGAGAGTTTGGTGCTGATGTTGGTTGCTGGGGTTATGTCCTTGTTTCTTTACTGACATCACTGAAGATTCCCTGGAGGGTCTATGTGAAACTTCCACCAGGAGGCAAAGAGTAGGTGTAAACTTCCTTTTTATGGGATGATCTAGGGTAAAATCAGCTTGAGGATACACTGTTTACAAACCCCATCTGCCCTTGTAGCAGCAATTTCAAGATGCTTCAAGGAAGAACCTCATTCACTATGCCTGCTTTACACTGGTCATGTAACACCCAGATGGTATAGGTAAGGACTGCCAGGCCTGATGCACAGCAGTTTAGACTTTAAAAATCAGATGAAAGGAAAGACACTGCTGGTGATTTGCCTGGGCATCAAACCTATGTTTCAGTGGATTGACCTCAAAATGAGGCTGAAAATTTGTCCTCAAGCTTTGCTTCTGGCTTGCTTTTACACAAGAATCATAGAACGGTTGGGTTGGAAGGGACCTTAAAGATCAGTTAGTTCCAACCCCAACCCTGCCATGGGCAGGGAACTTAGCAGAGACAAATTCACCAGATTCCCCCATTGCTCATATTTCTCATGCTAACCTCAAACTCGCTAGTGGAAGCTGTCCTCTGCCATCTTTGAAATTGCTTGTTCCCTTGTCCCTTTTATCTTCACAGAATCACAGAATCATCTAGTTTGGAAGAGACCTCCAAGATCACCTAGTCCAACCTCTGACCTAACACTAACCCTCCACTAAACCATATCACTGAGCTCTACAACTAAACATCTTTTAAAAACCTCCAGGGATGGTGACTCAACCACTTCCCTGGGCAGCCCATTCCAATGCCTAACAACCCTTTCAGTAAAGAAGATCTTCCTAATATCCAACCTAAACCTCCCCTGGCACAACTTTAGCCCATTCCCCCTCATCTTGTCACCAGGCACGTGGGAGAATAGACCAACCCCCACCCCGCCACAGCCTCCTTTAAGCTACCTATAGAGAGCGATAAGGTCGCCCCTGAGCCTCCTCTTCTCCAGGCTGAACAACCCCAGCGCCCCCAGCCACTCCTCATAAGACTTGTTCTCCAGACCCCTCACCAGCTTTGTTGCCCTTCTCTGGACTCTCTCGAGCACCTCGATGTCCTTCTTGTGGTGAGGGGCCCAAAACTGAACACAGTACTCGAGGTGTGGCCTCACCAGAGCCGAGTACAAGGGGACAATCACCTCTCTAGTCCCGCTGGCCACACTGCTTCTTATGCAAGCCGGGATGCTGTTGGCCTTCTTGGCCACCTGAGCACACTGGTGGCTCATATGCAGTCGACTATCAACCAATACCCACAGGTCCTTCTCTGCCAGGCAGCTTTCCAATCACTCATCTCCCAGCCTGTAGCGCTGCTTGGGGTTGTTGCGCCCCAGGTGCAGGACCCGGCACTTGGCCTTGTTGAACTTCATACAGTTGGCCTCAGCCCATCAGTCCAGCCTATCCAGATCCTCCCGCAGAGCCTTCCTACCCTCGAGCAGATCAACACATGCACCCAACTTGATGTTGTCTGCAAACTTACTGAGGGTGCACTCGATCCCCTCATCCAGATCATCGACAAAGACATCAAAGAGAATTGGCCCTACTTACCCCTTTCCCTACTCCACTTCTCAAAAGGAACATGATTAAACCCAGTTCATCCTATAGAAGACTATAGCTTATGCCATGTGCTCTGGGGCCATCAGGGATCATAGTTCAGCACAGAGGAGAAACTCGGAGTGGTTAGAGGAAGGACAACCTTGGGCAATCTCTACTGTGTGACTGTGTAGGCAACCAGCACCTACAGGACTTGGTTGCTTGAAAGTATGTTGGAGGCCATCTGTACTAGTAACTGAGAAGGGACTGGGACATTGTCACGTGTGGGCTGCCAGACAGATAACCTTTGTTTAAGGAAAAATGAAAATCTTAGCATAAAACCTCTTAAAAACAAAAACAAACAAACAAACATACAAACAAAAACAGTTTTTGATGGTTATTTTCAGCGCATTCACTTGCTTATCTCCGAAGGCAAATAGACCTTAGTGTTAAGTATGCCTCTGAATATTTTTTCTTAATACTGGTAATCTTAAACACATATTGCTATTGTTCCAAATGGCTGGACTTGCTACTTTTGGACATATCCAAAGACCACAAAAATCAACAGAGAGATTTACTTTAACAAAATTTGGCTTTAACATCTCATCGAGTTACTAGAGACATCCTGTGTACTCGGTGGAGAGAACCAGGGCGTGATTTGTTTGATTTGTCTCAGAGAGCTGTTGAAGGGTGAGGTGAAGCTTATCTTTATGAGTTTCCATCTTCTGTTGTGTGTGTCCCTACCCACCCCCAAGGCCCACTATAAAGAGAACCTATATAGACTATAAAGGGAATCTAGTGTAAGTAACTCATGACTACTTTTAATCAGCACCTTCATCTTGTACTGTGTAAAGGTGGGGAGGAGTCAATATTCTAGCCAAAGATGCCATGTTTTTTTATCTATAAATACCTCTGCTACAGTCCTTAGGCAGTCTCCCTTTCCCATGCTTTTTAAACAAAAGGATGTCACTTTTCACTAGTGGCTAATTCAGTTGTGAGGCAAAGCAAGTGACTGGGAAGGGTGTAATAATAACAGCACAATGCGATGATCCTCTGGTGTATTCCCTGCAGAAGTATGATCTCAGAGAATTTCTGCAAGGCCCTTTTCAAGTAATTACTGTCAATTCATGCTTATCTGCCAGCTCTCTCACCAGGTTTTCTTTTCCTTGCCTTCCTTATTGAAGATACTGACTCTGACAAAAGGAATCATTTGTCAAGGAGACAGCAAGCCAACTTTTCTGTTCCTTTCTTTGCTGAAATTATGCAAGAGATTACAGTCCAGCCTGTACATATATGTACCTTATCATCTGAATAAAGATCAATGTTAAATGGACTTTGTGGTAGCAGATGCAGATCTGTCATTCACCAGAGGGCTGTTTGCCACTTCTGGACATCTTTTCAAAGATCTGAAATCACTGATGACTTCTGAATAGATTACCAAGGATGATCAAGTAATTGCAGAACTTATAACAAACCTCAAACAAGTTTTGAACCATGAACATAGACGCCTCTCCTTAGGGACCATACTGGAAGTGACAAGTGCCTTCAGGATATCTTCCCAAAGATGAGCCTTGCTTTCCCATGAGACCTTAAGGGATCATGGGAAAGATTTCCCTGAGCTTCCACAGCAATGGCACTGACTTCAGCCAGGCTGTCTTCAGGTATTCTCCTACGATTTGGGCAGGGGAACCTTTACTTAAAACTTGCATAGAGCCCTAGTTCAGGCAGTGACAAATTCAAATCCTCCAATGACTAAGTACACAGGAATTCCTAATCCAGTCACTACATCAGTTAATTTTAAGCTCTAGAATGGAAAATGGAATTGGCTCAGACCACCTGTGAAAGTAGAAAAAGGGACCACTGTTTCGAGGGTTTTACTATCTAGTACTGCAAACAGCAAATCTGCAGCCAGGAAAAAATGATCTGGTATATCCAGGTGCTTGCAATAAAATCACAGGGGTTTGGTGAGGACAATTTCTTTGAACCAAAATTCCCATCTTCATTTCTTAGACTACAGAGCAAACACAAAACTGTTAATTGATTGAAAGTCTGCACGATCTGGGACTCTGAACACAAATTATCTTCTAATTTCTGATTTCAGTGTGAGCACAGCCTAAGAATCAAGTGAACTTTGGAATCTATCCTCACCCTTTTTGTACTCATGCAGCTGATGTGACACACAACACAAGACCAGACGAAGGACTCATGTGTCCTGCTATAGAGCCAGCCTCTCATGACTGTCATGTCTACCAGGGTTGCAGTTTGGCATTTGTACATCATTGTTCAAGAGACTGCTTCTGTTTCCAAAAGTGCAACATTCACCTCTTGCCAAGTGTCAGTCTTCAATACATAGGGGTATTTGTGCTTAAAACAAAGTGAGTCACCTAAAGAAATAAGTAGTGAATAATTTTTTATACGTTTTAATGCTTTAAGCATAAATCTTGCTTTCAAGGCCACGCATACAACATGGGAGGGGTAAAATAACAATGAAATGGAGCAAAGGTAGAGCTCTTTACTCTGACAATTTGAAGATGGTGCTTTAGCTTTCTCAGATGCTGGCATTTGCCTCAGGATCTGGGCTTATCATGGGCTTGAGCTGGCTGCCAAAGGACAGATCTAAAACAACTGTCTTCAACATACCAGTTCCTCCAATCTGTACAGTCTCTCTGGAGGACAGCTCCTTTGTATGTTTGTTTATTTTTTTCCCCTCTCTTTCTTCCCCGGCACTGGCAGTAGTTCACCCAATAACTTACTTGCTCTTCTATTTTTTAATTTCCACGTCTTTTGGTGGCTGAAGAAATTCAGCAATGCCCTCTGAGGACTTACACAAACATGTCAGTTCTTTGCAAAGCATCCCCTGATTTTGTCAGCTGCATGAGCTAATGCCAGTGAAACTCCAGTGCTTTGGAAGAAAATCCAGGGGCACCTTGAGGGTTTTATTTTTTATTTTTTTGTAAAGTTCAAGATGATTAATTATATGGGACTCAAGATATGTAAAAGTTATCCAAGTTTTCACCATTAATCACATAAATGAACAGAAAATAATTAGTTCGTAGTGACTTTCTGGCTTATTATAATCAGCCCAACTCAAATCGACTTAGCCCAGAGAGCCAAATATAGCAAGGAAAAAACCTTGAGGCATTTTTTCGCTATGTGTTGCCTGTTATCACACAGTGAGGTTTCTGTTCAAATGATGTGCCTTATTAAGGCAGGCAAAACCCATTTAAACAATGTATCAGAAATGCAGACAAGCTGAAGAAAAATACATGTATAAAGGGTATATTTTTCTTGAAATGTATTGATGGCTAAGCCTGCTAAAACTTTAGAAAATGCGTTTTCTAAAGCACTGACATTATGTTTTTCTAGTAATACAATTGGCTTTTTTTTCCTGTTCTTTGCAGTCACTTCTCTCCCCTCTTCCTTCTCCTTGTAATGGGCTTGAAGAATGGCAATTATTCCCTTTTATTTTACTGGCTTAAACCATGTGCTTATTAGAATAAATGTTATCATTATCCTTTTTATTTTATGATTATTAATTTTTTATTTGATTGCCAATACTTTTACTGTAGGCTTAAAGTCTTGAATATTACATGTGATAGAACAATAATAAAATGGAAAGACTTTGATATGATTCCTTCCTTTTCTTAATAAATATAATTTTAATTTTTAGAGATCTATTCTAGAAGAAGATACCCCAAATCATATGCAAACTGTTAATTGTTCTGACATCTAAAGGAATTTGAGACCTTGTTATTTTTGGTATTTTGACCATTTGCATTATATCAAATTCTACTTTAGACTTTTCTATTGAAAGGTTGAACATCTTGCTGTCAGCTGACTGCTGACACAGATACCTTGTCAGATGGGTTTCACAGACAGCACACTTAAATAAGGGATAAACTTAGGGGTTTGTAGGAGAGTTATCTGTGTCACACATCACCAGGGCTGTGATATTGAGTCTGGTAAGGCGCGTAGTCAGGTACAACTAAGACAGGGTCCCAGGACTTTCTCTGGTGTCACCAGTAAAGAGGTAAGGCTCATGGGAACATCAGATACTTCCTGACAACATTTTCCTATGTAACTTCCCTTTGGTGATGTAGCAAAGAAAATGTCCTTGTTTTGAAATCTCAGCTGAACTTCACCATGCAGCTTGGACAAATTACATTAAAGGTTTTCTCTAAGTGTAACACAGCTGAAAGGCAGAGATAAGACCTGGACAGTAGTCTTCTAGTCAACAAGAGCAAGTCAGGTTGGTACACTGGAGGAACAGAGGTGGCCAGAAGCTTCAAATTCAATCTCAGCGCAAAATTAGCAAATAGGAACTCCATAGCAACTACTTAACCCGTGCAGCAGTACAGAAATAAGTCCATAAATGAGATAATTAGATGACTCCGACTCCTTAAAATTATCTACCTCTCTTTTAAAAGCCTATTTTTAATACTGTACAATGTAGATGTGTAATTGTTTCAACACCGCATTAAAATCCAAGAACAAGGATCTACCTAAAGAGAATGAGTTGGACAGGCAGCACCTTTGCAGCTACCTAAGACAGAATTGTCTTACACTTCCCTATCTTGCATTTGGCTCTTTCACCTTCAAATAGGCCTCAGAGCCCTTTCTTTCAAAAATCAAACTAAGGCTCAATGTATTTAAATTACCACTGGTGGTGAGATGTCATCATATGCATACAAGCCCAGTTTTAGTATGGTCATCCAAAAAAAACCCAAAAAAACATGCAGTTCCATTCCCTCAATTTGTTGAGATTTTCCCATTTCAGAGAGTTGGATGAAGATCTCTGCCCACATTTTTCCGAGGAGAACAAATATGTAAACAGTCCGGGAACTGGAAATAGCAACCAAATTATAGAACATAGAGAAATTAGAGGATGCATTTGAGGAAGTGAAGAGCAGTGGATGCTTGGAAGAAAAGAGCGTGAAATCTCAGTAGAACTGGATGAAGTGAGAGCAAATCTCAGTGCCATTCCAAGACTTAAGGGATTTTAGAGACCTCTGGAAATTGAAGTTACACCCAGGCTCTGGAAAATGCTCATTAATCAAAGAGTCATGACTGAATGCAGAGCTTTCATTAAATTTGTGTTCCCAACAGAAAACATCTATAAAAGAATATCAAAAGACACTTTTTTTTTTCCTCTTCCTTTCTTAATTCTCTGATAAACCAGGTACCAAGGACTGTAGAACCACAACCAAACCAAGATAGATCACTTAACTATTTCTGAGAGAGACGTTCCGATCTGAATTGCTATTTCTGCTTGTGTTCATCCCTCGATCTATCATGGCATCTCAAAAAGCTTTGCAACACTGGGTACAGTAGCAAACTGAATTATGCAATGCCAGTGAAGATCCTCAGCTAACTTACACAGACCTATGTAACCTTGGCTTGGTTGTATTGCCTTCCTGCTCTTCTCATGTTTTGTCTATTCAGGCTGAATTCTTCTATGCCACACTAGCCTGTTATAATATTTGCACAATCCCTAGTACAAAAGCAACTATGAAACAGCTGGAACCCCTACCCACCAGTAGTATAAATTATAATAGAATTCTTTTTCTCTCAACAGCAATGCACATGCATCAAATAGGGTCATAATGTAAGGATTTGCAATAAAATAATAATAAAAAAAATGAAATACTACTGCTAATAAAATATCTTTTCAAGTTTTCTCTTTTGCAGTATGTGTGTGTGTGTTGGTGAATGTGTGTGTGTGTCCCAAACATAATAGAGCCAAATTAAATTTTGCATATTATATCAAAACAAGTGCAATCACAGTAACCATTTATTTCTCGTCATTTTCATTTCTTTTTTTAATGAACTTTCCCTGAGGACATTCTCACAATTGAACATTTATTTATTATAAGCAACAAAAAGAATTTTGATTGTTCCAGCTGTGGCAAGGAAACATACTTTGATAAGCATGCAGTACCGTAGATGAAAATAAAACACAAATAAGTAATTAAAAGCTTCGGAATTTAAGGGTGAAATTCTCCACTGATACTTCTCTGCAAAATGTAATGTAGCTATGGTATAGAATTGGGGCATCACAAAAGAAAAAAAAAAAAAAAAAAAAAAAGAGCTCTGGAATCTTTGACCTTATTTTCCCGTTTCTCTAGAACAACTGCACTTTATCCATCTTGGGTAAAAAGAGGTTCTGACTAATGTGAAATCTCAGTCTACCTAACTTGGAAGACAGGCATCATAAATTTTATATATATTAAAAAAAAAAAAAAGTGTTTTTATTTTATTTTTATTTTATTTTTATTTTATTTTTTCATATTTACACACACAGTGGGAACTGAAGAAACAGTGACAAAGAACAAGTGTCTTGCAGAGACAGTCTACATTAGCTACAAGACCAGCTTTTTTTTTCTGGATGAGGACACACAAGCAAGTTGTTCTGTAGTAAAAAGTTCCTCTGCACCAGTTTATTCATAATAATTATTGTTATGTTCACCTCATTGTGAATTAAAGGCTTTTGTACTTCTTTAAACTGTGGTGAAAAATGATAATTTATTTCACATATAGAAGTGGGTTAAGAAGAAAGCATTGTAGCACACTGTGCATTAAGTAGCACTATGTATGGAAATATCAGGCTATTAAGTGATTGATTGTACATTACATGACTGCAAGAAAAGTTCCGTTTCATAGTGTTGAAAAAATAGCACTTTAAAACATTTTTGAATATATTTTTTTAATATATTCTGATTATCCTATATTGAAGATTCATGAAGACTTCATAGACAGTTAATAAATAGTTAACAGCTTCCCACTCATAAATGGCTCTTCAGCTGTTATTCTGTTATTCTCTGTTGTAGGAATCACCTTTTTTTTTTTTTTTCCTGTGGAAGTCAAATGATATGGGATGGAGGACAGCAGTGGAAAACTTGTTATTCGTTCCAGCATGGCAAGATCTAAAAGGCCTGATGAGAAAAAATGTAAATTTCTCCCTGCTTTGATTATCCACTCCAGATCACAGTAGTGCAACTGCCATTTTTCTGAAGTAAAATTTGGGTTTCTGGTGGAAAGTGTTCTCTTTTTTTTCCCCCTTTTTTTTTTTTTTTCTTCCCAGAAATCTAACTGCCAACTTTAAGCTGAAAACCTTTTCTCCTCAGTTAATGGAAGACGAACAAACTGAACCCCCTTTGCACATAGTAGGCAAATGCCTGAATGTCAGTGTCAAATTTGGCGGGACATTGCTGCAGTTTCAGGGGTATCTCTGGAGGAGGAGAATTGAGATGCAGATTGCGAAATATTTCCCCTCCCTCCATGAAGTGTAAGGGTAAAGAATACAGTACTTTTGTGAAGAAGGCATTGGTGGGACAGGGCTGATATTTCTCGCAAATACAATGCAAGTAATATCAATCAGCAAAACAAAGTAGGTGGAAGGAAGCCTGGATGTTTAAGGCAATGAGTTTGTGTTCAAATGAAAAGAAAAAAATAATTTGCTAGTAAAGCTTATATGAAGTACTTCGTTGAGAAGGGAGCAGCAGCAGTCAATGTGAAATTATATAAAAATGTATGTGAGAATTTTTAGTAAATTCTTTGAGGCATTTGCCCAAGTTTAGTCACAGCTCAAAATCATTACTCCCGTCCTATTAGTTTAAAGCTGTAATGGAAACTCAAAGTGACAGCACTGTCAACACGCCGAGACATAATGCCACAGAGCATTGTGCTTCTGGGCCAGCAAACAAAACGCCAGCTTCCAAACGAAAAGGCACTGAAAAGGGGGAAAAAAGCAATCGCATACCATGCATCATGACCATATAATGTCATAAAGTAGAACAGCACATTTACTGACAAAAACAGGGACAGGTATGTGCGTGTGTGTGTGCAGGGAGATTCTGTACCATCATCAGGAGCCTACTTTTTTATTTCTAAAACCTGCCTCGTGATGGGATTGAGTAGTGGTAGTAGTCTGCTATTAGTCTTAAGATTTGATTAAAAATACAAAAGAACTTCCCCCCCTTTTTCATACATACACATACACAAAACAAAGTGAGAAACCATAAAGGAAAGATCTAGTGCGTGGTTGTTACATGCAAAGCAAAGCAAGATGAGAAGCCTTTGAAATTATACTTACTGCTGTAGCATCTCTGTTCCCTCATAATAATTCCATTAAACTCAAAACTGAGAGGATACAAAGAAGTTTTCTCTCTTTCTTTCCTGTTCAGACTCAGACCAGTCCAACCTTCCTGGTGTTGCTATCAAGCATTACTGTGTGCACTTACCTGCTGAGGAAGCAGCACCTTTGGCACCACTGCTTCGTGTGAAAGCGCACGTGAGGAAACTGCAAAAGGAATTAATAAGTCCATGGAAAACATCCCTTTTCCTCCTTCCACCAGATGCTCCAGTGAAGTGTCTAAAGCAGCAGGGTTAGAAGTGTCGATGGGAATGAGAATGGGCATCAGCAAGGAAATGACATGGGATAAGCACAGCTCATCTGACTTCATGGCTGTGGTCAAATTCTGTGGTCTTTCGACCTTACTCAAGGGCACGTCCCATGGATGATGATAGCAAATCTGGATGAACCAATGGGGCCTTCACATACAGAACATATAATTAGGTTACAGGATGATACTGAGTTGACATAATCTTTGTGATATAAATCCATAAAGAAGTAAGAATGTAGATCTTCGAGATCTGTGTGGATTCTAGAAAATCTCTCTAGGATCTCTTGATCCACGAGAGCTTGTTAGCTTCGGTGATGCAATGTGTACTCGAGGAGTCAATCCTCTAGAATTACAAACAAATAAGCCTAACTTGGTCATTTCCAACAAATTTTAGAAAAAGACCAAATCTACTCCCATCAAAACCCCCAAACCAGTTTTACACACACGTGTGCATGAACGCACATACAATCAAAATCTTGGTTGAAAAATTGCAATCGTAAAGTTTCCTTGTTACTGAATTAATATGCAACTATTGTTAAAACTGTGAATACCTGCTGTTATTTTTAATAACTGTGCAACAAGGGCTTTATTAGAAGACCAGGACATTGCACTGCCAAACTAAAAAAGGGAAGGGAAGGGAGAAGGGAAGGGAGAAAGGGAAGGGAGAAAGGGAAGGGAGAAAGGGAAGGGAGAAAGGGAAGGGAGAAAGGGAAGGGAGAAAGGGAAGGGAAGGGAAGGGAAGGGAAGGGAAGGGAAGGGAAGGGAAGGGAAGGGAAGGGAAGGGAAGGGAAGGGAAGGGAAGGGAAGGGAAGGGAAGGGAAGGGAAGGGAAGGGAAGGGAAGGGAAGGGAAGGGAAGGGAAGGGAAGGGAAGGGAAGGGAAGGGAAGGAAGGGAAGGGAAGGGAAGGGAAGGGAAGGGAAGGGAAGGGAAGGGAAGGGAAGGGAAGGGAAGGGAAGGGAAGGGAAGGGAAGGGAAGGGAAGGGAAGGGAAGGGAAGGGAAGGGAAGGGAAGGGAAGGGAAGGGAAGGGAAGGGAAGGGAAGGGAAGGGAAGGGAAGGGAAGGGAAGGGAAGGGAAGGGAAGGGAAGGGAAGGGGGGAAGGGGGGAAGGGGGGAAGGGGGGAAGGGGGGAAGGGGGGAAGGGGGGAAGGGGGGAAGGGGGGAAGGGGGGAAGGAAGGAAGGAAGGAAGGAAGGAAGGAAGGAAGGAAGGAAGGAAGGAAGGAAGGAAGGAAGGAAGGAAGGAAGGAAGGAAGGAAGGAAGGAAGGAAGGAAGGAAGGGAAGGAAAAGAGAGAGAGAGAAAGAAAGAAAGAAAGAAAGAAAGAAAGAAAGAAAGAAAGAAAGAAAGAAAGAAAGAAAGAAAGAAAGAAAGAAAGAAAGAAAGAAAGAAAGAAAGAAAGAAAGAAAGAAAGAAAGAAAGAAAAAGAAAGAAAGAGAGAGAAAGAAAGAAAGAAAGAAAGAAAGAAAGAAAGAAAGAAAGAAAGAAAGAAAGAAAGAAAGAGAGAGAGAGAGAAAGAAGCAAGCCACAGAGGAGAAGACCCCAATTAAAGAGCTTTAAGTCTAAACAGAAGTGCTGATCTGGGTATGTTGGGAGCATTACAACCATAGAATAGGTTGTCATACAAAGCACTAAACATGCCAGCTCCCCAGTGTTACAGCAGCACTAGAATGCGATATCTGCAGAGTCTCCTGGCGAGATGCCAAAGGAAAAGAGGAGTATTTTGTGTGTTTCCTGCACCATCTCCCTCAATGACATGAGCTAAGGCAACAAAAATACTTTCTTGGCATTATTGCATCCGCTACTAGCACCTTTCAGCATAGTAGTGTCAGCAAGCAAGGTGATGAGATCTCGTCCTACCCTTCAGTGACACAGATACATTAGCCAACAGTGGAGATTAAGCTTTAGAGAGCTTTAGAGTTGGTGATGAGCACATCATAAAAAATAAAAAAAAAAAAAAAGAACTTCTCTTTCTGTGAAGAAAGAAAAGGAAGCGATAAACCATGAAAGTGAATAATGCAGAGATCCTACTGCGAATGCCCTACCAAGATTTTCTCCTAACCCTCTCACCCTCTTTGCTCCTCCTCACTAGTAACTGAAGGATGAAAAATTCTACAAATGCAGCTGAGATACACAAATAGAATAGACAGAAGTTTTATTAAAAAAAAAAAAAAAAAGTTTTCTGTATGCTTCCTAAAAGAAAACATAACACAGAAGCATCTTTTCATACAAGTAGTTTTCCAAACTTTTTAACCAGTTCTTTTGGCTCTGAGGCAGTTAAAAAGACCTGATGTGTTTGCATACTTTCTTGATGAGTAAGACCCTGCAGACCACCAAATCACTTGCTTTAGCAAAAGAGACATAGTCGTAGTTAGTGAACAGAAATTTTAGCTATGTCACATGACATGAGATCTTTAGTTGTAATAGGACATTACACTTTTTCTGCCTCCATGTTTTATGCTCTTTCTGCACTTTCCCACAGCTGAGTGGTTAAACATAAAGGAAACAGCTTTAGGACTGAATAGCACCATGAAACCATGAAAAGCTGAGCTTTCCTGGTACTTCCTTGTTCATGGCTCCAACCAAAACTATTTGAGAAACAACATTTTTCACAAATTCTACAAGTTCCTTTACTCCAGAGGTCATGCAAAACTGTTATAGACTCATTTTGGCCTGTAGATCTTTATGCTAAGTATTCAGGTAACATCAATTAGCAGAGATAAAGTATCCTCAGAGTCTCACTGATTCACACAAATTGAGGATATAGTTCTACAATTTTTGGAGCAAGGTATCTGCAGACTAATTTAATTAGGATTATGACTAAATTATGTTATAGAGCCTCCAGCATTTTAATAGGAGCACTCAATGACACTTCACTACTTGATTTTCACTGTTTTTCTTTGATTTTTTGTTTGGATATACAACACTGCTGTTCGTTTTCTTCCATCCCTATAACAAATTATATGAATAAATCAATAAATAAAACAACTTGTAACTAACAAAAATTTTGAAAAATGCACAAAGTTAAGAAACAGTGCAAAGATTTAAAGGCTACTGCTGATTCCATCCTTAGGCTCTTTTAACATCCTGTGCAAGGATTTACGCCTTAGGAAGGAATTCACTTCAATGAAGCACAAATGTCCAAAAATCTGATTAAACTAGTATTCTAGTCTCCCTTTACAGAGAGGTTGCCAATTTCATAGGAAAATGAGATATTTTACAGTGATTTGGCAATAGGCTGAAGAGGAAGACTAGCCCCTACCAATTTAGACTTGGCACTGGATTTTCAGAATGATATAGCTTGATTAATAAACTCGTCCATTCCACTTAGAGGGATCCACATAAGCATGAATGTTTTCCTTTTTCTTCTTTTCCACATTCAGTACAAGACGTGAGCACTGCCAGTGCTTTAGAAGAAAACACATCTTTGACACAAAAGATGCAGAGCCTTTGAACTTTTGTGTCACAGGAAGAGGGAAGTCAAGCTCAAAAGCACAGCTGATGTCCTGCGATTTTGCAATAGCACAGCATTTGTTGGCTGGTGTTAAGAAGTGGACTTCATCCCACATTAGAGAGGAGAGGAGAAATAACTCTACGGCGTGTGCTAAACTGTCCTGAGGGAAAATTCCTATTAGCAGAATATAAAACCAAGAAGCCTAATTTCATTATAAAAATGGAGCAATGCAACTTGTTCCGAGGCCGCTGTTTGTGCATACAGCTCACAACCCAATGAGGTCTTATTCTGCACTGTGGCATCATCGCTATAATGCAAATAAGAAATAAATACAATAAAAACACCACAAAAAGGCAGAAGAATAACGCCTGTCTTAAAACTCATCAGATTAATAATGCAAGGAGTGATTTCAGGAAAGGAAATTAAGCTGTTAAAGCAAAATTCAGCAAGCTCTGACGCAGAAAATATTCCCTGTGAATCCCATGGTGGCTTTGCTTGAGTAGGGAATGTTGGGCTCAGGCTGTTACTGAATACTGACTGTCTGTGCAATATAGCTGGCAAGGTTTGCAACTCAAAACAGCCATCAATTGGGAGAATTAAGAAACGGAAAGAAAAATGCTACTTTGGTTCCTGCATCCCCAGTTCAAACATTGTGGTTAGAAAGTGGGAGATGACAGCTGAAGGACATACTTGTACATAAAACAGATAGGTAGAACATGGAATTCATGGCAGAAAGTGAGGTTTGCAGACTGCATGTCACTACAGTGTGCTATAAATGGTGTGTGCAGTAATTCTCAACGTGTACAAATGGTACCACCTGTCTCAAAGCCTTTTATGCAGGATCATTAATACTTTTGCTGTTTCACAATGTAGAGACGGGTTGTCAGAACCATTATTAGCACAAGAAAATGGGAACTGTGAAAGAAAAGAGAGGTCAGACCTAGACAAGGACTTGAGTGTTGTCATTTTCAGCATTCTGATGCTCAGAGGTAGACACTCACCTCCCAGTGTAATGTCCAGAGTTCTGGGGAAGGAGTCAATGCTTCTTGTACAAGGGGGCAGGCAGCGTAGGAAAATTCCCTTATGCAGAGGGACAAACCCTCTCCCGTCTCTTGGGTAATTCAACCACTAACTTCCCCTGAATGGTTTCAGAATGTCAAATTTCTTACAAAATGTATTGCTCTTCTAAACACGTACCTCACCCTCTAGACAAACATCCTTACATTTAGGCACAGAACACCAGCTCTGTGAGTCCTGGTTAGCTACTGGTGTTTCAATAGCTATCTCAGCCAGGACAGCAGCACTACTATACAGCAGCACCAGCCCTACAGTGGCAACACTTTAGGAAGGTTAGCAAAATCTGTGGCAAAAGAACTTGTTCCATGTGGCCACCTAAATTCTAAAGGAGAATACACTTGAAC
Organism: Anser brachyrhynchus; assembly: GCF_964034855.1. Classification (NCBI taxonomy): domain Eukaryota; kingdom Metazoa; phylum Chordata; class Aves; order Anseriformes; family Anatidae; genus Anser; species Anser brachyrhynchus. The sequence goes on from NC_137697.1 coordinate 2,011,337, forward strand.
TGTTGAACTAGGCGCTCATATTCTTCACGAAAGACCTTTCAATACGACTGTTAAGTGCTGCAAACCATTCATCTCTCTTCTCAGTACGGTTTACTGGCATAGACTGAGCATTTTATTAACATAGCTACGTGGCCTGCTGACTGGAACAATGTTGTGTCTGGACAGTTCAGCATGTGCACTGCTCCATGAACAGACATGTTTCTAAACACCTAAATCACATTACCTGTATATTGGACACAAATATTCTGGTTTGGATTTGGCTCTAAATAGATAGCTCAAGGTTACGTGCTGCGCCAAAGTTGAGAACTGTCTTCCACCTGCCCATGTCCAGCCCTGGGCTATACTCTGATCTGTTAGTGGCTTATGCATATTCATGTTTTCATAGCCTCAGGAATCAGGACCCTGTACAAGGCTTCAGACATAGGCACAAGTCTTCTCTTGGAGGACAGCAACATCAAGAGATAGAGCAGAAAGTTTGGCCATATGCTAAAAAGAGAATGAGGCCAAGGGAGGCACTGAGATGTCTCTCAAGGAGCTCCAGTGAGCTTGAAAGTTATTTCTTCTCTGAATCCTCTTGCCTGCAGTTATGCTGTTTGGCCTTTGAAGGGTGAATTCTCCCTCTAGCACAGAAAGCCCGATGGTATGGGTAAGGTATGACTTTCCTTTCTGCTTGCAGTAGCTTTGTTCAATCTGTAATCCAGTGGGGCCATACTCCCATCACCCTCTGAAACAGCCACACTAGGAAATTCTGCAAACATCCTGATCCTTACTTCTCTTAAAAAAAAAAAAAAAAAAATCTCCCTTGAGAATATGTCAAATTGCCATGTACAAAGCCTAAGCTCTACATACATCTAACCCCATGGTCTTATGTAATTTGCCATTAAGTTTTCAAACTGTTTTTCCCTCCCTTCTCCTCATGTTCACAGAGGCTTATTCTTTCCTTATTTTTTTCATACTGATGTAGCAGCATAAAGCACATGGTGGATTCATTATCTGAGCAACCAATACAAATTTAATTCACCAATAGACTAGCTATAGACTACAAGCCCTATCTCCATAAATTATATTGGAAACCTTAATGGAGGTGTCATTCATACACGCTGTTATTATTATGATACAACAGGAGATGTGTATGCTTTAGAAAGTAAAAATACATATTCCTATTCATAGTAAAGCTTCCTGTGCATATGGTATAATATGCAAATATAAAATTATTAATCAAACCTTTCCAAAGCAAGGTGAAAGGATTTCTTCTTTTCTTTTAGTAAATTGCTTTGACAAATAAACAACTCTCAGGACATCCATTTCTGATCCTGAAAACTGTCCAAGCATCTGTGTACAGATATAAGCAGGATACATGCATATTTGACAGTAAAAACTTAAGTTTCTTGGTTTAATTTATATAACAAAAAGGAGGGTAAAATCCTAAATGTCTTCTGTAGAGCATGACTGGGTCAAATTTTCAAGCCCTGGTATATTGGCTTTCAGCCAGGGCTGCCTTTGTAGTCAGTTCAGCACACCTTTTAGTTTAGGACTGATCCTCTGGTGGAAGAAGTTATGGGTGTGATGATGATGTATAATGGAAACAATACCTTCAGTGACTTTGTAATACGCTCATTAGAGAGCAGACAAAGCCCATGGATATCAGAACCAACTCGTAACGCAGCATTTGTTTTATTGTAGGTCTGATGCTACAAAGACACTTTAGCAGCTCTCGTGTAACCCTAGGATCTGGCAGAAAAAATAGTGAAGGCAATTGTTTAAAACTGTAATAATCTCCTGCTTTTCATCTGAGGCCTGTAGTTTTTCTAGCAGATTATTCACACAATTGTCCAGTATTGTCACGCTGAGCAAATTCACCCATTCTGGTGACAAGAAAGAAAGCACAACTGGGGACAATCAACTAATACTGAGTCACATAAGCAAACCGATGTCTATGTTACAGATGTACTTCATGGGCATCCACCTGATTAGCTTTGTGGACTTCACTTTCCTTTTCTGATTGAACACTTCTCCAGACAGATGTTCTTTCTATTCTTGTTATATTTCATATAAGACCTAACCCAATCCATTCAAAACCTTGAGTATTTGGCAGACTGCAACAACATCAGGGACAATTGCATATTTCATTTTCCACACAGGCAAATCCCTGCAAAATAAAACAGAGATACACCTCTCCTGAAATTGTTAGAAGAATGCTAGAGAGTCAGAGAAGTGATTTTGGAGTAGGAGAGACAGCAAATACAAAGAAATTAAAAAATAAAAATAAAATAATAAATGACCTGAACAATTACTTTTTATTAGAGAATTGTTGTTACCAATAGAAACAAAAGCTATCCACAGTAGATAAAGAAAGTCAATTAACTGCTTTTATACATTTTAGGGATCGGGAGACTTGAGAACTAGGGACTTCTGCATTTTCTCTGTAAATTTGCCATTTCCCTAAGCTCCTGCTCAGGGAGAACCAAAGAGCCTTAAACAAAACACCCCATTTGTAAGCTCCAAAATGCAAACACATAGCACCGTAATTTCCTCTCTCTAAGCATGATGCTGTCGTGACTGCAGAGTGAGGGTGACTTGTGGATGTAGAGAGTTAACACTGATTTCTGAAGGAAATAGATAGCTATGTTAATAATGCCAGGAGAGTGAAAGCCTTTATTCTCGCTGTGACCCCATACTGCCAGCTGTAAGCCTTTCGCAGGCGCAGGTTATTATGTGGCACTTGAGGAATGCTGTAGCTACCCTTCATTATTCTGATGATTTTTTTTTCTTCTTTTTTTTTTTTTTCCCCAGAGGACTGTATCCTTTCCTGGGAAAATCCTGAGACAAGTCAACAGGAGGGAGCTTTTTAATCTGTCACTCAGGGACTCATATAAGCAAGTACCTGTATAACAGGGTTTGTGGGATCTGGGGAAGATTGAGTTCTTCAGTCAAGACTTGAAGGTGTGACCTCCTGATTTAGAAGACAGAGTGTTACTTCTGGAGTTTACCACTTCCACCATCCTCCCCATCTGTTTTTGTCAAGCTCAAGAATTGTGCTGCCAGTGGAAAAGGCTGCAGTTCTTAATGAAGTCAGAAGTGCTGGGAATTAAACCTGTGGTTTCTGAAAGATCATCAACACTCTGCTTTAACCCCTTTTTCTTTTCCTTTTCAGGTTCAGATCTTTCATTGTTAAAAACTGCCAGACATTTGCACTTTATTTTTTTTCTCAATTAATTTGTAATAGTTGTTTACAAGGATTATCTTTAGCATTCCAAGGTATTTTCTTTTGTTACTGTTCTTTGTTATAATGTCTTATAGAAAACAGACAAGCAGACAAACATATAGCTCAAGAAAAACACAATAAACTGCAAAACTACTGAGCAAAAATTCAACTACTGATTTTGTTGGAGTACATCTGAGAACAAATCTGTGTCATTGAATGGATTAAATTTTCAGCTGATAAAGACTGCATTTGCTACACTGCAGAGAACTCACCACTAGATTTACCTATAGGTTCACCTCCAGCTGCAATACGAAACCCAGATGTGGAGGCTCCAGACTTTGGAGGAAGAGCTATACCCTCAGTGGACATCACCTGGTACAGGCGTACACCAGTCTACAGAACACAAGACATTTGGTATCATTCTTCACAGAGGCCACTAAAAATCCTTTCTAAAGATGTTTGGTCTTCTGTCCACTTGTTTTTTTAAATCAAGAAAATGCATATAGTAACAAAACTGCAGCTAATACTGAGGAGACAGTGTTGTTCCATGGACAGAGCACAAGACAGGGAACTAAATTTGTCTTCCCACCTTTCCTGCTTGTTCTCTGGGTGGATTCAGACAACTAACTTCCTTTATCGTTCAATTTCTCCATCTCCATATGGTTTGGGTTGGAAAGGACCTTAAAGCTCACCCAGTCCCAGCCCCCTGCCATGGGCAGGGACACCTCCCACCAGACCAGGTTACCCAAAGCCCCGTCCAGCCTGGCCTTGAACACCTCCAGGGATGGGGCATCCACAGCTTCCCTAGGCAGCCTGTTCCAGTGTCTCAGCACCCTCAGAGTAAAGAATTTCTTCCAAATATCTCATCTAAACCTACACTTTTTTAGTTTAAAACCATTACTTCTTGTCCTATCAATACACGCCCTGACAAAGAATCCCTTTCCTGAGAAGGGAGCACCTGAGCATCTTTCTAAGATTTAGAGCATTCAGATATATTGTGAATTAGCTGTTTGGGTGTTAGTACAACTGTACTAATTACTATTAATATATTATTATTATTATTATTATTATTATTATTATTATGCTTTTGCAGTGCTGAGAACAGCTTAAATCATACACCACTGTGTTGGGATCCAAGACTTGCAGTGAAAAAACTAGCCTGAAAGATAACCTTGCCACTAACAAGGTAAAAATGAGAGCACCATGCAACTCAATAGCCTGCTTCACTGATAACAAGGCTTTCAAATATCCTGAGCCAGATTCTGTTCTCAGCGAGACGAGTGTAAATCTGAGGGGTCCTGCTGAGGTCCGCAGGACTGTAGGGAAATTACTGAAAATCAGAATTTGGCCCAGCGGTACTTAAAGTAAACGTGCTTGCTCTAAAGGGCCAGATACGCACTGGCGCTCTGTGTGCTACACAGAGAAGGAAAAACAACAGAGACACACGCTAATTAAAACCGCAGATGTGACTTGGTGGCTAGATTAAATAACACCTCTGGAAAGAGGGGAGCTGCCAGATATAAAAGCAGAAAGCTCCTCAACTAAATGGCTCAAAGGGCTGTTGCTGATCTAATTTCTCCTAATTTCTCGAAGCAGCACTGATAGCCCTCCCTTCCTGGATGATATCTGTCAGTTAAGTGTTGACCCATACCTACTGTCAAGAGCAGTTTCATTTTTCCTCCATACAGCTTACCCAGAACTCAGGTAGTTATTTGGAGAGCTCCAAAACACTCCTATTTTCATCCCATTTGGGTAAAAAACAGAGCAGACTGGGCTCATGTGGGACTGAAGCTACCAGAATTTCTCATTTTCGTCCCTTTTTAGTCACAGGATGGGTATGAAAAGCCTGAGTTACAAGCAGGACAGCAGTCAGCAAGGCAGATGGAAAATGCATGGGGCAAAGCTGTGCACGCTAAAGCCAGCTTTGACAATGCTTTTAATCTCACAGGCAAAACCAGTCCTATTTCCACTGGCCCTGGATACTTGGCTTGCAAGAGAATTGCATAGCCCTGAAACACACTTTGCCTTCCAGTTATGGAAATCACCGTGAATTTAAGAAATTCGCATCCCTCCCCAGGAAAACAAACAAACAACACAGACGCAGACAAATTTGAAAGCAAAATAAAGCTAAACCTCTCGGCCTGGCTTATCGCTGCTGAAGACAATGTCTCCTGTGGCTGCTATTCCTACAACAGCTGCTGTGTGGCATTGCTCCCCTTCAGATGAAAAGAAACAGTGCACAATGCCAGTGAGTCAACAGCGCTCGCTGTAGCGCATTTCTTGAAGACAGTCCTATTCCCTGTCCCCGTAACAAACTGCTCTAATTGTTATGTTGACTATTATGGCTAAAATTGCAATGCTCTGCTGTTCAAGATTTTTTTTCCTATATTTCTGTAAAGCTACAGGGAGCGAAAAAGTGCCTTTTACAAATTATTATTATTTACGAAAAAGAAAAAAAAAAAGCCTTGAAAAATAATCTGCTGGCTATGAAATCTATTATGAAATATATTTCAATTAAAAGGCTACATAATTTATGTGCATAAGCTTTTCTTCTGTCAAATTTATATTTTTGTTGTCTTGTCGTAATGCCCTGAAGTAAGCACTTCTGAATTTTAAACTTTAGCATTTATCTTAGCAATCATGCTGTGAAGATAAATATCCCTTGAGGAAGATACACAATTGGATCTTGTACACCAGTAAGTTAGGCTTTGTACAGGTTATTACTGCACTAGGAAGCATGGGGGTTCAATAACAACAATTAGCATTTACAGATACGCTGTTTATGTTGAGTGCATTGTACGAGCAGCAGTTAATTAAAGCCATGCAATGGTTGTGATTTGGAAGCTCAGTTTTGGGATCCTTGGAAACATTTATGTGGCATAAAAGGGTCATAAACCAGTTGCAAAATATTCATTAAATTTTTTCTCTCGGTGTTAAACTTTCTCTAGGGGTCTTTTGCTTGTGCCTGTTGTAGCACAGGGGGAAGTCTGAGACCTGCTATTTCACAGCCACAGCGGCCACTCCTGAAGTGAAAAGCTTTTTACTGGTTTAAATAGTTCCTGCACACCTTTGCATGGTTAGTGTGCACCAGAAGGGTGAACTGGAAAATTACCATTTTTTTTTTTTTTTTTGTGGATGGGCTATTTTCCAGCTGTCTCAGTTCTTTCATCCGGTTTACCCAAGTGGCCACATAAAAATGCCTGTGGACAGCACAAAGGGGAACAGCCTGAGGAGGAAATACCTGTGACAACAACAGCACAGAGAGCACAGCCCCAAAGGATGGTAATTAGGTTAGGTGTTCAACTTAAACCAAGGTGTGGTTGCCCTTAAGTCAATCAAAGCCTATGCTGTTCCTAAAGGGGACATCTAAACCCCCCCTCAGTGCCAGCACTAGGCTCGCAGTCAGCCAGACCTTGCTGAAAATAACCCAGAATGAAAATGATTAGGAAAAGTGGTAGTACTGGCAGGATGAGGTGTTAATTTATGGTTGGCAATAGAGTGAAAGCCATGTCCCTGCCTTCTTGACACCTGTATAGACTTAGGGTAGCTAAAACTGCTGGTGAAACTGCACCTGGACTAGCTTTTGAAGGAGTCTCTCTTTCTCTTTGTTGGCCACAGAAAAATCTTACGGCCGCTAGACCACCAAAGTAGGCATTAAATTAGCATTTGAATGGAAATAAGCAATGGGATCCTCTGAGCCAATGCACAGTGTTGTAGAAATAAAACCAGCTTCCTAGCACTTGTTTGAGGTCACTTTCGGCAAGAAGGTCTATATTAAGAATGGTCCTGATGCTTCTTTGACTTACATGGGAGCAATCTCTCCCCCTAACACGGGAAGGTGAGCTATGACAAATGAGAAGGTGGCCACTCAACCAGGGCCAGGAGTAGGTCCCAGTCTCTCCTTGCTGGATGCTCTCCAGGTTGCCTGTCAACATGCAAGATGCCACTGTGGTGGTTATTTATCTCTACACGGAGGACTTGCTCTCAGGCAGTCTTATCGATTTCAGTGCTGGCTATAGTGTTTGTTTTCTAACCTGAACAACGTATACTCTTCTTTGCCAAGCAGCATGAAAGCTGAGGAGATATTAGGATCCCGTAACATTTCAGAGTATTACAGCCTTTGTGCTGTGCTGTTATTGCCTTTAGACTCCATAAGAGGTAAGGATCCAGATCTATGATTCTTATGTTTGCCAATACAAGTTCAAAAGCATTTTTTTTTTCTTTTGAATCCTGGTTCCAGACTTTGTACAAAAACAAAACCTTTGTGAACGTGATCATTCTGTCTGTCTCTAATTCTCTCCCCTCCCCCCCACCCCCCCATCCAAACTTTTGAAGCTCTTGACCACTTTACGCTAACTGCGATGAAAATTTATAATAATTAAGTTCTTATTTTTTAGGAGAACCGATAATATTGTGAGAGATACCCAAACCAGCATGTTCATGAAAGGATGTTCTGGCTGGAAGGATGCCTGTTAAGTTGTCATCATGTACATTACGTCCCTGTAGTCTCCAAGCACACAGCTCAGGACCCATTCCTATATACATTCATCTTGCCCTATCTTGTAGAGATATTCATGGGCCATAGAGGGCAAGAGGAATATTCTGGGACAGTACAGAGACTTGTAGGAGGATGAGATAGTTGTTAGAACCCGGGATTCTGCAGTTTAGTTTCTAATGGTTGTTGGATTTATTTCCTTTCTTATCCCTGTTGACTGCTGGCCTGATTGTGACGATCGCGTTTTTAAATAACGAATCTAGAGATAGGGCCACTGTCAGCTCTTAGAGGCACTGGGAGAAAAAGTCTGTCCTCAGCATTTGATACACTCTCCTCTCCCCACAGAGGTCTGGGAAAACAGAAACAGACCTTAAGACTTGCCAGAGCTGTAGTTCATCTCCCTCAGGTGCTTAGATAAGCTGGTGGGTAACCACACTGTGTATTAAGACTGTGCCTTGCAACTGACCAGTTGCTCAACTCAGATTATTCAAAGAAAATTTACTGAAACCATACAGAAAACTAAAAAATATCTTGCCAGTGGGGACAGGTATATATACACACATATGCAGGTACAGCAGCTCTGAGATTCCTTTTCTGAAGGTGAGAAAACACTGCAGCGATCAATTTAAATTTAGAGTTCGGGGCAGTCGGACTTGCTGGTATTATCTAGTCATCTCCGTATTATTACAAGCCTTAGTGGGCACATACGGGAATTTAAAAGAAATTTATTAAAGCACAGTTCCTTTAGAGCTTTTCTGTGTCAGCTCATTTTTTCTTGTGTGTCTGTCCTTGTGACATCCCCGAAACAGACTGGGCTGACATTTTGATTGTTGTAACCACCTCTTTACCTTTACAGTATTGTCTTAAACAATACTAGTGCTGAAATCAAGGCCAGTGTGCTTTGTATAGCACCTCCCCACTGGACAATCCCTCTGGTTACAATGCACAGAGTATTCCCCCCAGGGAGAGTAGGGTACACATTGTACTACCAGCCCACTGCCCTGCAAGGAGACTTATCTTTCCCTGAACTCATTCATGCACTGGAGCAGAAAATCAGAACTAAAAAAAAAAAGAAAATAAAAAAACAAACAAAAGAGGAGAGCTAAAAGAAAATTTAGACTCTCATATAGTGCAAATCAAAGTAATTCTACTCAAGTCATTACAGTTATGCTGATATTCACCAGATGAGGGTTCAGCTTAAAATTTCTAGCAGTAGAAGCAGCAGTGTTTCAGCATTACCGGCATTTTTATTTTATTTTTATTTTTTTTCAGAGCACCAGTATTTTAAGCATGCAACAAAACAGCAAACCACAGTGTAGCCATTGCTTCCTTGATGCTGGTTGCTTATTTTAGACAGGAAGAAATCTGTTCCTTTCAAAATATTATGGAAAAGATTACTAGCCACCAAATATATAGCAGCTGGAGATGCCAGTTTGAATGCAACACACACATCAAAACACAAACATTTTTAAGAGGTTCTAGTGCACAACTGCAAAAATTAAGAAACATTACATAGACAGCAATGCACTGCATTTTGATCATTTAAAGATATTAAAAAAAAAAATCTACTGAATGCATAAAAAAGATTGATTTTGCAATTGCAACCTAATCGGCTCCAAATCTCTGCAGGTTGTAGGGCACACCACTGAGCTGAAGTCATGTTGAAGGAACAGCTTAAAATGACTCAGTCCCCTGTTTCTGTTTCTGTTTCTGTTTCTGTTTCTGTTTCTGTTTCTGTTTCTGTTTCTGGGAAGATTAGGTATTTGGAAGGAGATGGAGAAAGGGGAGGTGTTTGGGACTTCTTGTCATTCTTTTCTCAAGACAGAGAGAAACAGCTTTAAATGCTATAAGCAGCCTGTTTGTAAGGGTGACTTCAGAGTGCAGGACTACCTGGATTTATTTTCCCAGGCACGGAAAGTGGCACTGTATGGGCTGTGTGATCTCAGGACAGTTCTGCTTTTTTTTTTTCTTGAAAGGCTTCGAGACATACAATTTCAAGCCACCGGCGCACATAAAAAGCCTTAGCAAAATTAAGATAGAGGAATAAGTTTTCTATAGGTTTTTTAAACCGATCTGAACAATTCTATTTGCAGGGATATTATTGTCCCTCCAGATTTATCATATGATGCAAAAATTCTACAGAAGGGGTAACACCTTTTATTAAATTAAGTGGCTATTTAGAGTAATTTCTATAGAATCCAATTTAATTCCTATAAACCCCGATAGATTTCAGCCCATTTCCATTCTGTAGGATTTCTCCATGGGGACAATTATTAGTGGCTGCAGGATTTGATTCACAGCAAAATTGTTTTGTAGGAAGGAAAAATGTCTTCACTATGAAAGCTGTCAGGGTATAGCAGGGTCTGTTTTTGCAGGCAACAGCCCGAGGCTGATGCAACTCCTTCAGCCACATTTGGGCTGGACACAGCCATAGTGGTGATATAACTCTGTACAAAGGCTCAGTGACACACTACCCAAGTGAAGGGTTGGAGGGTTTGGGGGGTTCAGCCCCCCAGGCAGTTCATTTATTTATTTATTATTTTTTTTTCTGTTAGACTCCTACAGCTACCAGCTGAATGGGAAATCAGACTGCTTGAAGTGAGTAACTCAGGTATAAAAACAAATTCTTACAAGGGGGAAATGGCTCCTGAATCTGCCAGCTGGTAGCGGCTGGTACTTTCTCAGCACTGAGTTACACCGCATCAATCTACCTGTGATTGTGCAGCTCTTATTGCCCTCCCCATTACCGGACGGCTTGTGAGCTATTTGAGGCTGCATTTTAGGATGCAGCAATGCTCCTGTTCTCTGCCAAAGCCAGTTCAGGACGATGTGAAGAGTAGAAGTATCTCAGAAGCAATAGCTCCTCTCCCCCAGCTCAAATGACTAGCCAGGCAGAAAAATCAGATTCACAACCTCTCTTAAAACACCGAACTGCACTCTTGTGCCTAAAGTACTTTGCAAACACATGTTCCCAGCTGCCTTCCCAGCACACGGTGGCCCTCTGAATGAACAGCAACGAGAAGCAGCGCAGACCCAGGGTTTCATTTTGCCGTCAGCCTGCAGCATCAGGAGCATGCGAGTAGCACGCACCTGAAGTTTTACTGGTTGCCATGGTGAGGCAAGGAGGCATTACAAAATGCACAAGCTGTTGAACATGCTGCCGGAGCCGAGAGGAAGCGCTAAGAATAAACTTTGGGTTAATTCACCGTCCAGTGCCGCATCCCAGCCGAGCGGCACCGCAGCAGGTTTGAAGACGCCCCGCCGAGCGCTCCCGGCCCTGCACCTCGCACCCACACCACAAGGGCTGCAAATGGAGGTGCCTAAAGAAAGAGAGGGCTAATTTTATTAGGATGACGATCATTGCTGGCTAATTCCTCGTTTCAGTGGGGCTGAGGGATAAGATCACGCCAGCTGCCTGGACATGAATAACCCTTCTCTATTTTAACACTAATTGCAAAAGTCCCCTTCCGACAAAGGTTTTAGAGATCGGCAGGAACAATGCAAAAGGTGCCTGCCCAGCCTTGCTGTCGAGAAAGGAGAAGAGTTCTTGGCCGGGGGGATGAATTATACCCTCCACCTTTTTTGCAGCACACTGCTGCCTGGGCACACCACAGGTGGAACACACCAGGGGCCCTGGCCCTTAGCACAGCTTTTCTTTGCAGAGTATCCCTGCCTCCCAAAGCATCCTGCCACAGGCATTAACACCTGCAAGAAGCTTGGGTGAGCAGGTAAACATACCGTGTATTACCCCAGAAAGCTGGCCTGGGAGGTAGTTTCTTCTTTTGTGTGCCTCTCCACACTTGCTGATTTAAAGCAGAAATCTCGTAGTAGCCATGGGTATGAAGTCTGTTTTTCCACCCAGTGAATACCCACTAGATGGCAACATCCCTCGCTCCCTCTTCTAGGCCTGCAAGATCCGTAACCCTCTCAGCCCAGGGGTGTATGTGTATGGGGGGGTGGCAGATCAGACACGGGGATATTGGATCCTATCGTGCACTGAGATTTTTTTAAGCACAAAGAAAAACAGACCAGAAGAATGTTCATTACGAAGCTCATCCTAGCTTTACAGAGAAATTTAGCCATCAGAGACAAAACGTGCATTACCTGTATCTGTTGAGGACATTAAGAAGTATTTCTGATCACCTTTCCAAAAGTAATTTCAGGCCTTGCAACTCAAATAAACACCTCCATGAAGGATATAAAGACCCATACTCCCCCATACAATCTGTTCTTCGTACTCCTTGCCCTCTGTTCTCCCAGACTTCTGCTGTCTGGTCTTTCTTCCGAGCAATGTCTCAAAGCTAGCTGTTTTGATCAGAAGCTTTTAGTGTATGTATCTATTTACATATCTGTAAAGTTCTCATCTCACTTGGTGTATAACATACAAAAATAACAGTAAACCATCCAGATTTCCTTGTCCACAGAACAGACTAGGGGCTCACCTCCTCTGGCACTCTCAAGTCTGTATCCACATAATTCTCATGCAAGCATACACGTACTCAGAGGCACTGGAAATGCACCTAAAAACAGGCAAAAAAGTAAAACTTGCTGCAGGAGCAGGCAGGAGGAAGGATGTAATGGAAGTAAAAAGAAGAAAAAGAAAAGTGGATGTGAATTTCCACAGAGTGCTATAGTGGTTCAACACTAAAGAGGACAGTTGGATAATATCACCATGATGTGATGGCTTATCTTGTAGGAAAGGTCAAGTTTTGAGAACTCCATGTAGGTCAATACAGCAGGTATCTCAGAGAGATTCCCCTAGCCCTGCCACCGGCTGTTGGTAGTGATGTCCTGGTGATGAGGCCCCTGGAATTCACTGCAGAGAACCAAGCACTCAGCTCCATGGCATGCACATGGTGGTTCTGCTTGATAAAGTGATAACCATCAATCTTCAGGGTTTTTTCCACCTTCTAGGTTTCAAAGCCAGGGAGGACATGTCTCTCATGAGAAAATTAGCCTATCAGAATGTATTGAATTTAGTTTGCTTGTTTCTGTCATCTTTTCCTTGGAAATGCCTGGTACGGGCTGTTTTTGGTATTACAATTACAAACCCTAGTCCTCCAGTTAGTTTCCTGCAACATGAGCAAACACGAGGTTCACACCAAATTAAAAGGGGAGAAAGGAACGGAGCTTAGGGAAGGAGTGCCACAATCTCCTCCACAGAAACGGAGGCTGGATATGAAAGAGATGTGAAAAAACATGAGATTTCACCTGTTGGCTTTTGCCTTCAAGTAAGATCCCATGAGAAAATAATGTCACCTCCCCCCTCCCCACCCCCCCCAAAAAAAAAAAAAAAAGTGTGGGAGTAGGGGAGTAGGGAAGAGGAAATAGAGGAGGTAGAGGAGGTCCCTTAAATATGGGGAACTAGGAGACTGGCTGGCCCAGGGAGGTTTGCAGCCAGGCTGGATGCAGCACTGCAGTGTGACAAAGACTGGCAACACATCTACATATCACACACATCAGAAATATCCACAAGGCAACAAACACCAGCACCACATTTTTGGGACGGTTAAAGCTCATATAATGGGAAAGCCTTCAGCTTCAGTAACTCACCTGTAACCCTCTGGTGCAGCTCAATGCAGGCCTTACAAGAAGCAAGAGACTGTTGATGTCCTACCTGATGCTGACCACTCCCATCTTTAATTAGCAGTTGAGATCTGTGCCATGGCAAATCACAGACCTACAAGTGCATAGGGCACTTTGGCAATGGATTTGGATCATTTTCCTCCACCTATTTAAGAGTGGTCTCTTAGGAAATATGTACATTGAATGGCAAGGGAAATTAACACTGCCACATATTGGTTATCCACACCCATGTTTCCAATTAAAAGTGAAAGAGACAATTGCTGAAGTCACTTTGGCAGTGAGAACTCTCTAGCTGCCTCTAGATTCCTGAATAAGTGAAATGTTTGACACAGAAGCATATGTTTTTGGCAACGTTGTTTAATCCACATTTTAAAGGGAAAATTGAAATTCTACAAGGTGTGAAAAAAAGATCACTGGAACATTTTCTGTTCGGAGTGACAGAGACCAAGTCACCCTTCTATTCCCATTCTCTGTAGGCTTTCATTTTGCAAGAGCTGCCTTACAAACACATAGGGAACACACAGGGTAGGCACACAGTTGGAGAAAGCAGAGGTAGCTGCAGCCTCACATAATGAAGTCCCATACTGCAAAGTACTAGAAAGGGCCTTGGAAGAAGCAGTGCAATCTGAACTACAAAATCAGATTTTTTTTTACAAGTCTGACACGACTAATCCACACCCTTTTTTTTTTTTTCCCCAATCATGTTCTAAAACCGAAGAGGTCGGGTGTGTGGGGAACACACCCTGTAGGTACAAACTCGTGAAGGGTTATAGTTTACAGGCATCCCACAGCTCTGCCAATATTTCAGTCTCCTGTCTCCCAGCCTAGCATCCAAATGTAGACTGTCTCTCACTTTAGCAACCCAAAAACTTGGATAGGACCATCTGATTCATCTAGTGCTGCCCACTGCTGTCAGCAGGTAGCCTGTAACTGGAAGACAACCTGGAACACTGTGGTTGCTATAAAAGTGCTCATCACACATTATCGTAGGATTTGGTTCTAGAAAGCAAACTTTGGCTAAATTCATTTTTAAAATCTGCATTTCCTTCATTGTAATGTAAGCATTTTTCCACCTCTCATACAGTATTAAAGGGGAGCTTCCATTAATTCAATTAGCAACCAGTAACAAAAAGACAAAGGAAAAAGAAAAAAAGTAAAAAGGAAAATAGAAAACCGCACCACAACTACAAAAACAGAGCACGTATCCAGTGTTCCTGCCAAGTCCTGCTTAAAATGAAGTATTTATTCCCCTTCTTTGCATTCTGTTTCTAAGCCAGTCTTTGGCCCATTATAATGTGTTTTCCCTGGTATTCCATAATGGCTTAGTTTCGTTAACAGCCCTTTGTGAGAGAATTTCTCAAAAGCTTCTTGAAAGTCCTAATAGATTATGTCAGCCAGTTCTCCTTTATCCAATATTTATTTGACACTTTCAAAGAATTCTAGTAAATTAAAGAAACTTGATTTTCCTTCACACAACACACATTTCTTTGTGTGTAACATATCACAATTATCTAGGGTTTTTTATAATCCTGCTTTTAATTATCATTGCAGTCCATTTGCTGAAGTAAGGCTCACTGGTGTGTAATTCCCAGGGTCATTCCTAATGTCTTTTTAAAAGACAGATATAACATCTACAGTGGATGATGTTAACAAGAGACTGTACGTTTTTGTTAGCAGCCTAACCACCACATCCTTAAGTTCCCTCAGCATCTGGTCCAGGTGGCTTGTTACCCAGGTTGGAATCTTGCCAGGACAGAGGGGTTAACACCTCTACCCAGGAGAAAAAATGCTTTGAAATCTGTAATTGCCAGATGCATCGAGAACATCAACCTCTGTGTATCTGGTGATACTCAGCTTTTCCAGGAGTATGGTGCCCCATGCTGGGAAAATATCATGGCTTTCATCTGTGGACTCAAAGGACATGAATTTCGTGTGATTTTATAGACTACAAAACTGATAGAACCATTCCAGCCATTTGTATACAAATATGCAGCAATTAGAGTGAATGAATGAAGCTCATTCCATAATTCCACTGAGCACAGTAGTATCATGTAATCAGTTTATTCTACCTGCAACATAAAATTCTACTTAGTTACACAAGAGTACATTTTATCAATTATTGATTTATGAACATCTAAGGCTTTCTTCAGTCACCATTTATGCTCTTGGTTTTATCATCTCTGCTGTGCCGAGAGTAGTGTCATAGAGTGGCATAGTCTATACTATTTAAAATTCCACATACTTCAGTAGATTACCCCATTAACCATTATGTTTTCCAGGCTGTATAGATTAAAGTAATTAAACTTGTCCTCAAAGACCTAGCTCTTTGATTATGGGATCATTCTACCGCCTGCAGCACATTTGAGGTGATTTGCAGTAATATTGTCTTTGGGAATTTAGTGACCATATTACAGTGACAGCAGTGAGAGCTGGTGGCCCTCGCAAAAAAACAAATTTCATCTGTGCCCCTTAGAAGTATCTAAGAGAGGCATGCTGGGGCAAGGCTGCAGTGTTGTGGATGGCTGAATGGCTCTGGGAGACTGGCACTAGTCTTGGTAGCCACCTAAATCAGGGTTTACTGTTTCAGGCTGTAATGAACTTGCAACTGCATTCTGGTTGGAAGTGTCTGAAAGAGGTTTTCAGAAGAATGTACATTGGCCCTTGTGAAATGAGTTGGATGGCATCTGCAGAGTGAACAGGTGCCCATATCATACTTAAACTAAAGTATCCCACTCAGCTCTCAGGATAATCATTTCAGCATGAAAGCCAAGGATAAAATGAAAATGGTGACTAAACTGTTTTTTCCTCCCTTAGAGATGTCCCTTCAGGTCAAAGGAAGGCATATTGGCCTGCAAATCTGAGGAAACCTGCATATTTCCTGACTATGCTTTATCTTTTCTATGGATAAAAGGGAGATTTAAGAGTGTCAATCCTGAATCTTTTACTGGCATGAAATTTGCTAAAAAAGGTGTAAAGGAGGCAAAAAAAAAAAAAAAAAAAAAAAAAGATGCTTGCAGACAGGCTTCTGATGCATTGTGGAGAAATTTTCAAAACCATTCCTTTTAGAAATGATTCATCTTATGTGTCATATATTTTCTCTTTTTCTCTGTACTTTTTGCTTCTTACAAAGGACTGGAAAACAGGATCCTCACTGCTTAAGAGTTAATCTGCTTTGGCTACCTATTCCTCACCTGCAATCAATAGTCCCACTTTGTGCCAACCACAGCTATGAATTTATTTACACAGCAGCAGTGCCCAGGGGCCCCAGTAGGGATCAGCATTTCATTGGCAAAATGCCACAAAACACAACACCGTCCTTGTGACTGTTTTTGTTTCTTAATAAAGAATGAAAGAAAATAAGTACCATTATTTCCCTTTTCCAGATGGAGAACTGAAAACCAATGAGATTAAATTGCACATGCAAGAAAGGATTTAGAAATTGTACTGACTGCCACCTTGCCTGGCTCTTATGCTCTTATTATCCTGACTCTTGGCCATCTGGTCTTTGAATGATCCAAGTATTTCAGCGACTTTTAGTTGTTTTTTTTAATAAATTTCTCTGGATACAAATATATTGGCCATAAAATAACCTAAATCTGAAATTGCACAACATCTATCTCTAGCCAAAATTCCCAATAGGATTCAACATCTATTTTCTTCGTGAAGCTTGTGGGTGTGCCCATTGGATTGAGCTTCTCATATACTAATGATGGTAAACCAAATATACCAGTGGGATAAAATTCTCATGGTCCAAAGGCCTATTTTCATTCAAATCCTATCTTGAGTGATTTGTCTGAAAAAAATGGTTGGAAGCAGACAGGCAAGGTATTGCTTTAACATAGTCTGTCTTATTTAGCACTGTTCATCCAGCATTGTGGTCTAAGTTTACCTGAAACAGGACGAAGGTGCCCTGAAGTCGTGGCAATACTACTTCAGCATGATTATTAGAAATGCATTCTACCAGCTTCAGACTGACATTCCTCGGAAGTACAGACATGTCTCTCTGCTGCATCTCTTTTCCCTTTTCTATTTTTCCTTGCACATAGCTAGGTTTATAAACTCTGCCAGATTTTGAAAGTTCCTGAGTTTCGCTGTCCCTGGTTACAGTTCTGAACCTCCTACCTTGCCTTAAACCACGAGGACACTGGCCCTGGGATTCCAACAGGGATGACTGGTGTAAGAATGGTACTCACCAATTCTACAGCTCATATCAGTAGAGGTTGTTCCAGCCTAGTCTCAGATACATCTTTAATTTCTGAATTCTTGTTCTCAGCAGTTATCAGACTGTTGTCTTCTCCAGTGTAAAGAGCAGTCTGAAGTGGTGTTCAGGAATCTTTCCGGGTACCAGAGCTCAAATACCTTGAAAGAGTATATGGTATGGTTAATTCAAGGAAATATAAGACTTTTCCAGAATTCCTAGGGTTATTGTGGGCAATTTATGTATTAAGGCCATTTGCAGTTAGCAGCATAGTTGCCATTACCCATTCTTGGAGGCTAAAAGAATCCAACACTATGAACACAGGCCATTTTGTGCTACTTGGCCTTGGCACCAGAAAATAGTTGTAATATCAACATTAGCATATTAGTATTGACTGATGAGTTCTGTGAATCAGACTGGGACTTGGGCATTTGTTCTCTCCTATTTCTTAGAAGTTCTTGGTTTTGCACAGCTGTGCATTTTAATGAAGAATAATATTTAAACTGTTTTCTTGTATAAGGAATACCAATCTCTGAGCTACAGTAAATTCGTATGCCTCCACTGAAATCCACAGGACCACAATTAAATTTGAAATACTGATTAAATCTTTTGCTCAGTTATCATGCCAAGTTCTTAGTGCTTTGCAAGATCAAGCTGTAAGGGTCTAATCCAATTATTTTTGCCAAAGGAAGGTTGACTTTGTGTTACAGGATGAGTAACTGTGTATCATGATTTCAGAGTCATTATAATGAAACCCATCTTGTATTGCAATTGTGCTGAAAACTTTCAAAAAGACATTTGATAAATGTTGCACTCTTGAGATGTGCCACAGCAACAGTCCTGAAGGTTGAAGTGTTTCATTCACCCCACAACAGACAAAAAGGCAAACAGCTGCAATACGTGCTTTCTCTAATTTACGCCAAACTGTCACTTCTGGGACTCATATTTCCTAAACACCACTGTTTTCCTTGAAAGAAAATTTCCCTAAACTGGGACAAGGAAGAAGGCTCAGGGAATAGTCCATCAGTAGTCTCAACTAAGTCCCAAATGTCTCCAATCTACAAGTTAATTTTCTGCTTTCATTCATTAATTTCTTTGTCCTACTTCTTTCCTCCCTTACTTGCCCTCTCTCCTAGGAGAGATAGCATTAGCTTTCTCTTTAATAACAGCCTGGGTTAGCCAGACAAGATAATTTCTTTCACAAAACTGCTGTGAGCTGGTGACCAAAAAGGCAGCTAAAGCAATGTCTTAAGCAGCCTAACACGAGTGCAAAGTCTTGCAGAGCTAATAGGAATGTGTTCTGTGATTGTCTTTCTCCAGGTTGGAAAGCAGGGTGAGCTTCAGAAAGAGAAACTGGATTTCGTAGGTTTGCTGTATTTTTCTGCTTATGCCCTCTTTCTGTCCTTTGTCGCTCTCCTTTTTTTATGTCTTTGCCTTGCTTTCTCTGAAAGCAAATTACAACAATAGTGATGCTGGCCCATCTCAGCTAACTTCTGCAAGGATTATTTCTTTTTCTTTTCTGTTCCAAAGAACAGTTCTTACCATCTTTAACACAGAGTTTCAGCATGTTAAAGTGTGGTATTCTCTCCAGAAATTTTTTCTATAGCTAGAGGGGGAGTAAAGAATACTGTTAAAATTAAAGCTTCACTTAATAGTTAGAATTTTCATGTTCCCATTTTTTTTTCCTTAATCTCCAGATGACTAAAGAGATTAACTCATTTCTGCTAGGCTAGGAGAAGCAGTGACATTGTTCAGAAAAAAAAAAATAATAATTAAAAAAAAAATCAAAGGGCTGCTAGAATAGGAACCAGACTGCAAGTTTCTTCCTTGGCTGAAAAGTCCCAGGTCACTATGGTATGTAGCCAAACTCCATAGGTGCTATCCTCACACACTTTATCACAGTGAGCAGCTCATAGCCTGTTGTAGACACTCCTGGGAGTGGTGTGATATTGAAACAGCACTGCCAAAAAAATGGGTCCTCTACATCTGGACTACAGGCCACCCCAGAGACTGTGCTAATCTGTAGGCTACTGAATGTGAGAAACAAAATAAATAAATTAATAAATAAAGTTGCAAGTCTTTTAATGTGTCTTAAAGCTTGCCTAGTGCCATTAGATTCTCTCAAAAACTACTATCTTCTACCAGAACAATCCCCTCCAACATTTCAGCAGAGGACAGCTTCAGCTCTGAACTCCCACAGACCTACAAGAAAGCTGGAGTGCATTACACAGTTACATGTGTTACAGCACACATATCACAGTTACTGTGGATGGGACAGCTTTTGTCCTGCTCAAAGTTATGACTCCAAATTTTTAGTGAATTGCAAGAAAAATGTTAGGCACCTGCAAGACTGATCAGAAGCCAAACAGGGGTGCAGAACTATACTTAGATATACGAGAATTTTCATTTAGGATGAAGAAAACAAGGCTTGCTGTTTACAGAAGTGATATTGCTTATCTTCTTCTTAGGGGTATTTTGCTCACGCTAATCAAAACTACTTATACATTAGTAATGCAATAGTGTACATGTCTAACAATGGAAAATTTTCATGCATTTAGTCACGTGCTTTCTCTTTTGTGGCCACATAGCTGAACACTCATCTTCTATGATCCTTGGATTTCTTCGTAACTCTATGTCTGGAATCCATCACTTCCCACCATTTTCAAGTGTGAGAATTTGAAAGGTTTATTCTGATCATTAATCAGCCCCTCCAATTAAGCACAATTACACCCTATAATGATAGTTATAATTATTGATTGATTAATCTTTCAACTATTAATTAAGAATCTTAATTAAAAGAGTTTTTTCATGTTATTTAAACTGAAACATGACTAATTATTTTATAATTTACCCAGTATGTGCAAAAACTGCATTAGTTCCGTTTTCTCCATCACTGCTGTATTGAAAAAGCTAGATTTGGATTTTCAAAAACAGCTAATGCCTCCATCTTTACACAACCAATCTTTGTCCACCCAGCTTTTCAGAGAGGTCTGAATCTGAAACAGCTCTCACTAGGAAGCTACAAATTCAAAAGATTAAATTAAGTTCATTTGATATCTGAATTATTACCCGAGTCTACAAAATGTCTCACAATATCTATGCCAAAGAAGGCTTTTACAACTCAAGTTGTTCTGCAGGAAGTATGATGCAAAGTTCTAGTGTTTTTAAACTTTTCAAGACTCTACTGCATTTGTTTTGGCTATTACAAAAATGAACTACAGCAGCAATGAATTCACAAAGAGAACAGTGAAAGTTTCATCTTCAACAAGATGTTGAGGCACTTAAACAGGCCCAACTCTTCTTATTTGGAAGAAAATATTTCTCAGCTACATAGCAAACTTATGTAAAGAAACATTCTGAGGACTACTTATTTTTGTTTAACTCAGATTTCCAGTTGTGTTTTAAAAGATTGAACTCCATGTCTAACTGCTTCAAAAAACATATTTTGGGGGAGTTTTTAGGTTAAAATAACATTTTATTTTCTTGCTTGTGCAGCCCATCTGTTTGTTATACACTGTAGATGTGGTAACACTTAACTCCATTAAGAGTGGATAGGTACAAGGACAAGTTTCTCAAAACCTAGCATCAAAATT
The DNA here is from genome assembly GCF_964034855.1 of Anser brachyrhynchus. Classification (NCBI taxonomy): domain Eukaryota; kingdom Metazoa; phylum Chordata; class Aves; order Anseriformes; family Anatidae; genus Anser; species Anser brachyrhynchus. Next base: position 2,032,414 of record NC_137697.1, read on the forward strand.
TTAGGTGTCTACAGCTAAATTAGCCACTCCCTACATACTTATTGGATAGAAATAAAAATTTCTAGTCTGTGATTCATTTCACACTAAAACAGATCCTTAAAATGTCACACAAATGATTCTCTAGTACAGCTTATTTTTCTCGGTTAACTATAAAGGGAGGCAAAGATGACTTGTTCAGCTATATAACTCTAAAATTAAGTAAGATCAGCCTCTCCCTGTGTGTTGCACATGTCTCTCTCACACATTATTAGAAATTTTACCTTCAGTCTGTGCCAAAATCCTTCTACATTAGAATATGCATTCTGAGAATATTCATTTTAATAGTTACATTGAAAATATAATTATTTGTGTGAACATAAATAAGAGTGTAAGAATCATCTTTTAAAATCCAATGATACAACTGAATTCAGTAGAAATGAGCGTGAAGACATATGTAGTTTTTACTAGGAAATTAATCAACAGGAGATATTGATTACAAACTAATAGATTCTGTTAAAAAAGATTCGTCTAACTATAAAACTTTGAGTCTAGAGAATATTATTTTACTTCAAAAAGCATCAAAGTGAATTGTCCTCTGGTTATATTTTTAAAAGCTTTACAAGTAAAGAGTAAAAGAAAGTTATGTCATTTCAAGTTAATCCTTTGCCATTTCAGAAAAAAAAAAAAAAGAAAAAAAGAAAAAAAAAAAGGCAGCAGAAAAGAAGCTCAAAAGAATCAGTCAAGTGGATGTATGGCAGATGCAGTGGATGTACCTCAGTCTATGAGTAATGGGTTTTGTTGATAGTATACACAAGCAAGCTGGAAATTCTCTAAAGCTCACAACATATTTCAGACAATATATGAACTTAACTGCCAGAAAACACTAAAAAATGATGGAACTGTCTGCTTCATAAATTCACTTGTATCAGACTCTGATGCACCTGTCCCAAAATTGGCATAGACCAATAGAGGCAGAAACTTTTGCACCAAGAGGATGCTAATCTCTGAGAGCTATTTTTCAGCTGTTTTTCAGACTGAGAAATCCTGCTTTTGTTTTTTCATTTGTTTGTTTTGTTTTTTAACCTAGCCTTACACCTGCAGATGACTAAAGCTGTACCTTGTTGAGGAAAGCTGGCTGGCTTAAATCACCCTTTACTCTATATCAGCAATGGGATGAAAATACACTTGGAACGAAACTTAAAGGACTGAAATTTTCACTCAAGTCATGATGTCTGTACAAGAGAGATATTAGAGAATGAATGCAGTTCATATTGTATGAAGTGCTGGAAATTACTTTAGGCAGTTTGTAACTGGAAGTTCTTCTGAGTCCTCATCAGAAGTTCATAGTGGCCAACTGAAAGACTGTCCTTTTATGTGAATTTCAGCTGGGTTTGTACTTATCCAAAATGTCAGGTATGAGATTTATATTCTAAAATTGCAGTAAATTCAGTCTGCAATAAAGTGGGGATTAAATCTTGATGATTTTTCTGTATTATTTGACCAAATTCCTTTGACTTATGTTGAGTGTAGATGAAGCAAAAACTCAGCAGTAGAATGTATGCTACTTCACACTTCAAATATTGGTGAACCTTTTCCATCAAAAACTGAAGGGATAGCAGTACCTGCCAGTTCAGATGCCATTTGGGAACATTGATTTGCTTAATCTATAAATAATCTGCTTCCAAATAATCTCTGTGAAAATCAAGGAATTGAAAAGATCTCTCTTATTCCATTTTTGTTTACCTTCTCTGATTTTAAGCACTTCAAAATATGCTGTCCTTGCCTAATCCGTCAACTGATTAATATTAATAGAGAGCTTTAAACACTCAAAAAGTATGTAACTAAAATAGGCATTGTATTTTAAATCATTAATGGTTCACCTATTGCCTTATTAATCCAAGGCTCAAATTACCTATTAATTTCCTATCTCTGGGGACAACGAATATTGCCAATCACTACTTTGGGTGTTTTTTCTGTCTCATTCAAATTGTACCAAATGGTGAGTTCTCAGCGATGAACTGAATTTCCCTGAAGTTCACAGAGCTTTCGTTATCAGCATCTCTCCCTAGCACACAGGGCCTTGCGTTGCTCACACAGACAGCACCAAAATGCACTGCAGAGCTTTTAATGCATTCTGAATAGCTCTTGTCATTCAGGATCCTTCATTTCATGTTTCAGATTTTCCCAGGGGGCTTTGATGTTAATCCATTTCACACTTCTAACACATCTGTTCTTCTTCTGGCTTTCTTATCTCTTCTGAGCATTCAAAAAAAAAAAAAAAGTTTTAGCTGTCATTGTGCAGTTTCTGAAGCCAGACTTTAATGATGAAGCATATTCTAGCTAACTTCATTGATACTTGGTTTTAGCCACACAAGGAGTTATGTACGCACAGTATTTCCAGGGTTGTTTCCCCATTATTTTGAATTTCTTTTGATTCTTTATGCAATTAAGAAATGGTGGCCTGTCATGCCTAGGAATAATATTATGTGGTCCACTGACAACTTTTTGGACATCAGCAGATCAGTTTTACAAGGTGTCCTCCCTCCCTTCCCAGTCACATTTGTTGAGCAGCAACTAAATAAATTTCATAGAATCACAGAATGGTTTGGGTTGGAAGGGAGCTTGAAGATCAACCAGTTCCAAAGTTCTAACTCCCTGCCATGGGCAGGGTCACTTTTCACCAGACCAGGTTGCCCAAAGACCCATCCAACCTGGCCTTGCACACCTCCAGGGATGGGGCAGCCACAGCTTCTCTGGGCAACCTGTGCTAGTGCCTCACTACCCTTACACTGAAGAATTTCTTTCTTATATCTAATCTAAATCTACCCTTTTTTAGTTTAAAACTGTTACCCCTTGTCCTGTAACTATACTCCCTGATAAAGTGTCTCTTCCTACCTTTCCTGTAGCCCCCCTTCAAGTACTGAAAGACCACTATCTGGTTTCTTCAGAACCATTTCTTCTCTAGGCTAAATCATCCCAACTCCCTCATCCTGTCTTCACAGGAGAGGTGTTCCAGACCTCTGTTAATCTTTGTGGCCCTCCTCTGGTCCCACTCCAACAGGTCCATGTCCATCTTCTGGTGGGGACTCCAGAGCTGAATGCAAGGCTCCAGGTGCAGCCTCACAGAGAGTGGGGTAGTGGGGGAGAACCACCTCCTTCAAACTACCATCAATTCGTATGTGTAGGTGTTAATATGAAGCAAAAGGTTCTCAAGGTTCTCTTCTCATGAAGTGAGAATTCATTATTGCTTTTTTTTTTTTTTTTTTTTTTCCACACTTGGGGCAAGTTATATCTCATGTACCTGTAACAGCCTTGGGTTTTAACCAAAACTAACTAGGTTCTTAATCTCACTCCGTGATCGGGTGGTGATATACTGGAAACTCCAGATGTGATTCATCCCATCCTGAGATCAGTATCTGGATAGGTGGGATGAATCACCGTCTCTAGATGTCACTCTCCATTGACACACAGAGTTTCTAGGTGACAGCTTAAGCTAAAAGGTTAACATTCAGGTAGCTAGAGCCAAGCAAAAATAATCCTAAATTGTGATTTTGCCTTGGAGAATAAAGGAACTATTACAAATGTCCTTAAAGGTTTCCTTTTTATATATATTTTTTTTTTCTCCCTGTGCCTGGATAAAGCATTAAGGCTATTAATAAATGTCCCTATTTCAAATATGAAAATGTACTATTTCATAGTTAAACTTTACAGAAAATGTTCTATTGTACAGGTGCACCTTATTTGAGGCATGTTTTGTGGGACTGACCAAAACTGGTTGGTTAACAAAGAAGGTAACTTAATAACACTGGAGAAGAATTGTATTCAAAGCATCTCTATCGACAGAAGGGTACCTAATAACATTCTATTGTAGGCCTCTCACTGTCTATGAAAGACGTATTATCATATAAATGAAAAGACTGCTTTTTTCCATCATCCATACCCTCACTCCCCTCTCAGGGAAAAAAAAAAAAAAAAGGAAAAAGAAAAATCAGTTCAGACCAAAATCCAGCAACAAGTTCTTTGCAGTTTCTTACCAGCTCTTGACAGTTCTCAAGTATTTTTAAGCCACTCCAGAATGTAACTAAAAGTGATGCAATTATAACATATTATTACTTGATGGTCAATTATTATCGAAGAGCAGAATGATAGTAATGACAGCCTGTGGACCATGGATTTCCCCTGGGAAGGTTGCTTCCTTTTCTGTTGTTGTCCCAGTATTCCTACTTAGCACAAGGAGACATTTAGTCCCAGAACTGCTTGCCTTGACTATATGAAAAAAGCAGGATGCTATCTCTCACTTGGCTGTTGCAGACAGTGGTCTGCAAACATGTGGTCTGCTTTAGGCATTAAAGACAATTTAGGCATTAGAAAGTTTGTCATAAATAGTGCAATCTCCAGTGCACATTGGAAGTCAAAGGATGTGTACAAAAAGGGAGGTAATGGATCTGCCTAGAAAATCTGATTAATAGAAGGAAATGTTATTCACGTAATCAATCCCACTTTGTTCAAAAGGAATCAACTTCTGAGCATTAATTACATTAAAGCAAATAGACCTTTTTTATGATGCAACAATTTTCTGTCAGAAATGCTGATTTTCCAAATGAAACACTTTAACAGTTTTACTGCTATGTTCACCAAAAACCTGGTTAAAATGATTCCTATGAAGTTTCATATTTTAGAATTAAATCCCATGGCCAAAGGAAGCACCTTGTCTTATCAGAACTAAATGCCTTAATAAGGTCATGTTGACTTCTTTTTGTCAGAACTTTAATTTTGCGGAAAATGTAGATGTTTAAACAATTCATTCTGATTTATGAAAAAGAAGCATTCAAAAAAGTGTATTTCCTGGAGAAATTTCAAGTTTCACCGATCACTGGATTACAGTCTTGAAATAGGATTATAGAATTAGGCCTAGATCTCCTGATTTCCCTATGCCTGATAATTTCAGAATGTTGTTATGACAGCTGTACCAAAATATTTTAAAGCCCCCCAAATACTGACTAGCTAGAAAACCTGAGTTTTGTTTTCAAAGAGAACTGGCAAAAACTGTTTTTTTTTAATTATTATTTTATTTTATTTTTCCTTAAGCTGATTCCCAACCCCCCCCCCCCCAAAAAAAAAAAAAGGTATATAAACATATATAAATATATACACATAAAAAATGCTAGGAATTTTTTTTTTAAAAAAAGTAAACAGCAAAATAACGTGGTAAAATGGAATCATAGAATTATAGAATCATTTAGGTTGGAAAGACCTCTAAGATCATCAAGGCCAATCACTGACCTAGCACTGGCAAGTCTACCACTAAACATGTCCCTAAGCACCATATCTACACGACTTTGGAATACCTCCAGGGATGGTGACTCAACTACTTCCCTGGGCAGCCTGTTCCAATGCTTCACAACCCTTTCAGTGAAGAAATTTTTCCTAATATCCAACCTAAACCTCTCTTGGTGTAACTTGAGGCCATTTCATATACAGAAATACAGAAGACTCAACCAGGAAGTTTTAATTTAGATGGTTCATTTTTCATAATGCCAAATGCAATTTCACATCTAATTTTAGTTTTATTTGCAATCAAATCTAAATTCTTAGTTAGAACACAGTCCTCATCACACATTTCAGTAGTATATATTCAGAAAAGGGGGAGACTGGGCTTTTTCTAGGAGTTGGGTCCATGAGACACATCTGGTTAGAAAGGAAAAGAAGGTATCAGGTGGTCAGCCATACCTCCCATTAGCAAGGTGGCCACAAATGAAAGTTTCGCATTTCAGTTTGATCAAGCAAACTGATTTGGCATGAATGTTCTGTATTAAAATGGAATATTCTGTGCTGACTTTTCCAGTAAGAGCAATTTTTGACAATTTCTCCTGATGTCTTTAAGGTGATAATTGCTTGCCACTGCTGTTAGATAACAGAGTTGCTAGTCAAGTGTCAAAAATGTCTTGTTGAAGCTATGTTCTTCACAGTGTAGATGATGTTCATGAGGGGGAACTTTCGTGTTCAGTGTCTGAAGTACTACAGTCTTTTTTTTTTTTTTTTTTTTAACACCATCCCAAAGGATGCTGGCATTCATCATGAACAAAAGATGCCACAAAGACCAAGACTGATCTTTCCGGTATAGCTTCATTTAGTATTACGTTTTCCTGGTATCTCTTCATGTTCTTCCATGCCATCCACTTTCCTCTTTTCCTTTACAAATAGTCATGTGGTTGACACTCTTTGGCTCTGCATTTGGTGCCTATAGTCTTCAAGTCTGTGTACTCATTGTTACCACTTTTGGGTAACCTCTCTCAGCTGAATGTTGCCTCACTTCAGATGACATTTATAATTTAGGAAAGAGCTGGGTTTTTCAGTTGTAACAGAAAAACACTCCCACCCTCCCCCATCATGTTTCAGTTGTAGAAAGTTTATCCACTCCTGCTTCCCCACATTACCTCTTATTTCAATTATGTATGAGAATATGACTGAAATTACTTCAAGGCTTATAAGAGACCTGTGATTTTTGCTACTTCCTAGTGAAGTGAATGACTATTAAAAACAAAACAAACAAAAACACCCACAACCTTCTCTGACATACTGGTATTCGTCTTAGGGTGAAAAGAAAATGGGATTGGCTAGGATTTCTATGTTATTATTATAATTACAAACTTAAATTTGAAGCTGCCAAAACAGCTTGTTTATTTACAGTCTGTAAGGGTGATTTGAAGAAAAGTGATGCCTAATGTAGCTCTCAGCAGTGCTGTCAGTCCCTTTTGACTCTATTTGAAGCTGAAGAAACATACCATTTCTCAAAAATCAGCAACTTTCAGAATAAGATCTTAACTCAGGTACCCCAGCCACTACGTCACCATCTACAACTAATTTTCTGAGGATATTTTCTTAGTTTTCTAAGGATGCTAAGTGACTTTGCAGCTTGGCTTGTGCTCTTCATTTTTAGGAGGTAAATTATGCAGACTTCGTAGTATAAAATGAATGTTAGTTTCTCCTAACCAGACAGACAGACAGGAGTTCTATGTAATTTTGATTTTAGACTCCCCATCTCCCTTCCCATTCTAACTACATACTGCTCACTGCCCTCAGGTGTGGGACTCGACCCCTACTGTGATCTGTATGTTGGAAATCATCTGGAAATTCACTCATACATGCATGCACTTATAAAGAAAAACCAAAAATCACAGCAAACCAGTCTTTCCAGATGAGGGAGTTGCTCTTTTGACCAGAGTCTTTGCAGACAGGGGAAGCATGTGGCTGAATTTAGAAGGGAGAAGGTACCATCTCTGGAGTTTAAGAAAGCCATAAGAGCAGAAATGCTGGTACAGAGGGGACAACTGTCACTGGACGCTGGAAAGAGAGAAGACTTCAGAAACATTGTGAAGGCAAAGGTTGTAGAGGGGAGGAGAAGGATAGAGGCACATATTTTAAAAGGACATTTTATCCTTTGAAAGCCTGTTTGCTTTAGTCTGTTACTAAAAAATTAGGACAAGGATTATTGTCCTATTCATTTCATCCTGTTTCATGGAACATTGTCCTATAAAAATAAGTTACTGTTATTATCATGATAAATAAAGGACAGATCTGAACAGCGCTATAAATTTTGGTAGTTTTGGATCTATTGCATGAATGTAAATGGATGTTTTTGTCACGGTTATCTATTCCCTTGACCACTCTGTTCAAAGAATTAAGGGTATGGAATTTTAATATTCAAATAAACTGCAGTTTGCAGCATCATTTCTTCGGTATTTGAAAATGCAGCAGTGCTAATAATAATGATCATGCCAAAATATAAACACTCACTATAAATAATTGTTACTAGACACAAGCAAAGTGTAGAACTTAGATCTTTTCTTAATCAAGCTATTTTATCCTTGTTCAGTAGCTGCTGGATTGGGGCAAGGATGAAGACCTTGAAAATTCCAACTTTTCAAGAGATATAAAATTGCAAAGATCTATGAAAAAAATAGGAACTTGAGAAATACACTTGCAAAAAATGCATAGATACTGGGAAAAATTAAAAACACAGGCTGGAAACATTTATTCTGAAAAATAATTAAGAAACTATACTGACTACACCAAGGAAAGAAAATAATATTATTTAACAAACCGTTATAAATAATATAACATTTATATAATAATAATATTTATTTAGTTTATAAGCTGCTATTTAAAATGAGTAGAATTATGACAGGCAGCAAATGAGACATTTTCCACAGTGTCATATGGACTAAATAGATGGAAGAATCATAATAATGGGGCAGAGTGTCAATAGTCTATTTCAAAGGTCACTGAAACTTCTAAGTCACGTATAGATATTCAGGTGGCTTCATGGTTACCAGAATCAAGGGGAAAAAGGAGGAAGATTTTTGAAGTGTCTTTTAAGTTCCGTGTCAAGATGTGTCAGATGAAATACCAAGGCCAAAGTAGCTGCTTGTATAACTAACAGGTATCACAGCACTACTGCAATCACAACATTCTTTTCAAGCCCCTGCCTTCCAACAACCAGATTTTCTTACAGTCTTTAACCTTCCTGGAATGCACTTCCAAAATTGATTTCAAAGTGGTAAAACAAAAAAAATTGAATAAAGCCCAAAGAATTGTCTGTTAACTGTTGATAGGGGAAACAGAGATGAAGGAAGAATATTATTTACACTAACCTTTATGTTTTTTATGTACTATGTGATCTGTCTAGCTTTGACCCTCATCCAAAAAAATATTGTTCAGAAGTAAGAAAGTTTGCTGGGAGGATTTTGAAGCAACATGGTTTTGTTTTATTCACTTTAGGGAAAGAAGGGAGCATAGGGGAATTTGACAAGAAAATACAGAGGCATCCAAACCAATGGCTTAAAAGGTGAAGTACTTATTTCTGCTGCAACTTAAACTACTGAAAACTTCATGAATCTTAAATCTACATTCTTGTCAAGATCAAAACTAAAAACAAACAAACAAACAAAAAATGCAGTCCAGACAGACAAGATTCCTCATGAGGTTGTTCATCCAAATTCAAATTATTGCTCTGTCCTCACAGAACAGAGGACACAATTACCTGCATGTTGGTCATTTTCAGGTGTATCTTTTTCATTCTTAAGAATTACTCACTCGTTTCAACAAGTGTTCACCAGAAGATTGTCCTGTACCTGTACCTTCCACAACAGAAGTCAATTCAGCTACTTTCATGTTGCACTTCAGTAAAGGATGTGAGAAGATACAGGAGAAAAATATGTTTTTAAATAATAAAGTGTTTTCTAGATTGGTACAGCCTTTCTCATCCAGCTCCTGACCAAACAGATGCACATTTAAGTTGTCTGATGTTTTAGGATCCTTTCCTCTTTCCATCCTCAGGACTCCGCTCCAGATCTATTGAAGATGCTGCATTGTAAGGAAAGATAAGAACCTGATCTAAATTAGCTTTGTTTTAAGCAGGAAATTCAAACAAACAACCTCCAAAAGCCATTTCTGACCAAAATGCTTGTGTTCCTAAGACTACTTACTGTTTAGTATAACTTTTGTCAAAAAAAAAGGGAAAAGGGATTGTTAAAAGGGAAAAAATGAAGATGTCTAAACTTAAGTAATCATGTCTGGTGACATGCAGCCAGTTTCTGATCCATGTATGCTCAATGCTCAATTGCTGTAATGCTCAGAAGTTGTAACGGCATGGGCAGACAACCAAGAAAATATGAAATATATGTAATTGAGACTGTAACAATATAAATAGGAAAATTTTGAAAATTACCTTTGAAAATTAGGTAAGCTGATTTGGAGACAGTTTTAAAGAGAAACAGGTTCAAGAGGCATATATTCTGTTTTGACATTTAGCTGGCCAGAATAACATCTGACTTCACTGAATGATGTTATGTAGTACCTAGAAGTGGGCAGAAGGATGAAAGACTTGGTTAAATCATACCTATATAATCCAGAGATAACATTATCACTGCTACTTTAAAGATCTTTGTTTGGGGACACTTTTGGAAGCAAGCGCATTTTTTTTCTTGTTATTCCCTTTCATTTTGGAGGCTTGCTTTCATTACAGTATCATTTTGCTCATGAAAATAGTGGAAGTCATGCTGACATTTTAATTCCTGATCAAAACTAAGGAGAAGAACAAGACAATGAAAATAAGCAAAAAAATATCTCAACAAAGCAAACATAAAAGATCCCATCCAAACCAGTTTTAAAATGTTTGCCCTGAATTTTACTTTTTTTTTTTTTTTTTTTTTCCCAAACAGAGGCTTAATTCTTCACATAATATAATGAATAGCACACGCTAAGCATTGAACAAATAGGTCTGTAATTATACTACGGGGTCTTGGTGACACTGATAAAACATTCACCATCACCCTCTCATTGGAATTAGGCTAATTATGTACATAGTTGGGTGTCCATTAATCCTATTATTATTATTATTATTTAACACTATTATTCATAATTTAAGTTTTCCTTCCTTTAATTTCAGTCCTGTAACAAACGAGAATGTTCCATGCTTAATTAACAGCCAAAAGCTTGAAAGTACAGTATAATGGGACATTATGGGGGCTCTATAGTGAGTTAATGACATAGCAACCAGCTAATGAGAATGAAGAATTTTTACAATAGCATTCTAAAATGAACGGCACAAAAGCACAAGTTGTGTCAAATAACATCATTGACGGTATCCTTACTTCAGAAGGGAGATAGATTTAGGACTGTATCCTGCGATCCTCAGAGAAATAAAATTCATCCATAACCTAGCAGTAATTTTCTTCAGTAGGAGGAAAGTTAGCTGAGTAGACCTTGTGCTACTGCATTACCCGCACCATTATCAGTCTCTCCAAAAGCCATTCTCTTAGGTCAAAATCTACCTTATGCCAGAGAATAAAAGCAGGGACAGAAGAGGAGAAAAAGCTGAAGCTGAAAGAGTCCTAAAGCAAACACATCTTTATAAAATTGCTTTTTAACCCAGTTCATATAAGGCTGGCTTGCAGGATGTCACTGTCTCTAGAAACCACAGAAAAGTTGACTTCTAAAGAAGTACAGTTTACGAATTGAGCACAATACTGATGTTTAGGGTGCCTGGATTTTATTCTTACTCAGGTGCAAGATCACCAAGTAATACTCAAAAGATCTGCATACTCTGTCATCACATGTAAAAAGGGTAATAATATTATTTTGCTGCAAAAAGGTGTTGCAAGGACTTTTTCCCACAATGAAGAAGAAGGAGTCTCAGGTAATTCATTATTCTTTCACTGCATAACCATTAAAGAGCCTAGTATTTTCCACAAGTGTTGCAGTACTAGTTCTACTGCAATTCAACCTAAACAAAACTCACCGAAATAACTATTTAACCAAACCAAACCAAACCAAACAAACAAAAACATTAAGTGATTACAATAGCATATATAAGATACTCTTTATTCTATCTAATTTAGTAGAGGCTGAACTACTGATTATATCTTTCATCTGGGAATACTTCTCCATGCTTGTTTAAGAATGGCCAGAGTTTTAATCAGTCTAAGATATTTCTCTATAACAGATGACATTACTTACTTTCTGGAAATGCTTCTCCTTCCTTTGAGTCTGAATGAATCCCCTGTAATCCCATGTTCTGCATCCGAGACCTACCTTTGATATGCCTATTTTTAAATTTTATGAATTCCACACCTATATTTACCTGATTTGCAAATTATTTTGAAGTGCCAGTTCAGACTCTTAATATCACCAGATGTAGGTAGTATATTCAAGTGCAGATATCAGATGATAGTCCTTCACATGCATAATGCAAAACCCTGTAGGAAGAAACATTCATGCTGTAGCATCCAAGTTATGTTCTATCATTTCTAGTCCTGTTACCAGGAGTCTGCAGTCTCAAATCCACTCCTGAACCTGAAAGTTAGGCTGCGAAGCCAGATCTGATTCCAAACATGTCAAAATGCTTTTCTGCTCAGTGAAACAAAATTATATACTTAATTTCGAGGAGGAGAATGTAAATATGGCTTTCACCCACATACGTAAACAATAGGTGATCCGAGGCCAAAAAGTGATAAATATAGAATTATATAAAAAGGTAAGTGCAAAAAGCAATTGCCTCATCTTCCTGTAAGCAAAGGTGAGCTATGGATTTTAACATATGCTGCATAAAAGAAAGCAAAAGGAAGCATGTCATGGTGTCACTATTGAAGACTATATGACTTTTCTTTATAGTAAGGATGAAGATTCTACGGCAGAAAAAGAATTTTCGAGTTGCTGTTGCTTTTCTGTCCTCGTGATGTTTCATTCAGTACTTATGTTTTTCCCTTCAAGCTTCTACACCAGTTTTGATCTGAGCTGAACATAGGAAAGAATGATTTTGAATTGATATAAAGACCTGACCAGACATGTAATCGTTTGCATTTGAAAACTTAGCCCCAAAACCAAAATAAAACAAAACAAAATATTTTCATATTCTGTTGTTTTGGTCTCCACATATTCTGCATCAGGAGAAAAAGAATTACTGACTCTCTCATTCCTCTTCTGTAAATCAGAAATTAAAACTAAATAACTGGATACACCATGCCAAACAGTCATAAATCAAATCTGCCCCCAAATAAGCAGTATTCATAATAAAGATATGCAAATAGCACTGACAGAAGCCATGCAAATTATTTCACAAGTAAATCTAGGTAAGTGAGCACTAATAAATATCAGTTTGACTGAAATGGCAGAAATTTAGATGTATTAGTGAAAGATAGGAATATTTTGCAAGGAGATGTAAAGACGGTAATCACTTGAAGCAGTGTGACTGGACACTGTATATTATTCCATCTTTCACTTCAGGTTGAATTAATATGATACTAACTTCTAGATTTATTTTTGTAAATTTTTTGGGTGGGGATAAGAAATGTACAGGAACACTAACATGTAATGTGTAAAAACTTAATCCAAAAACTCATACACCTAGCGGAAAATCTTCTGTTCATTATCACGGTTTAGATGAAACTCCCTCCATAATTCTTGTAGAAGTGACATTAAGATAAGGTACAGATTTGTATCTTCTCCAAAATATATTCATTTCTTTCCTTACTGCATTGTACATGGGAAAAGGAAGCAACAAAGACAACCCAGAAGAACACAGCCATACCAGTGATTCGCAAAAATGAGATCATTTGCTCTCTCTTTGGACACCATTTGTGCTCACCTAATTCTTACATTTGATATCTAGGAACTAAGGTAACAGGTATATTCAAATCAGCAAAGACAGATGGATTAGACAGATCAATGAGGCGGAACCACAGCTTTTAACCTCTGCAAGGCTCACATGTCCCAGGTACCCAGTCTGAACTCTGGCTTTTGCACACAGACCTTTAACACAAAATACTACAACACCAAGGAGGCTCTCTGACTTCTCTGAGAATAAGCAAACTCATCCCAAACACAATGAGATCAGTACGATATTCCCCAGCAACATGACTGCACTCATAATCAAAAATCATGTTGCTTTTCCTCATCGGTTTATGTTTGTCTTGCATTGTTTTGTACACAACTCTCTCCGTGGTTTATACATGTATATATATTCCCCTTGTGTTTAACATGGCAAGATAAAAAGATTACAATCAGAATCTTAAATCTTGAGGTTCTACTATTACACAGCTGAATCAATAGTCACACTCCTAGAGAGGAGCCAAAGATTCTGACACTTGATTGGGTTTATGACATAATTTTTCAAGTTGCCTTTCAAAACAATAGATGAATACATTATCAGACAGGAGTGTAAATTATTTTCTATCCCATTCACATTTCTGCAGGGGAATATTCAGAGTAAAGAGAACTCCCCAAACAAGGAGCCAGCCTTTCCTTCAGAGGTGATGCAGTTAAAAAAAAATAATAAAAATAAAAATAATCAATCAAACATAAAAAAAACACAAATTTTTGTCAGAATTTCATTTCTCCTACACTTTCATCATCTCTTTTCTTATTGGACATATCATTTTTCACTAGCTCTTTCTTTTTTTTTTTTCCTCCACTTTTTTCTTCCAAGGCACAAACTTTAGTCTAATTTCTTAGGTGACTGAGATGCTAATCAAGCAACTCAAGACAGAGAGGCTAGTGAAAATAATCAAATGTGAAACTGTCCAGGGGAAACACTCCACTCTGAAGTAAAAGAGAGGAAATTGTCATTTTGAAGCCACTAGAGACAGCCTTCCTGTTACAAAGAAGACCCTGGGGAGTCACTACCTGATTTGCTCTTAGTCAAGCTGGCATCTCAGTGACAGGGCAATTGTAATTAGGATGAATAAAATGAGAGATGTGCCAGCTCCCTGATTTGTAATTCAGTGAGCAACATTAAAGACATAGATTTTTATTTAATTTTTGGAAGAATCAGGCACTGTGCTAACAGGTAGCAGGACTTCCCCCTATGGGGATGACTTACATAAAATTTTAATCTGTCTCCATGCAGAGAGCAAATTTGATACAGGCAATGGACCCCAGATGGTTATGTTCTTGTTGTGGAAATTTTAGGCAATTTTTAGGAAGAGAAAAGACAGCAAATCAGATGCTGCAATTTTTTTTTTTTATTTATTTTTTTCTGTGTTCAGTTACTCAAGATGACAACAACGGAGTTTCACTGAGGTACTTGACTTAAAAATCTGATCTTTCATCTTTTCACCCAGTCAATGAAGATTACAGGGTACAGATATACCATCAAAGAGAGTCCTTATCTTTGCCATTAGAATTAGTAACTTAAAAAGAGAATATTTTCACTATCTTTTTCTAGATATTTACAATTCACTTCCAGGTAAAAATAACAGTTGTTCCAGAGAATGTGCGATGTTACATATGTCAAAAATAAAAGTTCATGTTTAAGACCTGAACTTCATTTAAAAACTCTTTTAAGGTGAGATGTCGTAAATGAATCCAATAGAAAATAATAGACGATGGGAGAGTTTGATGTCAGTGTTGATTGTACCTCGCCTTTATCTCCAATTAGATGAACTAAAAAAATTCAGATAGAAACAGCACCTTCTTTAAAAAATAAAAATAAAAATCTCACCCAGATGTAACAAGGGATCAGAAACAATAAATGAAGCCACTCCTGAAGTAAGGGTTGGCTGCTCTCTGTAGAAACAAATATGGTTTCCCAGAGAAAGAGTCTTTGCATCTTGTTCATAAGTCACCAGCAATCATCAATTACTTTGTGAAAGCGATGAGGGAGTGATAAGTATCTTGTAAATCTTTTTAGCATGTTGTTTCAGGCAGTTGAAACAAAGCCCTGTATATGAATGCAATTCATATTTGGAGAAGTTTCCATTTTAGCTTCAAAACTGAATGTTACAGTTGGGCACTGAAACCTGCCTGTATATAGCATATAAGTATATATATATATTTTTTTTTCTCTAAGAGTTGCATTTTGAAAGTGGGGGCAGAAGTTCCAGAAGGTGGAGAAAATTTGTATGTGAAAGACCCTTTGCCATGGTCGGCCAAACCACAGAAATCGATACATATTCAGAAAAGCCTTTGTGTCTTTAATGTTTTATCAAAACAGCTTACAATTCTGTATACAGGATTTGTGTGACCGTCAACAGGTCCATCGACATTGCCAGAGCCACAGATCTAACATGATTAAGCCCTTCTCTGCCGTAACAGGTCAAGGTTGTAAATATAGCTTTAACCATGCTTTGTCACTGAGCTTAAAACTTGGCAATGTCTTATTTGTAGCGTCTGGATATAAGCATAGTGAAGTTTCTGTCTGTACTTCTGACTGAAACAGGTTTGTAAGCAGGTGGGTCAGGAGACAACCTTACTGTAATTGGTCCCTCTGGCAGTTCTGCATCTGTAATGCAGTTGGACTCTCAGAGTTAACTGAAGATTTATCTTTTCTGGAGCTGTCAGTCCACTTAGTGTCACAACCATTACATTCTGTTAATAATATAATTTTTCAAAGGGAAGGTACCTTTCTTTATGACTTGCTCCAGCTGCCTCCACCCCCTTGTTCTGTCATGAAAGTAATCTAATGAAGAAGCCAACTGCTATATATTTCTATTACTTCTAGTTCTATGTTTACTGAATTAAATTCCATATGCAGCTGTGCAGGGGATATCTATCTATCTATCTATCTATCTAGTTTTTCCCTGATGCTGGAAATTCACAATTCCAAAGTCTCACAAGTGCTGTCAACAGACTTTAGCTTCATCTTTATTACACTGGGGTTGTAAAACGAGCAATCAAAAATGTGGGTCCCTTCAGAGGACATTTCTACAGTCCGACAGTAAATCAGAAGAGTAAAATATCTGTGCATTTTAAGGGGAAAGAAAGTGACGCTTAACATTTATGCAAATGAAAAGATAACTAGGAGCTAACTCCGTTAAATGATTTCTATTAACAACAGAAGATGAAGAAAAGCTCCTTGGCTATCATAGCTCAGCCCCAAATGAGTCATTCTGTTTGTAACAATATCTTTTATTTGAGACTTCTCAGTTTGAAAACCAGGATTTGAGACATTAGAGCAATTTTTATTTTACTTCTAGTCCAGCGTTCCACCATTATCTCATTCTTCAGAAAGCAATCAAGCTGGCTAAAATCCCCTGGCAATATCCTAAGCTCCCTGAAGTTAAATCCCCACCTCTTGCCACCCCATTTCACTCAGCTGAATCCTAGCAACGCTTTTGATTCCAGTTTTTATCAACAACATGGTTAACTTTTCCTCTGGAACAAGGTCTTGTGGCTCTTCTTCAATAGCCCAGCAACCACACAAGTGCAAAATCTTTTAAGGTTTGATGGGAAGCAATAATAATACCAAATAAATAAATAAATAAATCATTGCAAATTACTGCTCGCCAAAGAAGCCAGGGAGAATAAGAGTGCTTGTATGAATACATCCATGGAAACTGGTGAGAGAGCATTTATGCCTGTTTTAATGAGCAAAAGGACAAGCTAATGATGGCTGGAAAGTAACATGAACATCGAATTTAAGGGCCTCTATTGTGTTCAAATGAAACCCATTTTCAACAATACATCCAAAAAGAAATCCCTAAATAAAAATAAAATCTTGTTAATATCAATAGACACCAAGAGAATTCCAGCAAAAACTTGACAGACTTTAAATAAAACTAGTAACCTCAGATATGAGGAATTCTGGGTATTACAAGGAATAACCAGCTAGACTAGGGAGAATATATTCAAAACATCAAGGAGGAGGTGAATGATCTATTTTCTAAGTGAAACTATATGGGGAGATAGGTGCTAAACCCAACTAGTGGATCTGAAGGTAGAGCTAACATAAATGCAATCCTAAATCATTAATGAATCATACAAGATAGAAGGCTGTTGCTCCCATCATATTTTGGATAGGTAGACAGAACCTAATGCTTCACTCCACACTAGCCACAGGATGCAAAAAAACATGAGCTTGAGTCTATAAAAATATATATATACACTTGCCCAGTTCTATAACTACCCAAGAGTTTGAAAACATGATTGGAAGGATAACTAACACAGTTTATCAGCTCTATTACATTTAAAATGTCACTTGAAGGTCAAAGTTGTGTACAAAAATCCTTCTGCATCTATCTTATGCTGGCCTGCTCTTACATGTGGCCTTGAGTCAATATTTGGGAAACAATGATGGAGAAACTTCAGGTTCAAACCACCAATGAAAAACAGAACCTGCTTGCTATGCATATTTGAGAATATCTTGGCTACTTGCACTTAGCCTATCCAGGACTGTGGCAGGATTGCATGGATCCAGGGTACCTTTTCAAGGACAACAATATCATGTGGAGGAAGAAGCGATGGCATTTGTAATGAGCAGCCTATAGACCAAATTACAGATGGATAAAGTAGTGTGGGCTTGGGATCACACCAAGCCCTAGTATGATTCCTGGCCCAGAATGGCAAAATCAGTGTAGACAGCCATGAATGCTACCCACTGCCTTATTTACAGAATCCAGCTTGTAAAAGTAATCCATTTTGCAGGGGATTACACCTCTGTACTAAGCCATCAGGATGAAAAGCTTTGCACTATTCAAATACAAATCTGGTTATTGTGTGCACAGACTAGACACAGAACTGAGTTGCTAATGTGCTTAAACTTAGGTTCCTGGTTCCAATCAGATAAATCAGTTCTTTTCCTAAGTATAAGAGAATAGGCTCATTTTCACCTCTGGCATAAGAACATGCAGGGCTGTAACGAATCTGGCTCCCAGCAGAGCTGGAAAATTCTATGAAATATCTGATAAATATTTGTTCAAATGTTTTGGGCCCTGACCCAGCAAAGCATTTGTACAGATGAAAAGCAGATGAGTTCTCCCAGCAAAATGAAAGAATATCTTAGAATTATTCACAGCTTAGAATCAAGTATACACTGAAACATTTTCCTGGGTGACTCTGGTTTATGGCTGGTATGAGCATGGACTCCAAGCACAGAACTATTGGTACAATTTATCTCAGAAAAAGAGAAATCATTGCTATTATTGTTATTACTGATAGTTTGCAGCCCTCATAGTGGATGCACTTTGACTTTTATAATGTTTTTCCTTGATGCTAGTGTGGTTTGTTCCCATTCCCATGTATCACAAAGCATCTTACGCTGGCAAAACGGCATCTACAATGGGGCATTTATGTTGGTATTTCTGTAACAGCACATCAAAAATCGATGAGAAAGAAATAAATAACAATAATAAAAAAAAATCCTTATTCTCCTATATGGAATACCCACACTGAACACTGGGTGCATTCTGTCTAGTTCTTCTTTCACTTCTCAGAAAGAATAAAACAACCATTGGAAAGATGCAGGCAAGGATGACTGAACATATGAAATTGCTTCAGTACAAAAGATTAAATAAGCCAAAGATCTTTTGCTTAGACAAAAAAGGTCTGAAAGGATTGAGACAGATCTCTAAATTGTGAAGAAGAATAGCAAATGAGTATTTATTATTTCTCATGGCACAAAAATTATAGGTATTCAAACAGAATTATCAGATGGGAAGTTCTAAAGCCAAACAAAGGAAAGAACTTCTACATAAAACATAATTAATTGTGAAAGTTGTTGCCACAGCAACTTGTGGATACCAGCCACATCAAACAGATTCAAAAGTGATTAGACAAATTAATGAAAGTCCTTTTTAAAGAATATACAGACTTAAACACTAAGGTTGTGTGCTGACAGAAGATAGAAGGACTACTGATGAAATATTAATCTGCATGTTCTCCTCCTAAACACCTTCAGGTCATTGTCCATATGATATTGGGCTAGAACCCAGAAAGATTTAGATCCCCAAATAGGCATGGGAACATAATTTGTCATGCCTGGAAAGCACAGACAGACCTTGTGAGTCTCTCACACTGCTCTTTTTGCAGCTAGGCCCGGACCATGTTTGCTTACTTCGGGTTTTCATCTGCTCTGGGTGCACAATATCCAGTGCAAACAGCTCAGACAGAGCTATGACTTTGATTTTATTTTTTTTTAATCACAAATGGACTTTTAGAGAAAGAGGTTCTGGATGATAACTGAGCGTGGCTAAGTAAAAGAGTCCTAAAGGTAACCCTGTCTGAGCACCACAGCCACATCTTAGCTCTGCCCTCCTGTGTCACGTCTCTTGCTTCATGGCCTTCTACACCTTGACAAAGGGACACAAATACACAGAAAGGTTTCCTTTACCGTCAAATGTTAGTGCTCGATTTAGTTGTCAGTTTGCCTAGACAGCACCTACATTTAGATTTAGAGGGCTGCTATTTTCATTAAGTATTTCGATTTTCTACAGGTGCAAAAATTAAGACCTGTCTTATTAAGACCTGTCTGAGCCTGCTACATTTTTTAACCCGACAGAATGCCAGTATAAATGACTTAGGTTTAAATTCACAAGGGCATTTAAGTACCATTTCACATCCAAAATAATCATGCTTATGCTCCTTAGCTTTTATTCCTTTTGGTAAGCATCACCGAGGAGAACACTGCCTAGAAAACCTGCATGCAGATGACTTCTGCAGTCTAACAGCCCTCTCTCGCAAACATCTGAGAGCCTTCCAGTCTCCTTAGTTGTGATTAATGGGTCTATTCATGTGTGTAAAGTTATTAACAGAAATATTCGTAGAACCAGATACTAAACCAATGAGGAATGAATTAACAAGTTAAAATGAGTGGAAAAAACTGATCAGGTTATGCTCCAGCTTAACTTCTTTGTAGTGACCCAAATTATTTCTTTTAGCCTATAAAATAAAAAAAACAAGTAAATGCAGAAAGGCTTACAGCTGAGAATCTTAACTGGATGATACATAACAAAAAAATTAAATTCGTTGTTGTTGTGGTGGTGCTCGGCTGCTCACTCACTCCCCCCTACCCATCAGAAGGACAGGGGGAGAAAATAGGAAAAACAGAAAGCAAGCTTGTGGGCAGAGATAAAGATAGGGAAATTACTTACCAATTACTGTCACGGGCAAAACAGACTCATCTTGGGGAAAATTAACTTTATTTATTGCCAATTAAAATAGATTCAGGTAGTGAGAGACAACAACATCAAAACAACAAACAAACCTTAAAGCAACATATTTCCTCTCCCCTTCCCAGTCTCAACTTCACTCCTTAGCTCTAGACTCCTCCACCTGCCCCGAGCTGCTCGGGGTGCATGGGGGAACGTGGCCAGCACCCTGCAGTTTCTCCCTGCTGCTTTTGTCCTCTCATACTTCTCTCTTGCTCTGACAGGGGCTCTCCATGGGCTGCAGATCCTTCAGGAACACCCACCTCCAGTACGGGGTGCCCCATGGGTTGTAGAGCAGCTGCTGAGGACTCTGCTCCACCATAGCA
>NC_137697.1:2060641-2125820 GCF_964034855.1 Anser brachyrhynchus
GGGAAGGTGATGAAGTAAGTCCTGGAAGCCATTTGCAGACACATGAAGGACAGCTCATGAGTGAGGAGTAGTCAGCATGGAGAGACATCAAGGGGAAGTCATGCTTTACCCAACTTTATAACCTTCTGTGATGAAATGACTGGTTAGGCAGATGTGCAAAGAGCAGTGGCTGTTGTCTACCTTGACATCTGTAAGGCTTTCAGCCTCCCAGGAAAGCTGATGAAGTATGGGCTGGATGAACAAACAGTGAGGTGGATTTAAAACTGGCTGAATGGTTGGGTCCAGAGGGTGATGATCAGTAGCACAAAGTCTAGCTGGAGGCCAGTAACAGCAGGCATATGAACTAGGTCCAATCCTTTTCAGCATCTTCATTAGTAACCTGGATCATGGGTCGGAATGTCCTCACAGCAAGTTTGGTGAGGACTCAAAACTGGCAGAAGTGGCTGATACACCAGAAGGTCACGCTGCCATCTGGTGGGACCTTTACAGGCTGGAGTAATGTGCTGACAGGAACCTCATGGAATTTAAGCAAAGGGAGTTTCAGAGTACTGTTCCAAAGGAGGAATATCACCATGTACCAATATTAGGAGAGTGGGGGGTGGGGAAACAACTGACAAAAGCAGCTTAGCAGAAGGTCCCTAAGGGTCCTGGTGGACACCCAGTTGAACATAAGCCAGCAATGTGATCTTATAGCAATTAAAGCCCATAGTACCATGGGCTACATTAGGAGGTTTGGGGAGGTGATCCTTCCCCTCTGCTTGCTACTGCCCTGCATAGGCCACACCTGAAGTGCTGTGTCCAGTACTGGGTACACCAGTACAGGAGGGAGTTGGAGCAGCTGGAGAGAGTCCAGCAAAGGCAACCAAGATGATGAAGAGACTGGAACATCTCCCATAGGAGGAAAGGCTATTCTTTACTGTAATGGTGGTAGAATACTGGGACAGATTTTCCAGAGAGGTTGTGGATTCTCCAGCCTTGTTTATAAACAGATGGGCAACTAGTTCTAGGTGGTGCTTGAGGAGGAAAGCTGGACCAGATGACTTCTGGAGGTCTCAACCTCAGTCATTCTATGATTTTGTGACTGCAAAGTCAGTGAACAGTCTGAAGTGGAAAGGACCTCCAGAGATTGTTCTGTCCAACCACTTGCTATTAGAAGGATCAACTTTGAAGTTAGATCTGGTTGTTCAAGGTTTTGTTTCATATTTCTGACCATCTTTGAGGATGGCAATACCCCAGGCTTTCTAAGCAACTTGTTCTGGTCTGATTACTGTGTTGGAGAAAAAAAAAATCCTTTATTCAGATGCTTTCCCTTGCTGAAACTTTTATCTATTGCCTCTTATCCTTTCACTGCGCACTTCCAAGAAGAATCTGGTCCATCTTTCCTATGACCTTCTATTAGGCAGTTGAAGACAGTAAAAAGATGCCTACTCTTCTTCGGGCTGAACAAACTCAGTTTTCTCTTTATAAGCCATGCACTCCTGTAATCATCTTAGTTTTCTTCTTCTAGACACTCTGCTTTTTGCACAATTTCAAAACCATCATCTCATAGAATACAGTCCCTTTAGTCAGGCATGATTTGACCTCGATGCTGGCTATTCCCAGTTGACTTTTGTCCTTTCTGTGCCTGGACAGGGCTTCCAGGTGTATTTTCTCCATAGTCTTCATGGACATTGAGGTGTAACTGACCAACCTGTAGCTCCCTAGATCAGTTTGATTTTTCATCTTTCTTCAAGGCAATTTTGATGTTTGCCCATTTCCTGCTTCCATGGATCGGTGTCTTTCAAATTTGCCTAAGTGATCTCTTTATTGGTCTTACTGTATAACACATGGTATTACAGTCCTCTAAACTCTGCTGCTAGGCACAGATATCTGGAAGGCTGGAGAGCAGTCCATACCACTAAAAACTGAGGCAAAGAAGGCACTGACCTTATTCCATGTCCTTTACCACTAGTTCACTGATCTCATTCAGCAGCGGATACAATTTTTTTTTTTTTCCTGCTAATGTGCCAATGGAAGTCTTTCTTGTTGCTCTTCATCTCTCTTACCAATTTCAGCTCCAGGTGAACTTTGAATTTACTAATTCATCACTGCATGCTCAGGCAACATTTCTGTATTTCTCCTCGTGGCCCATGGTGGTTTTCACCTTCTGCACTCCTGCTTTTTGTGTTTGAACTCAGTCAACACAGCCAGAGCTACTCAGCATCCTGCATGTTGGGATAGACCTTTCTTGTGCTCAATCTTTTTCCTTGAAGAGCTATCCTGTCCCCCTTTGGTCATCAAGGAAGCCTCTCATGAGATCTCACAACCAATTCCCTGAGCAAGGCAAAGTCTGCTCTCCTGAAGTTGAGAGTCATTCATTATTCTGCCGTTTGCTTTCCTCATTACCCTCAGGATCTTTTCCTCCACTATTTCATCTCAGTGAAGTTATGCACAAACATGGAAATGAGATCTGAGTCTATGTACAGAGCTGTCCATACGACCTTGTCTGAAGGGAGGAAATTTTGGAAATTAAGTACACTCTTAACACTGGTAAAAAACATGCAACATTTGCTGACAGAGTTTGATAAATATTATTTTCCCCCACCAAATAAGGCTGTAGCACTAACTTATTGCTCTTACTATTTTTAACTTGAACTAACACATAAAAGAAGAAAGAAATATTTATCATACAGAGCTTAGAATTATGTTATCCACAAGTAACTCAAGAAGTATTTAAAGATTACCTCATTAAAAACTTTGTTCTCTCTCCAATATGATTTAGCCATTTCAAGGACAGTGTGTGGAAAGAAACAGATCTAATCTTGGTGAAAGGCCTGCAGATAAGAAAAGGGCACTGAGTTGTAGACCAAAAGGCAGCTATGTCAAGTCTCACTCACTGAGAAGTGAGGCTCACCTAATTGCCTCCTGTCTCACTCTTTTTCCCTCCTAGAGAGGCGTGTATGTCACTCATTTTCAGCACAGCATCAGAACCTTTCTTGTTGTCTCTGGCCATCGCAAGCCAGACACGGCTGGGCAGCAACAGCTTTGTCTGGGATCAGGTGATGCCTGGGTCTCATTCCTGAAGTCACAAAGCAGCAGAAAGGACACAGACTGCAATGCCATCCAGTACAGCCCTTACGGGGAATCTCATTTATTAAGGAGCAATTTACCAGAGAGAAAACTTTTGCAGAGCTGGTGGATTTATAAAGCTTTCTTCTCTATGGGTTCTCTACTATCTACAAAGATGTGAGGTCATATTCAGTGGCATTTTTGTGTTTTCTACCCAGACATCTATTTTCTGTAAATTTCTAGGAATTAACATTTTAGGCCCAGATTTCCCTGTCAAATTTGCTTGAAACTGGCAAGCATATCAAAAGCTATTGCGAAGAACGTTGGAGAAAAATCATATAAATATAGGATCAAAACTGCATAGACTTCTTTCCTGAGGAAACCAACATATAAAATAAAATTAAGAAAATAACATTGAGTGATAAAAGCACCACAGAAGTGGGAGGCACTTTGAGCTGTTACAGTATCACATCCAAAGCCTTTCAGAAATTACAAGTGACTGGAAAAAGACAACCCTGTCAGACATTCATTAATCACAGTTGAAACAATTTGAATTTGATTCTTGATAGACTACCTAGCCACCTGCTATGTAATCCTAGTAATGCAGGTAAGTCGGAATACTGGACTGGAGCAATATGGCCAAATGCTGCAGATAGTAACACCATTCTGAGGCCAAGAGTTAAATGTGGATAACAGATAAAAGTGATATCAGAAGATACAGCTTGCAGTTATTGATAAATCAGTATACTGCTTCTCATGAGCTACAGGGCAAGGAAAGCTAGAGAGCTGAAGTCGGTTATATACCATACCATATTTTGTAAGAGAGAGAAGGAAAACAGAGTCCATATAGAATATTTCCAGAGAATATAAGGGCAATTTTTCAGAGAGGGAGAGAGACTTTTATAAGGGAAGCCAAAGTTTGAAATAGATTGGATTTGCATGTGCTGCCTATAAGATTATTAAAGCAGAGAGCTCCGTAATCCTGCAGGGCCACTAACAAATAAATTGATGACCTGGTGTCAACTGATGTTGCAACACCAAACCAGGCCAACACTTTAATCAGGTGAAACTTGCAGCAGCATAATAACTTTAGGAAAAAAAAAAAAAAAAAAGTAAATTAGAATCTGTAATTATCCCAAACCAATTAACAGCATGAAATACATGAATTGCCCATTAATGTTACAACATGGCACCTGTTTTCTCCAAGACAAAAGAATGCAACTCTTGAGCCAGTTGTATGCAAAATAGTCATACATGATCCATAAAGCCACCTGTCAAATTTTGCCACAATTTTAGAAGTCTGAGCACCGTTCTGGCTCAGAAGTGTTTCAAGGTTTACTGATATGTGCATGAGAGGAGCTCTTAAAGTTAAGGACTAGTGAAATTCCTGCTTGAATATGTCTACCAAGCTGATTGTTCTAGTCATCACGTAAGGACTCCAGCTTGACACTGAAATATGGAGACTATAAAATACAAAGATTCTGGGATATGAAGGCAATCTAATAAATATTTACAGAGTTTATCACCTGTCTTTTTTAGAGTTTGTGTACAGCTAGTGGAGGGATTCTGCCTGGTTGCAGAAAGGGTAAGTTCAGGTGAAGTCAATAAGTTTGTCTTATATTATGTAGGCTGTTTCATAATTTGTATCATTTTCTTCAAATAGCACTTACAACAAAGTTTCACTCTAATAAACAAGGAATCACATCACTTTATTACTCAGCATGTTGTAAAAGAAATTATGATCTTTCCATTTACTTTGAGCTTGTTTAATTAAAAACAAACAAACAAACAAACAAAAATCCTTCAAAGCTGGAAGCAATCAGAAAAAAAAAATTACTGGAATTAAACAGCTACTATATATATTTTGCCTTTGCAAGCACATCTCTTTTGGCTTTAGATCTGTGCTTGGTTTGCTCTTGCAGTAGGCCAGAAGTCCATGCTATCCACAGGACTAACAAACCTTTTAAGAAATGCTGTATGACTTAGTGTACATTCAATTATTTTACTACAGCAAATACGATTTTCAAAATGCAGTTGAAAAACACACTGGGGAACATTCGTTTCATTTTCAGAGAATGATCAAAATGGGAGAAGGTATCTGAGGTCCTGAAGTGCTGTGCTATGGCAAATAGCAGGTAGTATGAAATTTTTCACTTTCTATGTTAAAATAAATCGCAATTTTTTTGTTCCCAGGTCTGTGGTTGGTAGGTTTATACAGAAGATGGTTTCTCTAATGGGTGAGAACGTTCTTCCCCTTTCTAGCTGAAATTTATTTCCAGAATTTTATACACACTTTGTCTTTTGCAGACATTGCCCATTAGCTTAAATAGGCCTTTTCCTCCTCTGATGTTTCCATTAAAATTTCCCTGATGTTATTTTAGACAGACAATCCTCTCTCATATCCCTTTCATTTTGAAAGGCTCAGCAAACCAAGCTTTCTAGACTGCTAAGAAAGTTTCTTCATTCCCTTGATCATCTAAGTAGCCCTCTTCTCCATTTGTTCCACATTGAGTTTTACATCTGGGATTTTATAGTTCATTTATATTAAAACATTACATGGAATTGGCAAATATACATATAAGTTTCTTGTTCCTTCACTTAAAGGAAAGAACAATGTTGAAGATTAGAAAATAATCCATTGGTAGTGTCCTCGATCTTTCTAGTCTCTGTGCATTGCATGTTGTAATATTGTGCTATTTTGTTATTGAAGTTTGCTTTGCTTTGAAATGTACGGCAATTATGTGCTGGTTGTGAGACACAGGGATATGTGGAATGCTTATTCTAAAGACCTCTACAGACTGTACTTTGATTGCATGTTTACCTGTAAACACAGGATGGAAATTTGATGACTGAGCAACCCCATTCCTCTCCCCTCCTTCTGAAGCACCTTTAGTACTAATGTTAATTGGTACTAAACTTAGTTTCAGATTAGTTACACTAATTTGAAAATGCTTTTGTGTGCATTGCTGTTCTGAATAAATGTGAGAGGTCTTACTAGGTCCAGTAAGCGCAGCATGGACGAGGCTACGGCTTCTCAACCTCCCACATGAATGGTTAGCACAAAGCTCTCTATGAAACAGCACTGAGCAGGAGCTTCTGCCAAGTTGAACAGAGTTTTATATCAAGTGAGGAACATTACTGTCAAGAAATTACAACCTCAGCATTGACATAAATGTTGACAGCACCATTTCCACCGATAGTTGTATCAGAGCAGATTATGATTCACAGAGAACTGTCCAAAGAGTGATGATTTAGATTAAATGCTCCCAAAAAAGAAAAAAAATCTGAAAGGAGAACTGCAAATGACAAGGATTTTATCAGGCCACTGCTGAGATGGAGCACACTTTCTCTTCTGTTCTCGGAAGCCTCCTGCCTGTAGAGATAAACTAACCATAATGAAAACTCTTTCTGCACCCATTCCCGTTTATGGCAACAAAAGGCACGATAGCAGGGCATGATAAATTCTGGGTGGTGACTGAGGGCGTGTAACTGCAAAGAATGTCATCTTTCAGATATGTTTCTACAAATCTTTTGAGGAATGCAGGGCCAAGCCTATTCATAGGGTAACCTGAGCAAAGCCAGTGAAGAAATATGAGGAATTGTCATGGCATCACATTTCCGAATGCAGAAATGAGCAAAGAATTAAAGGTACTCGGACTAAAGATGATCACAGCAAAAAGGCCAGAAATTACATTTGAATCAATCTATCTGTACTTGCATGTTCATATGCTAGCTCGTCTAATCTATCTAGTTTTTGAGTGTCTGATGTTGGTGCCAATAAAGGCCAGCCAAGAGTAACACATGAATTTCATTTGAAAGGCAAGCTGATCAAGCAGTGTAAACTTTTGGTACTGTTTGCTGTTGTAGGAGAGGAAATTTTTCCCATCAATAAGAATTAGAGCGGGAAGGAAGAAAGCATTACTTCACATTTCCTTTCAGCCTGAAAAATCCCAAAATATTTTTAAAAACAATCTGTGCATACTAATCTCTATATTACAGCTGGACAATCTTTTTATTTATTTATTTATTTCCCTGCCAGGAAAAAGAAACAACAACAAAAACATCACACACACACACACACAAAAAAGTATTTGATAGCATTCTGAACCTTTATTGATAGGCACATGTACTGGCAAAAAATAAATAAATAAGTAAATAAAAGGGGGGGGGGGGGGGGGAGAGATTTTTCCAATCATCAAAGTTTTACAATACCAGACAACTTCACCTGGCATAACTATATTATCGTAATCTCTGTTTGTCCATTGAAAGTAATTATTACGTCTGGTAAATAGTACATAGGATGTGTTGAATGGTCAGAATTTACCACAATATAGAATTTGCAAGTGGTAGTTTTGTTGTTGTTGTTGTTGTTTGCTTGGTTTTGGTTTTGTTTTGCTTTTTCCCTTTCTTTCCTATTCCACACATATTCAGAACTCTGCAGAGAACCAGAATGGTCAAAGCGTGAGAACTCATGGGTTGAAATAAAGACAGTTTATTAGGTAAACCAAAAGCTGCATGCACAAGCAAAGCAAAACAAGAAATATATTCACTGCTTCCCGTCGGCTGGTAGATGTTCAGCCACTTCCAGGAAAGCAGGGCCCATCGCATGTAATGGTTTCATGAGAAGTCAAACACCGTCATGCTGAACGTACCCCTCTTCTTTTTCTTTCCCCCAGCTTTTATTGCGGAGCATGACACCATGGGTACAGAATATCCCTTTGGTCAGTCTGGGTCAGCTGTTCTGGCTGTGTCACCTCTCATATGCTCCCACCTCCTTGCTTGCAGGGCAGCATGAGAAGCAGAAAAGTCTTTGATGCTGTGAAGCTCTGCTCTGCAACTGAAACATCAGTGTGTTATCAACACTGTTTTCACCACTAATCCAAAACACAGTACCATACCAGCTACTCTGAAGAAAACCAATAATCTAGATTTCAAAAATATATATATATATATTCATATCTAGCCTATATAAGCAATAAAGTAAACAAGGCAGCCTGTAATCCCTGAGGAGAAATGAAGTAAACATTTAGGAGTAAGCAACAGTATACAAAGTAATTTTAAAGAGTATGGAAAGAAGACTATTGAGTGGAAACAGTGTGGGGAGATGTTGTAACAGTAACAGTTGTCTTGATTTTGCTATGGCACTGATTGTCGCAGGATGTAAGTGAACTTTTGTAGGGAGAAGTAACATCTCAACAAACTTTCTAACATAATTGGAAGAAAAGTACACTTTTTTTGATGAAAGAAATTTTTCCCTTTAATTGGACATAGAAGCAGTAACTTGGAGAGCTAAATAAAATTTTACAGAATTCATAGTTGATATCTGGGGAAAAAAAGGTGAGATGACAAAAATCAAACTATAGTCTAGCTAGAAACTTCAGGCACAATGATTTTCCTGCTATGAAAAAGTTATAATCAGCTTTTTAAAACTATAAGCGATGGAGAGCTCTCTGACCTTCGAGTAGCTCCATTGAAAATAAGCCTAATGGGACAACCCAGGTGTGTAGAAGTGCAGTTTTGAGGTGTGTTTAGCATGACTGTCACAGCTTCATATGTGCTCTGGGGTCACAACAGGAGGCAACATGCTTGTGTAATTGGCAAGAACAACTTGTAGAATACACAGCTGAGGAACCCTGTTTTAATGTATGTTTTCTGACAATAGGTTCTATATTGTGTCCCAGAAAAAGATTATTCCTACTGAGCAGATGTGTCTCTGACAGCAAAGTTCATAATATGGTGATATGTGGAAGCAAAAGATAGAACATTGGTCCTATGATGAATTTACATACATAATAAAAATGAAAATTTTGCTGTAATATCAATGGAAGTCTTAATATTATTTGGAAGTGGATCTGGATGTGGTTTTGTTTAAAGGGGAGTATTTGGTAGCATTCTTCACTTTAGCATTTAAGAAAAGTGGGATTTGTTTTTAATAGCAGTTAGAGCTCCATACAGGAACTCTAAAATTTAGATAGAGAAGGTGAATATTGCAAGAAAGACACACTGATGTGTAAAAACACGAAATTTCCCACAGCCTATCAAGGTGAGTTTCAGTTGACCACATTCTGTAGTGTGACTGTCCTGAAGGCAGTATCTCACTAATGTGAGTGTAGCTAGGAGTAAGGCTTAAAAAAAAAAAAAAAAAAAAAAATTAGACTCTTGCATTTAAAGATGGAATTGAAATAGCTTATATGGATAAAAGCTAACAAGTAGCCTGCAAGCTTATACAATAAAGTTTTGCTATTACTCTTTCCTCTTAATCCCTTTGCAAAATATTTTCTCATTTGCCATAAAACCACACTAGTTGTGTCAAATGTCCTTCCATTCTGTTAAAGATTTGTAAGCATCTAGTAGATTAAATGAAACCTGTAGGTAAAAATAAGAAGTTTATAGCTGATGACTGATATCTTGCAAGACAGTGTTCATATAGCTATATTTCTGAAAGTATGTACACAAATTCCCAAGCTGATAAATATAGCCTGATCAAATATTTAATACACAGAATAACAAAGATTTATAATTTAACTATCCTGAAATCATCAACAAGTACTCTTACTGAGAGATTTCCTTCTGATCTGAAAAGTGGAAGAACAACTCAGAGTCCCGAAGGAAAGTTTGTTTTGGGGTTATAACTTAACAAGTTATGATTACATCACTGCTTTTATCCTCAAACTTCAGACATTACAGGAACAGTACTAAAAAGTTGTCTGACACTCTTATCATGAAAATCTTTTTGTATGTCTAACAGTGTGTGTACAACCACTGTTGTACAGTTTGATCTTTTCTACTTTGCAGTATTTTATAAAATGTAGCTTCATTTTATTCAGTATCCCTCATTTCGACTTACCAAAATTTTAACAGGTTTATGATCTCATTTTCTAATCAGCCTAGGCAGCGTTCAGTGGGCCTTAAGAAATTCCTTTCATATTCTCTGGTCAGGGCAGGAACTAAATCTGCTACTTACACAATTTTTAGGCTACTCAAAGAAATGTTGTTAAAAAAAGCAATGAGAGACTAACCAGCTTTCCTAACCCTGTCCTTAATCACCAGTATAATCCATTCTCTATTGACCAGACATGAGGTATTTGAGAAACCAGCCTGGATGCCACAATTTGGCCTTAATTATTTTTTTCTTAGAAAAATAGCTTTTTTCATTGCAGGCTACTAAAAAAAAAAATAGAAAACTATTAAACAAACCTACTTTTCGTTATTTCCTCTTTGATACAAAAAAAAAGAAAGCAAAAGCCAATATAACATGTTTCCTTGTGAATGTGTATCTGATATTTTAAAACCACAGCCATTTTAGCAGGCTGCTTTTGGGAACCTGGAGAGTCATGTGGAGGTTTAGGAGCAACATCCGAGACGTGCGAAGAGCTTGTTGGAGTATAAATATTACAGTGCAGTAATTATTTTTAAAAGCTAGGTTTAGAGGGAAAGGAGAAAGGAGAAATAAATTGGAAAAAGAGAAATAGGGAAAAAGGGGGAAAGGGAAATAAGGAAAGGGAAAAAAAAAAGCGTCAAAGAAGAAAAAAAAAAAAGAGAATAGGAAGAAATGATGTATCGTTTTAGCCCTGTAATATCGTATCAACTACTAATAGTACATAGTCTTTGCAGCAGCTTTGTTTTACCTTGTTTATCTATAACTGCAATTATTCTAAGGTTGAGGTGGCTATAGCTATTTAGTTTTACTTTTCACTTATTTTTTTGTTGTTCAACTACAGTTATATATACATAGCAATAAGCAACATTTACTCAATATAAAAGGAGATATTTGTGACTAACACAATGGCATAGTGTAGAGAAATACTGTTCTGGTACAGCAGCAGAAACCCTGTAAAGTGGGGACACAAGATGCAATGCAGAGAAATGCAGGTGTGGAGTGGTAGGAGGTGGGTCACAGGTTGCCACTGGAGACTCCGCAGTTATAGGCAACTCCCCTGTTGTCAGTTTGAAAAAAAAACAGACATGGAGACGGGCAAAACTAGTTTCAGGGAGAACAAAGAAATTGTATCTAGCCTTTGAAAAGGGGAAAATATATGTATATATTGGTGTAACATGGAGGTACAGACCAGTGAAGAAAGACCAAGGTGTAAAAGCATGTTAGGAAACATATAAATGACCCACAGTGGATTCTAGAGAGACTCATATCAACATCATTATGATATTCTTCTTGGCCAAGAACTCTGGATGCTGCCAACTTGCCAGAATACCCTGCCACCACAAGAAATCAGTAACTTTAAGACACAGAGGAACCTAGGCAGTGTTAAACTAAGAGCAGGGCAAGGGGCAAAAACTAAGAAGTGTGTGTATTACAATTTTAATATTATTGTTATTTCTTTTCTGTAATAATAAGATACTGACTAACAATGAATCTTGGATTAGACTCTCAAAATTTCAACTACACTAACAATAATTTTTTATATTTATATATAAAGTGTGTTTCCCCTTTGCCCATAAAACAAGTTTGGATTGTAATGGGAAGGAGAAAAAGGGGAAAGGATTAAAAAAGGAAGGGGGAAGCAGAAGGGGAAAGAAGGAGAGAGGGGAAGGGGGAGGAGGAGGGGAAACAGAATCAGAAACACAGAATGTCCTGAGTTGGAAGGGACCCACAAGGACCATCAAATCCACCTTCTGGTTGGTTACATTTATTGTTCAGTAAAACAGCAGAAAGGAAGGAAAATATATTAGCCTCAAATTACGTTAAATATAATAAGGGAAAATACATGCTGGAAAGAAATTGAAGGAAGTTTTCAGTATTATCTGCCTTTGTTATATCCTAGCACATTGGTCATCTTCAGAAAAACTTGAAAGACCTTTTCCTTTCTCTTTCCTTTCTGATTTCTCCTTTGGTTGAATAGAGACAACTACCAAGTGTAGAGGCTTGATCTTAGGAATATTGCCTATACAGCAGAGAAATGAAAATTATTTGCTCTCTCTTTTTTTATTATGTGTTTGGTGGAGCTGTGTCAGTTTATGCTGACAGCTGATCTGCTCCAAGATGTCTACAGAGCTGACCTTACTTTCTAGTTTAGGCAAACATTGTGATGATTTTGCTGAGAATCCAGTTGTCTGCATTTCATATCAAGTCTTGCAATACTTGGAGATCTTTTGTTTATTTGTTTGTTATGTTTTGTTATATTTTTTTAGCTCCAGCTCTTAAAGTGATTACAGACAAAACCATCAGTTTTATTTATCAACTGAAGCATCATAA
The DNA here is from genome assembly GCF_964034855.1 of Anser brachyrhynchus. Classification (NCBI taxonomy): domain Eukaryota; kingdom Metazoa; phylum Chordata; class Aves; order Anseriformes; family Anatidae; genus Anser; species Anser brachyrhynchus. Next base: position 2,072,901 of record NC_137697.1, read on the forward strand.
CACAGAGAAGTGCTCTGTGATCATTATGAAAAAGTCATTACTTAAATTCCCCCAGAACACGTGGAAAAAAACACACATCCTAAAATATATACAAATAACAAAGAAAGAAAAATGAAGGGGGGAAAGATTAGAGATTTTCTTAAACCAACACCATTTTTAGGAACATAATTGTATTTTGTAGGAGATTTATCAAGTGGATACCAAAATTTAGTGGTAGGAATGTCTGATACTCCACAATGTTACAGCATCATTCATTTCAACAAATTTATAGAGATAATGTAGATGACCTAAAAAGTATACCTGTGTCAAGTTTTTATTCCAAGAAGATGAACAGTAACAGAATCACGCCTATTCTGTGGCAGTGACTGGCATTATGTGTGTATATTCACATGCATGCGTACAGATGCTGGATGCATGATTCTTGTGTGTGACTATCACTCATCAGACTAGCTTTTCATTCATATTACAGTATCGAAAATTCCTGAGGGGTGAGTCTTGCTGGCTTCAAAACATATCTTCCTCTCAAACCTGCACTCGTTTGAATTTTAAATAAAAAAGAGAATAAAGGAGTAGCTAATACATGTGTGTGGAAGAAACTGCTGCACACCTCTCTCTTTCATGCCCTAGCAGAAGCAAAGACAGTACCTTGCTTACTTGCCTTGTTAAATTTTTAACTCCAAAAGAACATACACTGTCTCATCATGAGACTGGAGCAGCAGCTATTTTGTTTGGATTTCAGTAAGCAGCTTGTTAGTATGATGGAAATAAAGCGGGGGGGAAGGGGGTGGGGAATGGAGATTAAAAAGGAAGATAATCCATGTCTTATCTATCTGGATTTAAAAGGAAAGACTAAAGAAACTTCTATCAATTTAATATCAGAATTTAACAAGGAATTAAATGCTGAATCAGAATTGGGGCTGGAATCAATGTGAATATATTAGGATAACTGAACTCAAAACACCTGTTTGCTAATTTATGTCAGCCATCAATCTTAACTTGTATGATTTTTTTATTTTTTTTTCCTTGAGTATTTTCAAATTCAGTCAATTTTAAGTACTCTTTCCTGCAGGCCCTAACTCTCACAAGAGGGAGTTCTCTCCACCTAAATGCCAACCTGCAGTCATTTCAGAACTTCTGGGGACCATTCCCAGGTATCTCACTCTGACTTAGTTTTTGGAAATACACTTAGTTGTATCTCAATTTAACTGTACATAGAATAACTGTAAATATATTTATTTCTTATAGGGTTTGGAGAAGTTATTTCTTATATTTTTTCTCTCACTCTTGTTATTCTTAAGCTCTTACTTTATGTTTCCCTATCTGGCTTATAACCAACTAGTAGAGTGAAATTCATCCTCTATTAAAGTTCCTCTATTAAAACTTCATTAGTTTATATGTATAATTATGATGTCTTCAGAAAAGACACTGTGCTTTCAGTAAGACAACAGTTTATGCCATCCAGCCTGAGTAATCCAAAAGTTAGAAGGCCTTTGGAAGTTAGAAGGAATTTAAGCCCTTCAATACTTAAAGAGGGCTTATTTACAAAGTTGTAGATAGACTTTTTACAAGGGCATGTATTGATAGGAAAAAAAGTGATTGTTTTAAACTGAAACAGGTTAGATTTAGATTAGTTATAAAGAAGAAATTATTTACTCAGAGAGTGGTGAGGCACTGTCACAAGTTGCCCAGAGAACCTGTGGATGCCCCATCCCTGGAAACATTCAAGGCCAGGTTGGATGGGGCTTTGGGCAACCTGGTCTTGTGGGAGGTGTCCCTGCCCATGGCAGGGGGGTGTAACTAGATGGGCTTTAAGGTCCCTTCCAACCGAAACCCTTCTGTGATTGTATTCTATGATTCTATTTCTAGTTAGTCAGCTCAGCTCCTTCTGAGGCTCTGTTACTTTAAGGGGTGTAGCCAATTAACCGTTACAGGTCTGGTCAGATTCAGGGTTCTGAACTATCACAATCACAGATTCACCAATAACGCATTAACCAATATGGGTCTGGTCGGATTCAGAGCACTGAACTATCACAATCACGGATTCACCAACAACATAACACGCCCTCACTCTAGTTGCGTTCAATGAGAACTATCATGGCTAGGAACAATGCAGTTAAGTGCAATTTGTTACAGCAACAGGTACACAGATTGTTTGGATTGCTGGTGATAATTTACTGTCTGCAAAAGCAAGCTAGCATGCATGAAATACACAGGTGCACAGCCTGGAAATTAACATGTTAAAAGGCACAAAGACTCTATAGAGATTTCTAAGTTTCTGTGGAGACACCCAATATAACCAAGTGTTCAAATCTCACCCAAAGGCATCCTGATGGGAGGGTGGGGGGGGGGGGGTGGGGGGGGAAGAGAGGCTCAACCAGTCGACTGATCCCAGAAGTCAGAAGGTCCTTGTAATGGTTTATTCCCTCATGATGGTATCTTCCCTGATATCCCCTCTCTTTTAGGCCAATTTATATTGCTTTCTGTCTTTTAAGTGGAGCTTGAGTGACTCCAGTCAAGCATATCTTAGCATATCTTAGTTATATCTTAGTGATTGGTGAAAAGTTTTCCTATCTCTGTTTGAAGGAATAGGCTCCAAGAAATTCAGAGCACGTGCTCAGTGAGGGGTGGTTGCACCTTGGAGGCGGGTAGCTTTTGGGATGGAGGTTTGTTTTGGTATTATAATGCTATTATAATGAGCAAAAGTACATTAGAGTACAGCATTTGTCAAAAAATGACAGGTCATTGGCTCAGGGTAGCAAAAACTGCAACTTATCGGTCTCGGTGTGCACAAGAACAATCGAGTCCCCACCTGGTCACAGAGCCTAGCTGTGGTGTCTCCACTCCACTCTGCGCTCCATACTGCTCCTTAGAGCCAGCACACCAGGTTCCCCCAGTGCGACAGCATCTAAGGTTGGAAGCCTAGGGAATGCTCAGGTAACGCAGCTACGTCCTACCCTGAAAGCCTCTTCAATGCTGTACAATTTCTTTCAAATGTGAATATTAGTTTTATTTTCCTAGTTACTTTAGGCAATTACACCACAGGCTTGAAACATTTCTAGAAGAGGACTCATCCTCTACAAAGAAAGATGTCCAGGTAATGTGGAAAGGATTTCCCTCAGGAGGTACTTATTTTTCTCCCTTGACTACAGAGGGAGTTTAGGTAACTAGCTTAGATGAGGTGTCTATTTTTTGGAGTGATAAAGTTAGTAGAAAAGAATGGGAAAAATTCATCTCACTTAGTTTAAGACATCCATGTTAGACAACTCAGTATGAACAAGTCACTCTAGAATCCTTTTATAAAGCAAAGGAGAGATATAAGCACTTTTGCTTATTCCTCAGGGCTGTTCATTTCATCCTAAAATGGGTTGTTAAAATAGGTCAGATGACTTCAGCCTTCCAAAACTGAGAGAGATGAATCTGACCTATATGCTCAAAAGTACTCAGCACAAAAAGACTTTGATTTTAGTCATATCCTATGTCATCAGCATAATGAAACTGGTAAGTAATCATTCTAATATTTGGTGGGACGTTTAATAGAAGCAGAGGAAATAATAACCTTGAATTATTCTCATTACTAGATTCTTACAACAATCTTTGCTTTCTCTCTGCTTCCTCATTGTGCTTTCTTTCTTATTTAGAGATTCTTATTTTCTTATATATATTTTATTTTATTTTATTTTATTTTATTTATTTTATTTATTTTATTTTATTTTATATTTCCTGCTATGTACGCATCTGAAGGAGCAGCCTGGAAATGACTGTGGACATGGTAGAGAAGAAAAACTTAGTTATATATCTGTCCTTTTGTGTCTGTTTCCCAGTACCTAAACAGACAGGTTGTTGTAGTGTCATGCAAATATCTAACGAGACAGGGAGATGGGTACCCAGGTAGTAAACTGAAGTGCATTATTTGTTTTGGTAGAACACTCTATGGAGCCTGTGCTAACACTCACCATCTGAGAGTTTCAGATACTTACCAATAAAGGAGCTTTTTTCCTTCGAACTGTTCATGTTGATCAGCATGTTTTCATTCTGTGTGACTGCATGTTTTTAATTTATTTTTGTTTCAGTGGGGAAAGCTAAAATGGTGAACTTAGAAAGAGCTTTCTTTTAATGTCCCAAAAGGATGAAATTTCATACCACTCCTAAATCCCTTTGGCAGCTGTCAACGCACTTTTGGTGTCAAGTTTTTGTCTTCCCAGGGTAGCTCTATATCCTCTAATTTTATCATCTTATGCCCAAAGACCAATCCTGTGAAGAGTTAACAAAATTATGACCTAATTCTTGACCTTAAGCTTTCCTGATTTCAGTGTAGAAATGATGCACCCAACAATGCAATGAAGTCATTGCTTCTTCAGAAGACTGTTTTCTTTCATACCCAGTGGAGCTCATTTAACATGTTTGTATTCATTCATTATTACTATTTGCAGGCATTAACTGTTATGAAGAATATTAATCTGGCATCCATCAAGGAATTTACAAAGGCCAAAACTCAAACCTGGGCTCAAACCTTACTTTGGCATGGCAAATTCTTCCTGTCTGAATGTTCTATAGTCTAGTCTATTTTTTAGTTTCATCTGGAGAGTTGTTTTACCAAGCCCTGAAATATCTGAATGATATGTTTGGTTCATCTACATAAGTATATTCTCAGATCTATTAGTCTCTATAACTATTACTGAAAATATCCTCAGCTTACCACCACAGCAACTTGTTACAGTTGTTGTTGAAAAAAAGTAAGATTGGATTTAACCCTGATGGGCACTTCAGGTACAAAGACAATAAAGACAACCTCTGAGTTGAGTGTGAGACAACTGATTACAGATGTGCATATACTCCTGCTTTACCATACATACATACCTTTTTTTATTTTTTTTTTAAGATAAAATTGAAGTCTTTGTGAATAACAGTGTATAATTCCATAACAAAATATATCAGATCTTGCATGCAAATTCACCCATTGCATATCCTGCACATATTGTAGATAGACACAAGAAATTGGATTGTGAGCTGCTTTTACCTCTTTTTAAAGCAGCTCCAGAACAAGTAAAGGCAATATACTCAGCATACTTCAGAACCCCTTTTTATAAGCTTCAGATCATGGATAACGTACCATATACTCTCAAGATACATTTCCCTTTCAGTATTATTTCTGTGTAGCAATACCCAAGCATTACCTCAGTATTACTGCTTCTAGTTCTGAAAGATTGAAACTTTCATTCCCAGTGAGATGGAGTTATGACTGTTCATACTATGACATCTCTTTCATAAAGTCATTCTTATAACACTGTAAAGTTCTCTTATTTTAGTGGCTATTCTGATTCATTCCAAAGGGGAGGTTATGAACTTATCTTAGGTTGTCTATCTGGAGTCTGCATAATATTGTAAAAGCGTGTTATGGTAATTTATTTGATGTGTTGTTTTTTTATTTGATTGACTGATTGTCTACTCAGTTGTAGGAATTTGTTTTGTTCTTTCTATGACCCTAAAGAAGGAGTCAAAAGGAAAAAAATAAAATAAAATTACTGTTTAGGAGAAAGAAAAAACAAGACGAAGAATCTACTCTGTTCATCAACCATACTACCTGTATTTTCTGCCAAATGATTTTTACTTCAACACTCTAATGAATATATCCTTCTCAGTTCTATCTTCTGGGAAAAACCTTTTCCATTTCCAAATGAAGAATAGCAGCAGCCAGCACCTGCATTTTCCATCACTTCTGTTAATTTAACAATCTGGAGGCATAACTGTTCTCCAGTTACGTGTGTTGTGGAATAGCAGAAATTCTGACTTGGTTTATTAGAATAATACCATTTATACTAGTATCATAGAACTGAAAATGGGGATGTCCCTTAACAAAAAAAAAAAAAAACCTTTCTTACATTTTTTTTTTTTTTTTGCTCTCCTGTTATATTTATTTACAAGGTAGCCTGATTTAATTTCTATAGGAAAAGTACTTATTGAAAATAAGGAAATAAGTTTCACTAGAGTGATAACTTGAAGAGACAGACACCCCGAGGTCACTTGTCAAAATCCAGCACAGATCAGTAGCAATGAAGCCCTTTGGCAGATATAAAAACTCTTCAGTGGACTTAAATCCCTGCCAAAAGAGGTAAGCTGCTCTGGAGAAGTATCAAGGAGTCTGAACTGCCCTTCACTGAAGTAAGTTGCCGAAGCATAGATGATAGCCCTGGTTAGGTTCCATAGACAATGACCAGAAAGGAATATCCTATTTTGTAGATAAACTGAATCAACAAAGGAAGTCTACATGTAAACATTATCTTATGTACGTCTTTAAGAGAGTTAGGTATATATACTATCAATAGCTATGGGTGACAATTCACAGGGAGAAAGAAAAGGAACAACACACCGTCAAGTTTTTTGTTTGTTTGTTTTTCAGAAAACAAGGAAACAGACAAACAGTAATGCTGGAGAAGCTATCACTCTGGATACCCTACCTGTGATAACTCCCAGGATTGTAAATATTTTCCTACGTTTTCTTTGGGCATATACAGGCCTCTAACATCAAGACTACACCAATTCTAATAAACTAAAGAGTTACTGGTAATATTTCTGGGTACTACAGTTAAATTGGCTATAAAACTATATTTTAATAGTGGTCCCCAACACCCTTTTGTCCCATTTAACTTGAGATACCAAATTTCCAGGTGTGGCTTATCACAAGCCAGGGACTAGTTTGCACACAGCCACCTCCTTTTGAAAGTGAAAAGCATTTAATATTATGGACATAGCCTTTTCCATGCCAGTTGGCCTCAGTGCCAGAAAACAGTGCTGGGCACATCTAAACTGACAATTTCTTTGTTCATTTTCAGCTGCATCTGCTTATGGATCCATAAACATTTATTTTTCTGCCATTGATACCAAATCAAGGAATCATGAAGTAATTTAGGCTGGAAGATATTGCTGGACATCATCTAGTCCAACCTCTGACTCAGGGAAGAGTCAGATTAAGCTGCTCTGGACCCCTGTTAGTCAAACTTTGGATGTCTTCAAGGATGGAGATCCCACAAGCACTCTGTGAACCTATTCCAGTGTTTGACCACCCTTGGCACAGAAAGATTTTGCCCTTATCTAATCAGAATATCCCTTGTGAAACTAGTGCTTGTTGCCTCTTAACCTTCCAGTAGGTACCTCTATGAAGGGTTTGTTGTCTGTACGCTCCAATTAGGCAACTGAAGAGGCCATAAAATCTCCCCTTAGTGTAGTCCCCCATGAGGAGAGAGGAGGGAAGGCTGTAGAGCCAGACAGTGCACTCAGGGCCCCAACACCCACTCTGTAGAGCACCCACCCAGTCTGCACCTCCACAGTTTGGCTGCAAGGATGCAACATGGAAGCAGTGTTGAAAATCTTCGGAAGACAAGATTTATGGTATCACTGGTCTCCCTTTGTCCACAGAACTAGTCACCATACCACAGAACGTAATTGGGCTCCAATTCATCGTGGTTCTGGTATCGTATGCCCACGTTGTAACTTTACCAGTGATGCAATTTATGCCAGGTGCCAGTCCTGGCTGGATGCTGCACCTGCCTTAGAAAGCAAACTGCTGGGGACCTAAACATCACATTGCAGAGGTGAACTCTAAATGGAGTTCTGGTGAGCCTTCTGCCTTGCTTCCCCTGGAGGGAATCACCTATGAGCACAGTAGTAGTGCTCTCAGCTTCCTACAGCAAGAATCCAAGTATTGATAAGAAGTTCATATAGCTAGCTTACCAAATTATTCAAGTAAAGGCACCTTATATTCAGAAATCAGCTGGGCAGCCCTGGCACTGCACTGTTCTTCAAATTCTTCTACTACATCAGCTGTAAGCTTAGCTTTCTTTGTTGACTGCTTTAGGTATGAAAATCATGGTGACTTTTGGCATTAGTAAAATAGGGGGACCAGAGTCATTTTGGTATCCTCAGTAAGCTTTTGCCCTGAGCAGCTATTTTGCTTATGCTTTGAGTAAGTGTTATGCTTCTTTCTTTAACAAATACATTTGCTTTCCTTAAATCTCTTTGAAAGTAAGTTATTTGCTGATGTTTCTGAATGTATGTATACAGAAAACTACTGAATAATGTAATGAGATAAAAGAAAGCAAACAGGGCATTTGTAAGTCTTTGCCAATACCGCAAAAGGAAAACAGAGTGTAGAGAGCATAATCTGCTGAACATGACAAGGGAAAAAGCAAACTATTAGAGTAAAGAGTTATGTATTCTGTAATGTGTGTGCATCCATATGGAGACAAAGTATGTGTGGAAGTATGTGCACATACAGCAATAAACATATATAGAAATGCAAGCATATATACGAATGCACACATGATGAATTTCTAATTAAGAAGAGAAGAACATTCAAACCTAGACTCAAAAGTTATCAGAGGCCTTGCAGAGATTCCCCCTGGAGCTTCTGAGAGCTGGGCTTAGTAGCCAGTAATTTCCAATTTCTTAGATAATGTGTAGGACCATGGTGCTGATTAGCCCTTAAATCACGCTCTCCCTGGAAAAGCAAAGTCTTCAATTTACTTAATGGTTAAAAACAAGTCTCTGCTTTTCTGTTTTTTTTTTTTTTTTTTTTTTTTTTTTTCCCACCTTCAGCACCTCTTGGTTAATTGCAATCTGGTCTCAGTATTTATTTTTGGGTGCTGGGGATAAGCAAGGGTAGTCCTGTTGAAGGGAAACGCAGAGGGGTCTCATATTTGGGGAATTGGTTTCTCTAGTGGAGAAATGATACATTATTTTAATTCCTTCATTTTAAAAGAGATGCCTGGGGTTTTTAATCTTGAGTCTCCCTTTGACATTAATGGGAGTCATGTTGCTGAAATGTGCACGTGATGCTTTGATAATTGAAAGGGACCGTGTGTGATAGAATTGTGGGCATCGGAGAGGTAAAATACCTATTCCACTAAGAGATCCTACCAGTTTTCCTTCTAACTCAGGAAACGGAGTGATTTACAGCTCATTTATTCATGCATTGTTCAGATCATCTATAAATGAGTCAGCGTAGCTGCCCTCACTCTGTTCACTGGATCATCATTGCAGAGGATAAACAGACTTTATCAAGTGGAAATGTCCACTTCCCTAATCCCATCTCATCACTTGTTATTCTTTTTGTGACCCATGAGTAATCCCTCTCACTCTATGCATTTTACACCATCTTGGATATGTTCAGAACATTAACCCTAGTTCCTGGTTAGTTGATTTATAGAGGTTCAGTTATTTTAATCTATTGATTTCACAAATCAAACTTTAAAGTCCCGACAGGGATTTTAGCTATTTTTTTCCCTGAACTCTCTAGAGTCTTGAACTCTCTGAGACCTCTCTGAGTTTTTCCCTGACTCCCGGGTATTTTACAGAAACAACAGGGAAAATCTTGGCTCTACTACTGATGAGTCCTTTAAAAATGCCAAGTGGAGTAAGACAGTGTAAAGATTTCTCAGAGATGATATAAAGACCATTTTGGGGTACAGAAGTATTTATTTTCCCTTATTATGAAGTCCATATAATCCGTGGAAGGAGTGTGCACACCCTTCTTCTAAAAAAAAAAAAAATCTTTTTTTTTTTTTTTTTTTAAGAAGCAGTTTAGAAGTTTAGAAAAGTGACATAAAAGTTTTTGGTACATAATAAGTTCTTTGACCTCTTCAGAGTCCATTACTGTTTACTGTGAGAAAGAAGGACCTGAATCAAGATCTTGTGGTTTAAATATCACCTCTGTTTTCTGTTGTTTTATCAGTTTACAATGTTCTCACCCTGTCTAATGTAAGGGCAGGACAATTTCTCATCAGTAACACAAAACATTGTTATATATATTTACTCTCCCTATTCATCCTCAGAAATAATCTTGTACATATTTAAGTAGGAAGAAGGAAGACAAATGAAGATAATATACCCTTTTACGATTCATAAAAGGCAAAACAAATAGAATGTAGTGTGGCAACATTTCTGCAGTTCAGAATGTAGAAAACACAACAGGGACTTCAGAAAAGAAAATGAACATACAATCAAATTTTGAGCATGTATTTTTAAAGCATAGCAAAAATATCTAAGGAAATTAATTGGGTAAAATAATCATTAAAGCACAGTTGAGGTTGCCACCACAAATCATTTAAACATCAAAAGCAAAACTTTCAGTCTTTTAATGTTCATTTTCTCCCGCACCCTGTGAAGAACATTTTCTGGTTGCTGCTTTATCATATTTGCATCAAAAGGCCATGGAAGTATCTAAAGAATCCTGACAATTGGGGGAAGCTGAAATAGGGACATTTTGCATGAAAAAAAAAAAAAAGTGAGGATTTTCATGTGTTTATCCCAGTTAATTATTAAGCAGCTCAACAGTCTGATGAGAGCATATAATGTTGATTTACTGTTAGGGACATTTAGGTGTTGAGAGAACTGGGTATTGTGAGAGCAAAAGCAGGAATGGGTACAATAAACTTGTCTATACTCAGAAACACTGACTCAGAAGAGCAGTATTTCTGTTAAGTGCCATCAGTACAGCAGAAGGACACATTATGAACCTGTAAATTCTCTGGATTTCACCCCGACATCTGTGTAAACTTGTAGTAACTCTGAAAGGTGTCTGAAACTCTGGGCATACCCACCTCCAGTGATTTCTGCATGTTAAGCACACTTGCTTTCATTAACAGCAAAATACAGGCATGCAGCTTTCAGTAAGGGCAGAGAGCAAGGCATACTTGCAGGAAAAAGAGCAAAAAATAAACCAAGAAGTCTATTATTATTATTATTATTATTATTAATAATAATAATAATAATAATATTTTCCAAGGGTTCAAGTCTTTATCTCCTGTTTCCCATCTAAGTATCCTACCCAACAAGTTACAGGATACAGGGACCAGAGAGATCAGAGAGTGATGTAACACCTTCTTCCAGCCTGAGATTGAGCAGCTCCTCAGGTGAGAAAACAAGTCATGAATCCAGAATGAAAAGAGAATGTTTGCCATTGCTTAATGTTTGATCACAAAGTTAGGAAAGGGAACCACGTTCTAAGAACTGTTCCTTGAGTATTTCTGGATGTGTAAATATATGTAAGTAGAAAAATGTCCATGTGTGCCAGACGTGCAGGACACTTCCAATGGCTGTTTGACATAAAATGTTTTTGCCTAAGGAGCAGAAACTGGGACAGAAACACTATTCCAGCATAGTATCTTAATCATCAGTCTCCACCTCCAACCTCCATCTTGCCGTTATTCTTCCATGCCACAGTTCTTTCTTCCCAGGGTGACGCCCACTTTCAGAAAGAGACAGCTTCATGGGAAGCACTGTCAGTTGTATAAAACAGGAACTTCAGGAAATATTTTAACCATCGGGATATGCTATGGAAGTTGAACTCTGATCTTCTGCACTGTTTGAAACAGATAGCTCTACTCAGTTTAGTGATAGCTGCGTGGGCAGAAGTGCTTAAATTCATGTACGTAATGCTAAGTGTTTCCTATTATCTTTTCTAACCAGCACTCCAATCAACATGCAAGTGCTTGGGGATCCCCCAGGTGACTCTCATCACTTCTGTTGAGTCCATCAACTGATACAAGCATCCACTTCTATTATTCACTATAAGGTGACTCAGGTGTTTAGAACCACCTCTTTGCAGACAGATGAACACAGAAAATATTTGTTATAGTTGAGATATCCATATTCAGATATCGGAACAGGTTATGGATGTTGGGTACAGTGGGATGGGAAGACAGAGGCATGGTCATGGTTAGACCTCAGCTATTGCGTTTCCCAGTTCTCCCTGACACTGATATTAGCAAGAACAAAGATGGTTCTGGTACCACAATGTGAGATCATGTAATCCTTAGACTATATAACCCTTTCCTTTTATAGCTGTATCAATGCAATTTACTTCTGATCAAGTTTTGATGCTTGTACATTAAATATGAGGCTCTGAACACCTCCACTACTGAAGCTTTAGCTCAGTAAAAATAATAGCATGAAGCATCAAGCCCGTTCTCTTGAGTTTTCATGGCCTATTTCTTTGCTCGCATCAAAGTTGTGTAGAAGTATTTACCTCTTAAATGTTTATCTAATACAGTATGAAGTGTTGACCTTAAATGGTCTCTACAGCTCATAGACCATAAAAAATTTATGAATGAGCAATTTTTACTCCTTCAGAGCAAATGACTGTAGCAAACAATGTTTTTTCCTAGTCTTATCCTAAGAATGCAAGTAATATCATCTTGAACAATTACTAACATTCACAAATGTCAGTGGTCACTTTTAAAGCCAAAGACATCAATTCTGGTAGAATGGAGGAAAGCCTGAAGTTATTAGACAACATCTTCTTATATTTAGTGCTGGAGACAGTGAGCAAGACCTAGATTCTCCTCCTAAGGAAACACAGAACCTCCCTCAGTCAGACCAGGCCATCCAGGCAGCAACCAAAATTTTGGATGGACAAAGAAGCCCTGCAGATATTAGTTCAGATTAGCAGTAAGGTACAAAGCAGAAACCTCTCCCTTGTGTTGTGCAGTAGCTCATTTCTCAGCTGCATTTATCACTGGTCATGCAAAATAAACACTAAGAGAAATCCATCTATGGGCTAAAAGTCTGTGCTACATTACACTCACCAGCAATTTTTTCCCCCTTTCTTACCCTCACAAGAAGTTAACTTCATTACAGGGCCAAACTTTTCTAACCAACATTTCAAATCTAACACCATTTTCCCTGCTGTCTTGATTTCTCTGCCTAACCCCCCCCCCCCCCCCCCAATTTTTTCCCCAATTCTTGTGCCAAGTCTTCCTTACAAACCCTGCATTGCTGAATGCTTCAACAACCACATATCTACAATGCATTTTACAACAAAAGGGTAGAAATCTCTTCACTCTTCAACCAAGAGGTTACGTACTTGAGGTCTGCCTTTTTCTGTCATTCCAAGATCTGGACAAGAATACCAGTCATCCTACAACCTGCAGAGATACTCTGGAACAGGGACAGCCTTGAGGAACTGCAGCTCATGGGTGATCCATGCCAGGGCAGGAACACCCCTGAGGCACTGCAGCCATGGACCATGCTTCTATTCTTTTAAGAAATGCAGTTTTTTTTCTAAGATACCTAATTTTGAAAATTTTCCTCTTTGTCTCTTTTTGGTTTTCAAGTATCTTTTCAGAAAAAAAAAAAAAGGCAAAAAAAAAAAGCTATTTCTAATGAGCAGCGAACCCATACATATATGTGTGTGTACATATATTTATCCTTTTTTTTTTTTTTTTAAATTATACTATATCCATACAATGTGATTGTTGCTTTGCTTGAGGTTTTTGATAAGAATCTATTACCAAGATAAAAACTACTCTGCACTTGAAAAGCATTTTTTCCCCTCTTTCGTGACTGGTCCTTTGATCTCCTCTTCCTCTCATGTTTCTTCTGTTTTGTTTTGTTTTTCTTTACCCTTTCAACCTGAGCCATGAGTGATGAATACTGATGTGACAGAGTTTGGTCAAACTCTCTATTCCTATTAAAAAATCAAGAACACTGGCATACAAACCTGTCCAAGTTTTTTATGATTTGTAGGTCAGGAAATCTGTCTAAGATATTTAATTATTTTGTGAGAAAAAAGCTATGCTTTGTGGTCACTGTGTTGAAGGTTAAATAATGTCTGCAATGCTCATAGTTTTAGTACAAGTCACTGCGATACTTCATGTAAGCAACTTTTTCTGATATTATTGAAATGTATCAATTGTTTTAACAAAAATATTAACAAATACAACTAGCTTTAAAAGGGTTTGAGGAATTTCTTAGATCCATAGCTCATCTGGACTGATACTAGTTCAGTGCTGTTTCTGCTGAGATAATTAACTTAGTCTGTCTGTCTGCTTGTATAGATATATACAGTGATGTAACTGAATATTCTGATCATTTTTTTTGGGACAGTGTCTCAAAATAAGAAAATTGAACAATCTTGCAAAACAGCCTTGTTTATGAAAATAGACTAAATTTGAGAGGTCCTTTTAAACCATATTCAGACTAAAATTCCATGTGCTTGCTGAAGCAACTCTAAAGTTCACCCAGGTATTAATAGGACATGAAGGCTACAGTGCCTGAACTGACAGGGTACGGCTGCAGCACATTGTTCTATTGTGTATTATTTAAATTGGGAGACTGCTTGCCTGTAAAAAAAGGCTGCTGATTACAAAGGAAACAACACGGCAAATGCTTCAGGACATTAAAATCAGGTAAAAAAGATATCATACTGAGTTCCTCACTTCCAGATTATAATAAAATTGGGTAAACTATTCACTGTGACTAATTTATTCAAAAGTTGCCCCTTCTTGGGCTCATGAATTTATATTTAAACAGATTTGGATTTCTACAGATTTGTTACTCAATATCACAACTACAAGAATAGCTGTATTTTTAATCCTTTCTTTGGACTTTCTCTTTTTATGTTCTTCAGGTCTTATATCGTGCATGCGGCTTTCAGAGGATATGAGTTACATGGAGATATTGCCATGGGGTAATGTCAATGAATCTTTATAGTATTTCTCTTTGATAGCTGTCCTTGAGCATGCTCATACTCTGCAGTATATGCAAAATGTAGGTAACATTATCAGACTGTATACTAAATTACCATATAGTAATTTGTTTAGGAAGACACAGTTTGAGAACAGAATCAACCAGTTCTCACTTTCAGATTAGATTTTGGTTATAAAATTGTGCTTATCTTCTGTAATTTACTGATTTATTTTAATGAACGAAGGCCTATGCAACTCTCCTTCTTAAGAACTAGCAGCACAGAATGGACTAAAATATCGTAAGCTAGCATATTATATTCCTTTAAAAGCAGGATGAAAGTCTAATATGGAAACTACTGAAGTATTTAACACTGTGCATGCATTAATGTTGTATTTAGTTTATGTTTCAAAGACAGGGACCCAAAGCAATTCCAGTTCAGAGAGTGGGTGGCTTGGTTTATGCAAGGTCCAACACATTGAACAAAATATAATGGTTGTCATTATTTGTCATATTCTCAGGTTGCCCATGATAGTAATGTGACTGACTGCATGACCACCAGACCAAGTTACCTGAATCTGATGTACTCTAATCCCAGAGAAAACTTGCTTCAGTTTTCCCTATTATCCATGTATCTTTAAAAAAAAAAAAAAAATCCTTGAAATGGCTTCCCTGATCTTACATACTTACAGACTGGTGTTGAGGTCTATATTCCTCTCCCCCACAACTATTTTCAGCTTGACAGGAACATCATTATATGTTAGAAAATTTCCTGGATAAAACAGGGCTGATATAGGCTGATATAGGGCATCTATGTGAAAGACCTGTCTATGGTATGAAGCATATACCAAGATGTGTGTCAGAGATTCATTCTCCACTCTCCTGGGTGTCTTTCCTGACAGTCTAGATATTGAATTAATTCACTCTTTGCATATAAACAAACAAAACACCAAAATAAGCATAATATTTCTAAATTATTAGAAGAAACTGTAAATCCGTCATACTCAGAATTACTGTATGAGTAGTTTATGTAAATTTGTTGCAGCCCATGGAGAGGTCATACATTATTACCAAATGTTATTGTCTAAATATTCCCTTTATTAGTAAATTAATATCATCACTAATTGTCCACTTAGACCATTTATTATTGTTCTCACTTTTCAGATTACAAATGGAGATACAAATCAAGTATCCTCTGACATCATGGTTGGGTTTCTATTAACATTGACTACCTAATTGCTGGGATATCCCTGAGAATCAAAACCTCTAGCTAAATGGAAAGCAAAGAACATGGTAAAAAAAAATCATGAAGACATTAAAATGATTCAGTCATGACTGACATAATTCTCAAACTCATCTGGAATCTCTGCCTGAAAGGCACAGCTACTTCACAGCTAGGACAAACTACCTGTAAGTATTCGAGAATTAATTGCAGATATCTATAGAGTATGGATACATTTTGACATGAATATTTTATCTTTTTCCTAGAAAACGCTTGCAGACCATTTTTTGTAAACATACAAGAGGACTTATATATACTATCCAAACAAGTATGTATTGCATACCCAAATGAATACTTATAAGGAACTTTTCTATTTCTAGTTTTCTCAACTAGTACATATTCAGCCCGTATTCTGATACTGGAATAAAAGCATAAGCATATGACGGGTGGTTGGCAGATCTGTAAAAAGTTCTGCTCATTGCAAATAAAAAAATCATACTTTTGACAGCAGCCACACAAGAAGCACTATAGACGCCCTGCTATAGATAGTTGATGGTGGAAGAGGGGGTGACAGTGAAGGAGAAATAAAAAGAGCAGAATTTAATTATTTTTTCACTCATAGAAATTCTGTATCCAGACTGAGAAAAAAAGTAATACTGACTGTAATTGAAGGAAAGCTTAATTGTTGGTATTGCTGCTGTTGATTCTCAATAGATAAATGAGGAACTGGATTTCAAGGTATTCTGCACTGTGAGTGCTACTTATCATTGCCCCTAAACAAATGCTTAAAAACAGATGGAGGTGTTCTTTCTGTAAAGTATGATGAAGTTCTCCTCTATCCACACTTGCATATTGCCTACTCTTGCTTTTATAGATAGGTGATAAAAATTGACAGAGAGAATTTTATGTTTGAAAAGCTTTTTTTTTTTTTCTCTAAATATGTATTTTATATTCTGTTGCCAAACGGATTACCAACTAAAAAGAAGTACTTAATAATTAATTAAAATTAATAAAATTAATGTTACTTAAAATGTCTTATATACTATTTTATATATTTAAAACAAAACAATACAAAAACAAAAACAATTACAACAATGGTACATTTCTCTTGAAGAAATAACTCATGATTTTACTGACTAATCCTTGGCTTTTTTTGTAGTTATATGATAGCAAAAACCATAAAACTCACAGGATAAGTAATGAGGAAAAGTGGGGAGGGGAGGGAAGGGAAGGGAAGGGAAGGGAAGGGAAGGGAAGGGAAGGGAAGGGAAGGGAAGGGAAGGGAAGGGAAGGGAAGGGAAGGGAAGGGAAGGGAAGGGAAGGGAAGGGAAGGGAAGGGAAGGGAAGGGAAGGGAAGGGAAGGGAAGGGAAGGGAAGGGAAGGGAAGGGAAGGGAAGGGAAGGGAAGGGAAGGGAAGGGAAGGGAAGGGAAGGGAAGGGAAGGGAAGGGGAGGGGAGGGGAGGGGAGGGGAGGGGAGGGGAGGGGAGGGGAGGGGAGGGGAGGGGAGGGGAGGGGAGGGGAGGGGAGGGGAGGGGAGGGGAGGGGATTAAAAAATTTTAAGGTCAACTTGGGATGCAGTACTGGAACCCCTGACTAAAATGTCTTTCAAAATGTGTGTATGTGTTTGTCCAAATCTAGCATGTTATAGCACCAAACCAGTGAAAAGTCTGGGATCTGTGGTAATATCATGGAATCACAGAATGGCTTGGGTTGGAAAGTACCTTAAAAAATCGTCTAGTTCCAATCTCCCTGACAAAGACAGGGACGCCACCCACTATATCAGGTTGCTCAGGGCCTCATCCAACTGCACCACAAAGCTTGGTGTCATATACAAACTTGCTGAGAGTCCACTTGATCCCACTGTCTGTGTCATTGATAAAGGTGTTAAAGAGCACGGTCCCCAGGACAGACCCCCCGAGGGACATCACTTTTTACAGGCCTCCACCTGGACATAGAGTCATTGACCATAATTCTTTGAGTGCAGCCTTCAAGCCAATTCCTTATCCACCAAATAGTCCACCCTTCAAATCCATCTCTCTCCAATTTAGAGACCAGGATGTCATGTGGGACTGTGTCAAAGGCCTTACAGAAATCCAGGTAGATGACATCAGTCAGTCTTCCCTTGTCAATTGGTGGAGTCACTCCATCATAAAAGGCCACCAGATTTGTCCTTGGTGAAGCCATGATGGCTGTCTTGATCAATCACCTCCTTGACATTGCTTCCAGGAGAATCTGTTCCATGATCTTGGCAGGCACAGAGGTGAAGCTCACTGGTCTATAGTTCTCTGGGGCCTCTTTTCTACCTTTTTTAAAAATGGGAGTGATGATTCCCTTTTTCCAGTCATCAGGGACTTCACTGACTGCCAGGACTTTTCAAATATGATGGAGAGTATGAGCCATCACCATCAGAACAAGGTTCTGATGTTAGGGGGTATAGTTAGGGGGTAAATTTAGTTCCTGTGAATGTACTCTTACTTAGACCAGATTTTTTTTTTTTTTTTTTCCCAGTGTGCCATCTCTTTGGAACAAACCCGTATTTGCACTGCCCTGAGTCAGGGTGAGTCAGTTCACTTGCTGGTTTTTTGAGGGAGGTGATCATTTATGGTGCTTTCTGGATTTCACAGCTCAAGGAACCTGACACTTGCAGGGGGTGACTTTGTTCCTTTCAAGATACTATCAGTTCTTACCCACGAGGTATGTCACGTGTCACTACAGTTGCTATGCTGTCCCTCAGAACCCTTAGTTCTTTCTGTTGTTTTGAGATATCAGTGTATCACAAATTCTTTGGAAAAAAAAAAAAAAAAGAAAAGAAAAAGTTGACCATTGTTACCAAAACTGTTGAATAGTCAGCCCTTATTACATGGCTTGTTGTGAAAAACCCACAAGAGTTTCGGTGAGTCAGAAAGAAAGTTCAGGTAGTGGAGAGATCCTTCTCTGTGTGCTTAATCATACTATGTACCCAGGAAAATTAACCATTGGTTTTGAGTTTATACTATTGAATTAGAAACATTTTTTTCTTTTTCTTTACCAGGGAGCTGTGGCAGGTGACCTTAGTTTTCTGATAGGATTTATAAATGCACTAGTGCAAACACAGCCACCTGTAGCCAAGATGTTCAGGCAAGGCAGGTGGGTGTGAATCAACATCACGCAGACAGCCAGCAAGAGACAACAATTTAAAATATCTTTGTGCGTGTCTCATTCTGGCGTGCAGTAAATCCCAAACTAATTAATTCACAGTCTATTGAGTTTTCTGCTAAAAAACATGAGGTGGGCACCAGTGCTCAGCAAACATAGGAGGCAGTCCTACAGCTGAAATAAAAAGCCTGTTTAGCACTGTCATAGTCAAGCCCAGGATGGGTTCCCAGAAACAAAAGCAATTAGGATTCAAAGTCAGGAGGAACCCCAAAAATCCGTGATTTCTATAACTCACGAATGTACTAGCAGGCTGAAGAGGAAGGTGGGACATATGATTCATGATGGAAATAAGACAAAAGGACTGAAAAGTTGAGCACAGCACATTTTTTGTGGAAAATGTGTTTTCAAACTTGGAATACATATAGCACTGGCACACCTTACTGGCAATTGTGTGATTTGTAAAGCAGATTCAATTAGAACAGTAGCTTCCTGTGCAGAGAGCTTGGAGCTTGCTAATGGGGAGAAAGCTAAATCTAGAAGAAATGAAAGGAAGAGAAGGAAACATCAGCTTTAAGACAGCATTTTTATGCTGGAGTGAGAGTTTGAGATGTAGTGTATATTCCATTACTGGAGATAGACTAGGTATGTTGAAGTACAAGATTGAAGAAATTATTTTAATTTATTGGAGAAATTATTTTAATTTGGCACTCTGAAGATAGAAAAAAAATGAATAATGGAACAGTACAAGGATCAAGCTTGAGGCATATGGAGATGGCCTGAAATCATGTAGGTCCTTAGTATAACAAAATTAAGAGAAGTATATGCTTCCCCCGTCATAGCACTCTTGGAATTAACAGTCCTGGGACATATATCCATCTGGAAAGAAAAAAAAAAAAAGAACACCTTTACAACACATAGTTTTGATATTTGTTTTCATTTCTAATTGTAAGTTTGAACTGATAATTATTTAATTAGGTACATTAACTTTTTAAATTATTATTTCAGAATTCAATAATGTTTGACTATATTTCATCTGAAAAGATGAACTCATACTGTGAAAATAATCATGATAGAATGAAAGAAAAAAACATTTGAATGATTTATGTTATCTCGCAACAAGTACCATGCAGGGGATGTAAACTTAATTGCAATATATTTCGTTAATGGTGTAGCCTAATTGAGATTCAAAGATACAATACTTTTTGAATGTCTCCTTCCTTTAACAAAGTGTTTGTAGTCTGCTCTATTTGAAGCACCTTTAAATGATTAGGTTTATGTATAAGTAATGATTTTTCTGAATATTTAATCAAGACTTGGAGAAAAGGACTGGCAGGAAATCACAAAAATTAGCAATGGAAATGACCTTTTGGATCATCAGACTTTTCTTCTTCGCTTCCAGCCATAGAAGAGTGTAGGTGGTTTCCCTGCAGTATATTTCATAGTGCTTTGTCCCATCTTTAGAGTTTCAGCATTTTGTATTGAAAGGATGGCTGGAATACAGAGGGCATGTTGGAACCAACTTTTCTTCTCACTTCCCCGCAGTAAATTATAAATCTCACCACTGCTGAAATCAATGCAATTGTTCCTTGTTTCTATTAAGGTGACAATTAGGGTGCAAATTCCAGGGAAAATCACCTGTGGTCTGAATCATCCTTTTGTGGTGTCTGTTTTATTTGATGATAAAAGGATCCTTCAGTAACCACTTCTCTATCTTAGATTTACTACTCTTAATTCGCAAATACTTCTGCTGATAGTACACATTCACTCATTACTACTTCACTTACATATACACACACACACTTCTAATTAATATTTTTTATCCAAATTGTACCATGAACAACATAAAAACAATAGTTTTGACTAATAAGTTGTAAATACTTAAGAAAGAAACAAAAGGTGACAAAGGTGATATGTTGAGACTAGCTTCTGCTGTTGCTCAGAAAGTTCTGCAAATTAAAGGAGCCTTGAAAAGGAGAGAATGAGAGGGAGGGAGGCAAAATAGGATACTGCATCTACCCAACTGTCTCATGTTAGATGGCGTAGTATAATTCCAGATACTTTTGTCTTTTCATTATCTTTTTCTGTTCTTTATTTTAGAGGTATATTTTATTTGGTTTTATATTTCTCTCCATCTCCTTTTTCCTATTTATTTATTTTTAAAACCAGGAAGGATATTAAAAAGGTGCTTGACCCTAAAACATAATTGTACTGATATTTCATACTATTACACCAGGTTCTGCTGCATTCAAACTAGCTACCAGCCATGAATAAACCCACTGAGACAACTTTAAAACCAAGTATATATCACCCAAGCTCAAACTGTCATGTATCTTTTATTGTACTTTATTTTTTCCCCTGTTATTGCTCATTACCAAAACATGCGTTCATATTAGCAAAATACTCCTCTTCCTTTATCAGCCTGTACCTCTCCCCTGATTCATGAGTTATGCTGCAGACTAACTTCAGTACCATCACTATGATTTTATTGAGGAGTTGCAAGAGGCCTGAACCAGCTAACACCAATCAGGAGGGACAGACCTAACACACAGGTGTTACAAGTTACATACACAAGGGAGAGAAAATAAGAAGGGAGCCAAAGCCATAATTTTCCAGGGAGATTTGAAAGGCTGACAGATATGAAGGACTATATATTGAAAGCCGTAGGGTGAGTACATAAATACCTAAGCAATCATGTGTTGTCAGAGCCCATGGTACTCCTGACAACCAAGATAACCACAGAGGGGAGAAGAGGAGATGGTAAATATGATACCACATCACTGGGTTCCCATGGTCTTCCGAAATTACAATTGAGTGCTAACAGCTACCACTGGATGGTCAAAAATTCCCTAGATGATTATGCATGAGCACATTTCCCCCTTTTTTAGAATTTTATATTAGCATTTGTCTATTTGGCAAGCTTTTTTAAATGCCAGACCTGGGGTTCTTGGCCATTTGGGCTGCAAGCACACACTGCTGGCTCATGTCAAGCTTTTTGTCCATCAGAGCCCACAAATCCTTCTCTGCAGAGCTGCTCTCAATGAGTTCTTCTCCCAGTCTGTGCTCATGTCTGGGATTGCCCCAACCCAGGTGTAGCACCATGCACTTGGACTTGTTGAACCTCATTAGGTTCACATGGGCCCAGCTCTCAAGCTTATCCAGGTTTAATTCTTTGTTGAATCAGCAGAAAGCCTATGCACCCAGCCCTGGGATGCGTGCCTCTTGGCATACTGAGGCTGGAAATGCCTCTGGCAAGCAGGTGATTCTGAAGTTCGTACTTAATGTGTTTGCCCAAAGCCACGTGGAAACTCTAGCACTGCATAACAAGCTGAAAATTGATTTCCACAGTCATCAAAATCATTTTCACATTAAAGGACTTGGGGTATTCCAATATGTTAATTTGCAACAATGCTAACTAAGGCAGAGAAAGGGAAGAATAATTAAACTATGTTTTACATAGTCTTTATATCAATAAAACAAAGCGAAACACACACACACAAATACACAACCAATCAAACCCCAAAAGATAATGAATTGTTAGAAATAAAGTAGGCTACAAAATGTAACCAGAACGATTTTCCTATAGACTTGGGAATCTTTAAGACTCTGGATTCAGTCTTCATGCTTTCTGCATAGCAGCTTGCTCTGCAAGCACCAAACACACTAAAGATGAATCTCCCAAATGATGTGTGTTACTTTGAGAGTGGACAAAAGTCTGATACAGATCACTAACCTATGCTGTGGTTAGGACCAACTTGTCTATGGAACCTTTACTTTTACCTCTTTTGCTTTTTATCTTAATTCTGCGTGATGTTTTTGAAAAGCAGCTCTCCAGTTTGTTAGGTGACATTGTGGGCCTTAGTTTGGGTCTGAGTCTACCCCAGTGTTTTGATCACAGAAGAAAAAGAAAAAAGAAAAAAAAAAAAAAAAAAGGTTGTTTTAACATGTTAAGCAGTTGTTATTATTTTTTGCCCTCAACTGCCACTGGAAATATGCCTCACTTCGCCTGCAACCACAAAACAGCCAATGATCCTTGCAACAGTGTCAGGGCTGTTTCATAAATCAGCCAGCAGGAGGTGGTCCAAAAGCCAATTTCTGAGTGCTCCCCTGGGGGCTTAATGGGTTACCTTTGAACTGGAGCAAGCTCTCATGGTCCCTGGCCATTTGAACCCCAGAACTGGGTCTTCCACATAAGTAGCTATCAAGCCAATGGGTCTTCTGGGTTCTTACTTAATACGCTTAGAGGTTTTGCTATTAGAATAAATGCCAGTTCCTTTTGTTACTAGATTCCCTAGGCTTTTGGAGTACGGTTTTAAGCACTCTAAGTGCCACCAGTACTCATTATCCCACCTCCCACTCCCCAGTGGAATTCTTAAGTGACAAGAAGCTGGAAAAATACAGATGGCATAATTATATATTTTGCAGTTGATTAATCACCACAAAACATTAATCACATTTGGTGTAACAATACATAATCAAATTCTGTATAGTAGAAATTAAGTTTCTTTCTGGTAGGAAATGGATTCCTTTAGGATATTGACATGGCTTTTCAGCATCTGTTTTGCACCAATTCTACATCTGCATTTGATTTAATCAGCTTTAGGGCTCTGCAAAAATATGTCTTTAAGGTTTTTTTCATGTTTCTAAGTGCACATGTTAATAATAGCAGAAGTCCAAATAGAGATATATCTGCTGTAACAAAATACTCTTTGTATGCTACAGTTACTTGGTTTCTGCCTTCAATGAATCATTTACTTTTCTCCTTTTAAGTTAGTTTGTTAAATGGAAGAGAAAATTCCTTTTGAAAAAAAGTTGGTAATATATAGACAGAAAAAAAAAAAGTGTCTACACAGCACACTGAAGAATAAACTACAGATAGGTTATTATAACCATCAATATCAAATGCATGAGGAATTGTTGGTCCAGTGGTCAAGGCATGACTGTCTAGCTAGTGATATCAGATATAGCTACCAACCCATTGTGCTATTTTTGACTCCTCAGTCTCGGTGGCCTGTTACATACGGCTGCCCTGTCAAGGAATAATCTCTGGTATTTGTTCAAAGCTGTGGTTTTATACCACTGGTCCATAGTCTGTATGCTATCCTAGGATATGCTAAAACTGGTTTCAGATCTATCTTCAGATGTAGGTGAAGGAAGCCACAGCTTTCACTTCCAAAATTGTTCTTTACTAACCATATTAAGGAATAGCTAGAGGCCAGTATGTATTCCATCACTGCTGCTAAATCTGGGTCACTGTGCAGTAAAACAACATAAAATGTGCAACCCAGAGGCAGAATAATCAGGCAGAATCTGGATTTAATTGTTCACTACTAAGGGATAGTATTCCTTGATATAACATGTAAACAGAAATAAAAAGAGACTCTAAAATCCAGGAAGATATCTCTGTGAGATTAACTCACTCTTGCTTACTTGTATTTTGGTCCAACATGACATATATGCCTTCCTGGTAAGATTAAATAGACCAGCTGCAACACATAGGCTAGGGAACTGTTTCTGTTCACGAAAGGGATAATGAAGCTTACTTGGGATGCAGAATCTCTAGCTTGGTCTGATGGAAGCTTTCGAGTATGTTTTCTCCCATTTCTCAAGGAAATATTGTGACCAGAAGAATAAACTGGAAAGGAAGCATGATCCTCTTTCAACCAGTCTGCTTTAAGAAGATTGTTAGTCTCAAGTGGAGAGTGGTACTCTCCAGCTTGGTTCCAGCTTGGGAACAGCTTGGGTTCATACCTGCCTTTCTGTGTCTCCCATGTTACACCTGTAAGTGTCCTCCTGTCTTATCTGTTGAAGTTAAGTTCATGGAGATATGCAAGTTATCTATTCAGTCACTGGCACTTAGTTTCTCTGAACCACACTTGGATGGTGTGTGCTTTCTCTTTTAACTGTATGGGACATGTCTGCACCACAGTGATGTACTCAAGACCATCGGCTAGAAAACCATACCAAGATGATATTAATGCCCTAGTTCAAACAAGAAATCACTGACTTCTGCAGGAGTTTTCTCAAGGAAAGTGCACATCATCTCTGGAAAAAATGGCATCAAGATTATTATTACTATATATATATATTATTATTTTTTGTGTTAAAAAACAGCTTACATTGAATAGAACCTTAAATCATGAATTGCACAATTTATTTAATGAAGGACACTGCACAGCAGATTGATACGGAAATAAAAGTGCAAGAGAAAATCAGTAAGAACCTGTGTCTCTAATTTAATGTATTCAACTCCTGCATGTACTATACATATATTTGTATTTATCATATGTTTATATGAGGGACAGCAAGAGAGCAAAGCAGCATATTTGCACATGTAGTAATATTATTTGCTGTTGTATGAACACTGCTTGTAAATTAACCATGCAACCTACAAGGAGATATTAAAAAAAAAAAAAAAAAAGAAGAAGAAAAAAAAAAACTACTTTAAATTAAATGAGATCAACTAGGTTTTGAAATAAAGAACTGAGACATGTTTTCTGAACACATAATTTGTCAGCTGGTGTTCAAAATTGGGATGTTACTGGCTTCTATGAAGCACTTTTAGAGCTATGAAGAGTGGTGCTGTAAAAATAAAGTGACTGATGTTCTGCCAATAGAAACCTCAAAAGGAGGTTGAAAAACACAGCAAGAGTTGCTTCTGAAGCTGGAGATAGGGAAGCATTATGTTTTATTTTGCCCTCTGATATAAGCCCCAAAGCATTGTTTCACTAAAATGGGTCTGCTACCTGAACTGAGTCCAACTCAGTCTCTCAGCACAAGCGCAGTGATGAAAAACCCATTCAGTGTGTCACTGTAAAATTTCCTTGTTTATTGCTGGAGTGAGCAGAGCGCAGGGTCTTCACGTCCACAGGTTTTGACTTCTATTTTATTGCTTACTGAGGAGATGTAGAACCAGCTGTGCACTGCTTATTCATTCCAGGGAACCGCTACTTGTTCAACATCCCCACTGACAGCAAGAGGACTGCTTCAGCTGTAACTGTTCACAGTTACAGGGAACTGTGTCTGAATCCTTAAGGACACACAAGGGTGCTGCTGTGATCAATGAAAGATGGGAAAATGGCTTACTTAATGTGGAAATGCTTTTGTTTTGACTGTTCATGCAAAATCCCCTTGTCACTCCAGCATGCTTTTGAGCCTTTGAATGCAAGAACTTTATTCCCTAGTCATGTTTTCCAATGAGTAAAGAGAATTTCAGGATCACGATTCTAACCCTGGACATACCCCTTTGTCCCCAGGAAGCCTATGCCAAAGAGAAGCTAAAGGTCTGACCAGGGCTTATACTGGCAAGCAATCATGATGCTTCTGATACAGAAGCTTTTGGGGAATACATACAGAATCTCACAGTACCTTAAAAATGACAGCCTGGAATGTGCACGTATTTTCTCACTATCTTTGAAGTTAATCAATGTAGTTTTGTGCAAGTCCTTTAGTGTTTAATGTTGATCCTTGTTAAGGTGAATTTTCCGTTCTAATACACTTCACGCAAAGTAAATTTGACATTAACACTGTTGGATAATCTTAGCCCCCTCAGTCTGAATATTTAAAGAAGGATGTAAAATATCTTACTGAGATGAATCTTGTAATGTTGGTAAGTTAAAAAAAGAAAAAAAAAAAAAAGCAACAGGTATTTCATTTCTGTTCTTACTGTCCAACATTTATAAGGAAAGAGATGGAATTTATTTCTTGGACATATACTTGACACATATGTTAGAAACATGATTTTCTGTTCTCTGTGCTCAACAAATAATGGAGTGTTTTTGCATAATCTCCAATAGATTTTTATTTTTAATAGTTTTGGATTTTGTAATCTTTACCTTAAATTTCTAAAGGTCTATGAGAAGCATGTAAGTAACTGGATGAATAAAACTGTGCATGTGTCTGAGACAAAATCAGCAAGATGCGAAGTGGACACAGCATAATGAGAAGAACATTTTTATAGGAGAGCATAAGTGTATGTTTTAACTGCAGCTGGGTTTATATAGCAGATTTATCTGAACTAGTGCAACTCCAGTGCAGATAACGATGCATTCTCAGCCTTTACTGGATTATGCCAAACTGCATGCCACTACAGATAAAATTGCTGTGGTTGCCAAAACTATGTAGATTAAAGTTAGCTCATGTGTGATAGCTTGTTCTGAGGTCAGACCTGTGATAAGAATTCAAGTTGTGTACATTGCTTAAAAGAGTTAAGTTACAACTAGCAGAAATCATGAGTTCAGCAAGATGATGGGAACATTCATTCTCTCAGGAAAAGAAAAGCTGATAGGCCTAACATCTTCACCAAGCAAGTAGATTATTTTGAACCAACAGTAGAGACTTATTTACTTCAACTATTTAATTCATTTAGGTTGTCTGGAGAAATCTCAGCTATTGCAACAAATAACAATTGTGGCACTCTGAAAGTCAGAGGAGAATAATTCAAAGCTGAAATACTCCAGGACTATCTCTTCAGTATGCCAGCTTTATAAATAATATATGTACCTCATCCTTAAGTACTTGGCATCATTATTTGAACACCAGTTCATTCCAGAGGAAGATGGATTGTATTTGAGAAAGTCATATACTGGTCAATATTATTCAAGACATCAAAGAGGATTCTGAAAAGGCAATTGTAGCTCTGCCAACAGCATATGACAGTCTAAAACACCAAAAGTACCCTGCCAAAAAATATTCCATAATAAAAAGATTGTCCCTTGATATGTCTGGAGCAATCCCTATTTGATGCTGATAATACCTAGAATTGTAAAAAGCATAAGTTGCATTCTAGAGGAACAATGATTTACTGAAAAAGAGTACAGTGGCACTATAACCATTCAAAATTTATTTGAATGAACAACCTATCCAAAAGCTTCAGTAACCTTCCAATATCTGTACTGTGCTCTCAGATAAATATATATATATACACACATATATAGAACACATGACCACATATATCAGACTCAGAATTCTAGGGAAGTATTTATTTTAACCAGCTTTATCCACACAGAAGCTGATCACGGACTCTAGGAAATTATCTTAGGATAAAATGAATTACTCTCTGATGTTGTCCATTTCTTTCTCCATTGACTATAGGAGGATCATGAATGGCTAATGTAGACTGGACAACTAATTTTTAAAAGGCTGAAGCTAGATGAAGTGAAGTGTGTTATAGGAAAGCATTCAGAAGGAATTTAGGATGCACAGGACAAGCTGAGGATACTAAACATTCAATAAATGCATTTTCATTGGGCATCGGGAAGTCAAAATAATGAGAAAGCCTTTTGCCACAATAGGACTGTTTAAAAGCTGTTGCATACTATACAGCTGGAAATGTGGCACTTAAACCTCAACATGTAATAAGTGATGTGAAATAAATGTTCATGTTTCTGAACACATATCTGCAGATCTGAGAATAAATTGGCTAACCTAGAGACACCAGAATCCCCTCTAAACAAATATGAGTAGGGCAAAAAGTAATATAGTCAAATTTAAACATTTTAATGTAACTGATTTAAATGGGAAGACGGAAAAGCAGATCTGAAATACTTATCATTTTTTTTTACTGCTGGAATAACTGTATAATGCTGTGGGACCACCCAGATTTACAGATCAAGTTGTAACATAAACCTTATTTGGAGGAAACATGTGATGATAATAGGAGGATGTCAGTAAGAAGGCTGCAGTGTACTTATATCCTTAAGAGTCCACTCCTGTGATATCTGTGATATAATAATAGGCTAAAACAGAATCATATGCTAATACTCTTACTTACATTTCCCTCAGTTATTTCACAAACTAAACTTCCCCAGACATTTGTAAGAGTTATACCTGATCAAGGACCAAGCAAAGGCAAAATCAGCAAATCAAGAACAGGTAATTTCAGGAAAGTACATTGATTAGCTATCTCTATTCTTGTTTAAACATATTCCTGCTACATTGTTGACTGAGAGGATTTGCATATGAAAGCAGGCTATGCTCCAGTGTTGAAGAAATGGTGCTCACTGTGTATTTATGGAAAATAAACTGTTAAAGAGTGACAACCCATTGTGAAATGTAAAGGGCGGGAAGAAAAGAGAGGGAGAAAGAAAGAGAGATAGAAATCTAGCAGTTTTTGACAGGTGTGCATAAATCTTCCTGAAGGGTAGAGTCACCTGAGAAAAGAGTGTGAGAGAACATTAAGCCTTAAGAGTTTTGCAGGATTCCTTAGGAAAATGTTGAAGTTTGAAAGGCACAGACTGGCATATCCAAACACAGAATGAAGATCATCAGAAAAGCTCATTATGAGGTATTTGACTCAACGGACCACATTTGGAGTCATGCCTGATAGGGTCAAATATTGGTAAAGGACAAAACCATACTTTTTCTGGCTGCTGTGCAGTTGCTGTTCATGATGGACTGCTGCTGCAAACTTTGGCAAAGCCAGCATTACTGAGCAGTCGCATTTCAATGTCCTGCCTTAAAAGAAACTAGACTGGGCAAATCTTACCGTCATGGTTCAGCTCCAGCTTTCTAGGCCAATCTTTTTACACATGCAGCACTCTTGAGCTGAGTGATGAATGAGAGTGGCTACAGTTCATCTGTGCTGGAATAAGAGAAACAGCTTTGCATCAGATAATTTCGTTCTCACAAAGGGAACAGAGTAAGGCATTGAAAGGAGAATGGGGTTCTATTTACCCTTCATCCCTTTATCAGTCTCTTGCAATTCTCAACTTTGAACTCAGTATTTATCTCTGCAAGGCCACCCTAGAAAGTGAGGAACTGTTTGCTTCTGGTTTGAGTTAGTTTTGTTGTTTTTTGTCTTAAGTAGGGGAAAAGAAGAAACAAGGAATGCTGGGACTAGGTGAGGTGCCTGTTAATTGCCCACACTTCTCCCTTCCCAGTTTTCCATATGTTTATGGGGGCGGTCAGAACAGTAGCATCGCAATTTCTTCCCAAGTATGCAAAGAGCTTTCCTGAGGGTACAGACAGCTTGTTTGTCCCTGCTTTTCTTGGATGATGGTCACAGAGTTCACTGCTTGTGGAAACTCAAAATAGAAGAACCCATCCCTCTCCACCACCATGGACTATGTTTCATGTGCGATGACCACACACAGTGATATTTATTTGAAAAATGTAGAAAGATAAAAAGAACAAGTCGATGTAGAATAAACATGTTTAAGCAGCTATTTAGATCTAAGATTTGGTTTATGTTTGTGGCATGTTTTTCTTTCCCAAGAAATAAGAACTATGGATGAACCAGATATCAGATAATTCCCATTTTCTCTCTCTCTTTTTTTTTTTTCTTTTGTTGTTGTTGTTTTATCAGACAAGATCATACTAGAAAATCAATAAGGAATTTCAGAAGATTAAATGGTTAGTAAATAATTTCCTTTTCAATTCACAAGGTCTTTAGATAGTTGTTACTAATGACTAAGAGAAAAGTGGTCATTTCAGCTCATGCTTATATGCACTGACAATGATACCACTTGGTCTGCTCAGAACTACCTGCTGATGTTAATACAAACCTGTTATGTTAGTTTGCTGGGACAAAAAAAAAAAAAAAAACTCCTATCATTATGTATAAAAGGAATTCACCCGTGGGAGTGAAACACCAAACATCTCCACCATTCCAGCCATCCCTTGTTGCTACCAGCATGACAGCTAACAGGACAGCATAACCTCAACATTAGCCCCTTTCTCTCCAAAACGGGCAACAGATAAATAAAAAAACGAACAAAACCAAGCCAAGCCAAACTAAAAAAGATGCTAAAAGTATAAAATATAGTCAGAGCCTTCCTAATGGCTTAAATGATGAAATGGAAAAAAAAAAAAAATAATAATAATAAAAAAAATCCCACAATGTCTCTTTATACTTCTCTTTAGAACAAATACAATTTACCTCTGAGAAATCGAAAGGCTTAAATCCACAAAGATATAAAGAATGATCTGTCTCAGCTAATTTTAGGTGCTTATATATGCTGTGTTTATTCCCCAGCTAGTTTTGAGGTTGTCTTTATGGGAAAAAAGAATTAGGAAAAACAATCTCTTCAAGCTGAAATATTTTAGATACCTACTTGAGAATAAGGTGCATTGTGCCCTAGCAATAACTATTTCTCTCCTTGTTTTCTTAAGAGATCCAAAAACTAATCCACTAGCTCAGGAGTAAGATCTACAACTAATCAAATGAAATCCACTGGTAGTACTGGCAATAATGAGAGTGGTGACATCTACTGAACTCATACGGGTACCACCAGA
This sequence comes from Anser brachyrhynchus, assembly GCF_964034855.1. NCBI lineage: Eukaryota > Metazoa > Chordata > Aves > Anseriformes > Anatidae > Anser > Anser brachyrhynchus. The sequence goes on from NC_137697.1 coordinate 2,103,949, forward strand.
TGCCAAAGCTTCAAGGCAAGCAGGGTCTTTATACAGTGTATGGGGACAGATACATATATAAGAACAGGATCTTCAGGAGCTAAAATCTGAGTGGTTTACTGAAAACCATCAGAGCACTCCAAAAGATTCATTTTAATGCAAATACTAACCCTCAACTGAAAAGCCTCCCTCTCTTTACACTAGATTGCAAACTATCAATCCTCTGGAATTCAGAGCTACAGAAGGTGATTTTTTTTTTTTTCCCCTTTAAAAATCAACATGGAAAGGAAGAGCTAGTGTATTCACTCTACCTTAAACGTTCAGCAGATGCAGCACTTCCTTTGGAGCTGAAAGATCTTTCTCTAAATACTCAAAGTGAGATTTATGAGACTGGCACGCTCATACCTCAGGAGGGAGAGAATCTCCACTGTGTGATCACGTATTCTTCAGTGCATTTCTGCCTTGGTAAGAAAAAGCAGAAAAAGGAAAGAGAGGAAGACAGTGGTGTAGAAATCAGGGGACTTCAAATGAGGAAGTATTAAGTACAAGTTCATGCTGTATAAAATACTTTATTAAGTATTACATTTTATTATAAAATATATTGATTATCTAAGTCTGATCAGTCCCAATGGGCCTTGATCTGTCAAAAAGTTGTGGCATGGAGAATTCAGAGGTTCCTGGATTTATAAACCTTTTTTTTTTTTTTATATATATATATATCATAGGTCGGGCCATGGAATCATAGGATAATTCAGGCTGGGACCTGAGGAGGTGCCAACCTCCTGCTCAAAACAAGGGCAGCTGAGGTCAGACTAGGGAGACAAGGTGGGCACTGGTCAAGTCCAAACAGGTTGCCCCCAAACTGTGAGACAGCCACCTAAGTGAGAAATAGAAAAAATAATGGTGCTAAGGAAATAAAGCTTATTGTTACTCTCATGACTAGCTTTCAGAACCAGCTCAACATGTCTGTGAAAAATGTGATTCAGTTCTCCCAGGAATCTTCTATGTAAGACTGATCCAACAAGCACCATCAGAAAAAGCTGAGCCAAATGGCTCATACAGGGCAGGTGGAGGGAAGACAGTTAGCCAGATTTCAGATGACTGAATACATTTGGCGGAATGGCTACCTGAGATCTGCCTGAGGCTTGCAGATATGATGCAGAGAGAGAAATAGGAGGTCTATTTCTGAGTGGAATGAGAGTTGGAGGCACCTGAATAGCTCTCCTGGCTTCAGAATCCTTCTGGATTCTAGGCACAGGCTGTAATTCTAGGTGCATAGGCATAGGAGTTTCTTATTATGCATATATCTGCAGGTAGAAACCAAAGCACAAATGATTTCAATCTTTATAGTATTAAAGCAAAAGCTAAACAGGGATTCCAAGGATTAAAAAGCATTTTGGGAAGTCAGTGCTGAGTAATTTGCCCATTCCTGTGAAAGAAGCCTGTCAAGGAACTGAAAACAGATCTTCCAAACCTCATTACAGGGCTTCAAAAACCACACACTTTCCTTTAAGATAATGTTATCAAATGAATAAGCAAAAAGCAAAACATTGGTGGTTGCATGAACTGAAAGTTCTAAAACCCTTTTATTCTATCTGGGTCAGTGCAAACAGCCCTACCTGGTTTTCCTTTGTGGGAATTGAGTCCGAACTCCCTGGCCATTGCTTCAGACCGAAAAAGTTTTAAATCAAAAACAAGTAAGAAAGAAAAAAAAATTCAAGTTCAGCAAACTTTCACAGTGCATAAGAGCCACTAAGCATATAGCTGTATGTTCTCAGAGCAAATGACATGTGCTTTTTTGCTCTGGTGAACGATCCATATTTTAAATGTCCCCGTATACCATTATCATGCATAACAACCTGCCACTATTATTCATGTCTCTTTCCCAATATCCATATTTTGACATTACCCCTGAAAAGATACAGTACGCTCAGTGGCTTCTTAAAAATAAATAATTGAAAGCTACTGTAAATTATATTAAGCCTTGACATGGCTGACCCTCTCTCCCCTCAGTCCATTGCTATCTCTTTAAATGTATTCCCTCCTAAATTATATTGTAATTTGGAGGTGCTGAAGTCTTAAGTTTTTTGACTCAAATGTAACTTCCTTCCCTATGCATAATTCATTTTCACTTTGTTCTTGGTGCTGCGTGTGCAATCGCATTTTTGGCAGCCAAATGCAGGCTGAAATCAACAACTCCGTAAAGGGTGAGAATGAAATCAGAATGGACGGCTTGGCAGAAGAAATATTAAGCATGTCACAATGTTTTGTACTCTATCTTGTGAAATGGAGACAAAAACCTCAAACAACTGTGAGTTTAAAAGGAGAGAATGACATTTAAAGTCTGAAAATTATCCACTGCTGATGTCATGCTGTTGTTGCATTTAATTACATTTCACATCACATAAGCTGATGGCTTCTGAATGTTCTTATGCCATGAGGTTTTTTGATGTGGAGCATACTTTCCCATTTTTATTTTATTTTTTTTTAAGGTGGAATAAGTCAGTCAATCTTTAATCAAACTTAGATAAGGGACATCAGGTTCATCTGACACAAAAGGAGTATCATCAGCTTTAGAAGACTGACCTTACTTTCTGGTACAAGATTCCTGCAGAAGTCTTGAAGCTCCCATGCCATTAATATGCTACTTGGGCCAAATTTCAGCCTCTTTAAACCAAACTAGTTTTGCCAGCTTATGTTGACAGACAGTCGTACCTTTTTTAGTCTTTGTTTTTCATCTTTCATCATGAATAAGTAGTACTGATAACAGACTCATTCAAAACATAACAGCAAATGTGTTCATCCTCTAGTATTATGGCTTCCTTAACATGTAATTATATCTGCATATCAGACATTGTGGAATAGACAGCAAATTAGACAGAAGCCGAGTTGTAACGTGATGGATCAATGACAAAAACATGTCATGTTGATATACATTCATGAAGATGTCACATGACTGAGCAAAGATGACTTTTTTTTTTTTTTTCCTTTTGAGATCATATAGCGCTTCAAAGATAGGATGGCGAAGAGGAAGTTGTGAAAATTCAAAACAATCTAGGAAAGTGAGGAGTATAGAAGGATAAATTTACAGGAAGATATTGAATGATGTACAACTGCAGAGGTGGCATGTAATGACTCAGGAAGACTTACGTAAAACCAGTCAAAAAGAGAGATGGTAGATAGCAATAAGTGATTAGAAGGAAAGGATTAAAGATGGAAAAGAAAATAGGATCCAAAAGGCAAGACAAATCTCTCTGTTCCTTGAGCCGTAGAACCCCTGCTCCCAAGCAAAAAGTACTTAGGGACTTGTCATTTGCCTGAATAAAGTTGTATGTCCAGATGTTATAAACAAGCACTCCCGCATTATTAGAATTGCCTAAATCTTATTGGTGGGGCTGATGGATTATAGTGACTACCACAATATATGTGTCAGTAATGACAGCCCACCTGGCTAACGTGGTCATTCCTTTTCTCACATCATCCTCCCTCGCACCATAGCACGCTTAGCTTCTGGGTATTGCAGTGCCCTCAAATTCCTGTCTGTAATTCTGAAGCATGGCACAACTTTGTCCCTCTTGAGAGGCTGAATTACTTCCACGAGTGACCAGTCTCTTCCTGCCTCTTCCCCCTACCCCAAGCAGTCTCACTTAATCACAATATTACTCTAGAGGACAAACAGTCCCCAGCAGAACTCAAAAGGAGGTTGCTTGGTATGGTAAATGACCCGTAACTTCACTTGTTTAGGTTTTCCCCAATTCCAATTTATGATTTTCTTCTGTTTGCTTTTCCCTCCTGACTCCTCACTATCCATCTGTCCCAGCATTGCACCTTGCACACACCGCTATGCCAGCGAGGCGAGTGTTATTTGTATGGTAACACTTTCCCCTGATCTGCCATTCTGTTTCTTCCGTGTTGTTCTGCAGGGCTAGAACAGCTGTCCTGAGGTAACATGCCAAGCCCCTTAACCTTGCATTATTCAAATCTCTCCCTAGGGGAGTGGGAAAGTCTGTGAGCATCCTCCACTTATGGGAATCTTCTTTTGTCCGTTAATAAGGTATTATCTGTGCCCTGTTCCTCTTGCTACACAGAAGAAGCCTATTACATTAAAGATGTTGCATTTTCATTAAGTCTGTTTTGAAAAGGCTGAAATGTCCACCTCGACTAGCTAAGATAAAGTGTGAAGACAAAGAAAATAGTTCAAATGGGACATTTAACTAATCTCCTTTTAAAGCCCTGACATGAAAACTCCACGTGAATTATCAGGAAGAAAAGGAAAACGTGTGAAATGGAAGCTACATCAGTAGATTTTGACAGCTGCGATATTATAGACTGAATTAATGTTCCATAAATATACATTGGGCATTTCCATTATAGTAATGTCAGCTCTCATTGTCAGTTGAAAAGGTGCCTATATAGTAAACCACATATGACTACCGAGTTGACACTTGAGTTATATTTTCTGATAAAAAATGGTTTTGTTATATGATGGGATATTTCCAATATTTAATTTTTCTGTACTAAACATATATATAAAATAATTATTATACATGTATATAATAAACATATATATACCTGTATATAATAATAATTTAAAAATTACAAGGAACAAGTTTGTATATTATTCGTCGTAATATAGCTCATCTAAAAGTGAGGTGACAAGATTTTTTTTATTTATTATTTTATTTTATTTTATATTTTATATATGGAATTGGCTTGGAATTGGCCTATATATACATATATATTGGCTTGGAATGATGGCCATGGAACTAATTAAAGAAGTTCTCTAACACCCAAAAGAAAAGATGAAAAAATGTGAGAACTTCTGAACTGAAGGGGCATTGAATCACTGGTTGCCTGTGCCTGGAAGAAAGTTGTGATACACTTTTTGTGAAAATTACTTTTTTTTTTTTCACCAAATAAAATTAGATAAAATTTGAGCTTTTTTTTTTTTTTTTTTTTCCTCCCCTACCTTCCATTCAGGGACATGCAGTTTGTCTGGACACGTGGTTCAGGGGAACTTTGGCATTAGTCTACACCCTGGGGAGGTATTAACTACAGTGTTTGAAAATGTGCGGTCATTCAACAAGCAACAACATAACAGATGGGTGAGCTGGTCACAGTAGCAATGACTTTTCCTTGTATTACCACATCACAGGAAGCTTCTGAGAGAAAGCCTCAACTTCACACAGCCTTAACTTCAAGCAAAAGACGAATAGAATTTTTCACATCCTTACATTGCCTAAGAAGCTACTCAGACTGAAATGTCACAGTTCTCCTTAGCACAAAAGTAATCATGGGGTATAATTGTCATCTTTTATGTAAGTTACAGTTCCACTCAAATTTCAGGCATGTTTAATTTGACCACAGCAAACTATCTAAACAAGCAAGCCTCAGTACTTCTACTACATCAACAACCAACTTAATAACATCAGCTTATATTTTTGGATGAATTTTCTCTAGCTTACTGAAAATGCTATTTCCTCATCTCGCTGCCATAGGCTAGTTAACTGTAGTGGGGCCGAGTTTCAGATGTAATGAATAAAATGAAAAAAAACTAGTGTCAGAGACAAGAACACTGGCAGCAGCAATTTGTGGGAGAGTCTGTCTCGTTGTAATTCCTGCCTCCTCATCTTTCTCTTTTGAAGTAAACCTGAACCAACAAATAAATAAACAAATAAGGAAGAGAGAGGAAATCAGTGAAGGAAAAGAGCTATTAGGACACAGTATTCTCATTATACTGATCCTGTGGTGAAAATCTCATGACATTGTGTAGGTTCCCAGTCTTAAGACTGTAACCAACCTACACTGTTTGGACAAGTTCAGTTCTACAGACTTGTTTATGGCCATAAAACAAATTTAGTAGTGAAGCAGGGAACAGACACAAGGATTTCTGCTGATTCTAGTCACCCACTTTAGCTGTAAAAGCAGTTGTATTACTATAGAAATCCAGGTAACATACTATTACTAGCAAGTCAAACTAGCAAATACTAAATTTATGCAAGAAAAAAAAAAATTCTCAGACTGGTCTATCTTTTTTTCTTTCTCTTTTTAGCACTGCTTCTTTGTGACTCACTCTGGCTTGCCTCAGACATCCTTCTGTTTCAATGTATTTACACCATTGGCACTTCTACATACAGCTGTTGCTTCCTCACTTGGTCATCGGAGCTAAGAAGAATGCATTACTCATTTGATTCCTTTCTAATTAATTGAGATTTCAGCAATCTGTATAGGTATTAATACCAGCTCAGCTGATTCTATTTGAGATCTCTGCAGTAAAACAGCCAACCCTAAAATAAACTGCTGTTAAATAATGCTACCCAAGTTTCTCTCTTTTTTTTTTTTTTTTTTTTTCTTTCCGTCTGGAAAGAAAGAAAGGAAACTCCTGATTCTAAACAACTGTAGAAATAAGAAACATCAGGGACCTTGTCAAGGTCTGCATTGAGTAGTGTACAACATTCACAGCATGACTCAGGCATGGCCAAGATTTGAACCTATATGTGCTAAATTTATAACATTGGTCATTTAACAACAGCATTTTTGACAGATCATGAAAGCCTGTGTTTCTCAGAAAGGTCTTTCAGAAGGCTTTCATAGAAAGTTATGGAGTAGCATTCCAAATGCTATAAAATTTTGGGGTCTGTATACTAAAATATAAACATTTTAAGAATGGGCTGCTTAGTGAGGGTTTGAGCATTTTCTCTTTCCCTAAAGGCCAGTAGATCCAATAAATGTTTTTTTTTCCATTGCATTTTTCAATACCATTTTTCCTCATATGTGTGAAAATACTGTATACCTAAGTATAACACCAGCCCTCTGTATGATAAAAAGTCATTGTTTCTTGGCTTTTGCTCATTAGTTCAGCTCTCCTTAACATGCATTATTTGTGCGCTCTATTCTTCTTAAATTCAAGCTGTCTTCTAGGCCAGATGCACAGAATTTTAAAATTCTTTTATATTCCAGCCCCCTACAGCAGCAAAGTATCAGATTTTACTTCTGCATCAAACACTGAATTTACTGTGATGAAAAGTTGGTATAATATTGGTCCCGAAATGCAGGTGGTAATGTTATCTTTTCATAGCTACATATACACCTCTCTTGAGGAGATTTCTTTTAGCTTAAGTCTTGGAGACTGTGCTTTTGAGTCAATATTATGCTGTGATAATTCTTTGAAACTTTATTTCTTTATATTAGCACCACTGGACAATATCCTTCTTTGAGTGAAACACCATCATTTACCAGTAGCTTATATTCAGACTAGTCCCTGCAGCACTATTCAGAAACACATTTTCTATTTACATTTGTCTCTCCCTGCTCTCATTTCACTTCCCAGAGCTTTTCTCCCCATTCTGCAGTAGGCCTGAATTTTGATGAGGCCAAAACACAAAGCAGTCATCATGAATGACTTATTTAGATACACAACTTTTAGCATACTGCTGATTCGGTTACTACATCAGTCAAGTTTCCTGACTACTCTTCCCAAAATGTAGTAGTTCCAGAAGGATTTGGAGGAGCACTACAATAGCCCAGGAGTTGCATTTGTTCTTGCTTTTGCTGTTGCCCAGCCCTGATTAGAAGAAACGCTCCTATTAGCTAATTGCTTTCGCAGTAGTGACAGATGGATGAAGGGTGCATGTGCTGAAAAACTGAGAGGAAAAGGGGTTAATGTTGCAGATCACCTCATTCCCCTTTTATTTAGGCTTCTCTAAAGCTGTTGATTTAATGGAGTGATTTCTGACTGGGTCTCGAGCACTGACTGGAGAATTAGGCCCATGAGGTCTGGTGACCTCTGGGTGAAGGCACTGCAGTTGTGTGGCTAACAAGGTACTAATTGGTACCAGAGTGAGGATAAAAGCAGTTACAAGTAGTTGATTGAGAGGCAGCATTGTACCCCAAAGATTTGCAAGCACTGAGCTTTGTGGTTGGGAGGAGCCAGGAACTACTCTCCTTGCTCATTTACTGCTGGATCTTCTACTGTGACTGTTTCTGTGAGAAGACAAGCCTTTGGCTGGCACTGCTCTTCTGGGCGAGCTACTGGATTGGAGAGGGAGGTTAGACATTTAACTAATGGGTGTGGATGTGGCTCACTCAGTTATGTTTGTTAAGAGCACAGATACAAAATCGTTCAGAAGATAGAGCTTCCTCTCTTCTGAACCCTTGAAAGAGTTGTGATGCCTTGGTTTCTCCATCCTATTTCCCCCAAGATTATTTTACATTGCCAGCTGCATTCTGTCACTAGTGGGCATAGCTTAGTTATGGAACTTGGTAAACCAATGTTGGTGGTTGGATTTGATGGTCTTGAATGTCTTCCCCAACCTAAATGATTCTTTTATATCTCTTTCCCCTTTGCCCATCACTTTCTGTATGTCAAATTCCAACCTGCTAATGCAGCTTCACTGTGCTTAGGAGTTCCCCATGCCTGAAGTCAGGAGAACAAAGAGAAAATAAAGGTCACGCACAAGAATCTGAGGGTGTATTTCCAAGCTGCACATACTCAGGAGTGAAAACAATGCTATCCTTGGTAAAGCGGCAGTAAAAGAAGCTGTGCCTGTGTTTTTGGTACTCCAACTGCGACACAGCTTTGCTTTTGTAGAGTGCTTGTTTTTAAAACAGTTCATTTTGGAAGGAAGGAAGGAATGAGCATGCTCCAGGAGTATATCGGTCAGTACCTCCAATGAGAAACCTAGGTTATACATCGCTCTCATTTAAAGCTTGTTGAAAAATTTTCCTGTGCCATTCATAAAGCAAATTCCTCATCCTTTCCAGGCAGCTGCTCATCTCTCTGTTTCCTTTTACTTGAAACAAAAGGTGCAATATTGACAGCCTTGTCATCTACAAATGTGTACCTTTTGAGTAACCACAATGAAAGCAGGGAGGGAAGCAAAAAGGAAAAGTTAATATATTGGTGGGAGTGCTCCTAAAATGTTTCACTTTTGTTGTTGTTGTGGTTTGGTTTGGTTGATTGTTTTTGCTTTTTATCTGTTTTGTTTTTATGAGGCATCAGTGGCACTTTAAATTGCTGCTGAGATGAATGGAAGGTAATAGGAGATGTTCCTGAAGTTTGTTTTCTAATCAGATCAGACTGGATCTTATTAATAAAAGTGACTACTCTGAGCAGAACTGTCTGTGGCTAAATAATCAGTTTTGTTATTGAGAAGTGATTAAATTGCCTAAGGAAAAAATTATAAATTATACCTGGTTTACTAAGATTTAAATTAAGGGGCTTTTTTTCCTCCCTAATCAATCTATTCTGAATTGCTTTTCTGTTTTATTTATATATTTGTCTTTATTTATTTAATTTCAGGCATATTGTTTATTCCATAACATTCAGATCTGTTGATCTCTCTGTTTCAGACTATATTGCAACAAGCACTGACAGCAGTCTCCTCCATTTAAGGGGTGGGAAAGCTGTGTACAGGAAGGGAAGATGTAACCAAGAGTAAATCTGAGTGGGGAATAGAAGTGAAAGGAAAGGAAAACAAGAGATTATTTTCATGCAGTTCTAGTAGCTTCACAATTAGCAATTCACAATCATCACAATTAGCTTTACTAGTAGATTTGCTAGAAGGTAGAACTTGGGATGCTACATTTAGCACAACTGACTTTATAGAAAGCCTAACCTCTTCACATCTTTATTTTCAGAAAAGACAATATTCCAGCAACATAGACCATAACGTATGTTGTTTCTGATTTAGACCCTGAGTTGTCATTTAACTTTAACTGAGTTCTTAAATCTTTTTGACTCCATCACATGCTTAAGTGCTTTGCTGACTCGAGATCTTAATGAGGCCCCCTGCAATGATTCCTTGTTGGTCTCTGGTGGAAGCTCTGCCTGCAGCTTTCGAACACGAGAATACGTAGCTCCAAATTCCCACTCTGCTTTTCAGCTAATTTTTCCAACTTGAGAACATCCTTCCCCAGTTCAGGCTTGATTGCTTGATTACAACACTGAGCACACTGATGGTACTCCACAAATAATGCTTCATAATTAGCACTACTGATAAGAGAGAAAGACAACATCAAAATAATACTTAATGGGCACAGCGCAACAATGTTAATGGGTCAAATTTTTTTCTTGCCTTCACAGTGCAGCTGAAATAAGTTTATTTCTGTTACTTCAAGCTGGTAATTACTTATGTTAAACTCAAGGCATTTCCTAGTACCAAAAAAAAAAAAAAAAATCACACCAACCCGAACTTAATTAAGTATATAAGACTTCTCTGAACTTACAAACTTTGGAAACCAGGTCCCTGCCTCCCACAGCAATGAGTACTGATTATCACAGCATCCATTGTGATGTTTCTTGCTGTCACCCCGGGGGAACAGATGAGCATTGTGATGCGCTGTGAAGGTACCAATGGAATGAAATACCCTTTAGGTGCTGGAGTTGAGGATCTCACTGAGAAAACCTTGGTGGTCCTGTTCCTAATTAATATCCTGAGAAGCTTTCACATGACAGGAGCTCACTGGACCCCAGGTGTTCCAGTGTCACATAGAGGCAAGGTCCCTCAAGTAAGAGGGTCAAAATGAATTCAGGATTTGATGGTTAAAAGCGGCAGCTTGCATTTGACACAGACATGGACTATGTACTAGAACAGGACTGCAAGACTGTAAGGAGTGGTCTTTGTGAATAAGATTATTTACACTTGGGCTTTTTCATGGGCTGGAGTCCCCACACCAGGTGTAAGCTTCTCAGAGGTGTAGGAGTTGCTATTGCAGTCTGCACAAGTGCTCTCTCCATCTCGGATCAAAGGCATATCTCCAGCTGCAGCCCAACCTTGAGGCAGTAACAGTAAGAAGAGGTGAGAAAAAAGGAGGCAGCTATTTTCCTGACGTGCAGGTGGTCAGAAGTATTCTTATGACCCTGATGTTACTCATTCTTCCAGAGGTAGTTGCAGAGAGTTTCTAAACCTTCAAGCTAAGAGGGTTTTATTATTATTGTTGTTTTATTTTATTTTCCCCCCAGCTTCTTATTTCATGTACTTAACCTGCCAGTATTATTTTCAGTTTCTTCTACTTACAAAAGGCCCCTAGAAAACCCAGGAATAAAATTCTGTAAGCGAGATTGCAAAAAAAAAAATGTGACAAAAAAAAAAAAGAAAAAAACAACAACAAAAACATAAATCAATCAATCAAACAAAAAGCCCCTGCTTTTTTTTCCTTTTTTTTTTTTTTGGTTAAGTTATGTATGGTGGCTTCAAAAACCTGAAATTCAAGATAGAAGTTGACTTCTTCCTGTGTATTTAATCCTTGAGGCATATGGAAAGCCCCCTAACTTTGCATAGGATGCAAGACCAAAAGACTTTGTTAATATACTGATTTTGCTAGTGCATATTTATATGTGCATAGGTGTATATATAAAGTGCATATTAAATATATGTAAAATACACAGTGTGCACAGAATTTATATATTTATTTATGTATATATAACATCTGGACTTTGCAAGTGGGATGATGATAGGAGGAGGTTTTTTTATTAACCTAAGGTACTGAGAGAGAACAAAGGTGTGGATTTGCCTCTCAGGCTTCTGGGTACATCAAGTGTATTTATCTCCTGTTCTTTCTCCTCCAAATCATGGCCCAGCAAGTGAGATACTTCTGTTGTTCTGTTGCAGCTGTTCTGGAGAGGATCAGGAGATCACTGCTTCCTTTCAGGCTCGTGGGCATCAAGCAAGCATCTACAGAGCTAAGTAGGAAAACTGATATAGTGGGAAATCATGTTTAACTGTCCTTTCCTTTCTGTCCTGAGGATGTGAATAATAGGCACTGGAGACTCCATGGCATATGTCCATCGAGGTCAGTAAGTGTGTATATCCATGAATGCTACCACCACAGTCCCCAAATGTATTTTGGGATAATTATTCTTAGTTGCTATGAATTTCAAGAGGTCAGGGACAAATATTAGACTGTGAATCTATAACAGAGCTGAACTGCTACTAGTGGATACGACCTTTGATCTCAGAAGACACTTGGTTCTGAGTTCTTCTTTCAGATTATTCCCTGTACGGACCAGTACCACCACTGCAGTGAGAATAAAATGGGATAATGACTCTATTCCAGGGCATCAATGGGCAGAACATGTTTGCAATATGTTTAGTTGCCATCAATATTAATGCACTCATTTGAGGGGCAATAAATTGATAGAGTGTGGCCTTATAATGCATAAAAATTGCATCAGCTTCAGAGCCATAATGGAAAATTCCTCTATGAGTAGAAGTAATTGGGAAAAGGGCTTTTCCTAAAGTCATTTTATTTTACACTTTGAATATTTAGTCCTGGACAAGATCAGTCCTGCTATCTTCCTTTCAGAATCTAACTGTGACCAAAAAAAAGAAAAAGGGGGGGGGGGGGGTTCTGATATAATAGTAACTTAAAAAATATGTGAATAAACTCATTGTTTCAGGAAAGATGATGAGAAGATCATTTGGGCCTTCTGCAATGCCTAAATCAGAAAAGAAAAAAAAGAAAAAACAAAATATAACTATCCTTAGCTTTATTAGTCTGAGGAAATGATTACTGCAGAATATCCTGAAAAAGAACAAGCCATGCATTAAGGTAGTTAGATATGTCTTTATACACCTATCCCTTCCTCTCACCCCCCAATCAAAAGAAGACATCAGAACATCCTGCTGAATTGTCACTTTGGCTGTATCTGTATCAGTAAATTAATCATTAAACTTCTGTGCATTTAATGTGTTTGTTTGTTTTGTTTTGTTTTACACTGCTGTCAGAAGTGTTCCTGGCCTGGTTTCTGTCCAGACCAACCAACGCACTCCCAAATATTTCCTCTGCACTGCTGATCAGAGCAATGATCACAATTAAAGGCACAAAAGACAGTTTGAATGCATCTGCCCTCTTCTTAGGGCTAAGTGTATGGATTAATAGTGTGAACGCAAGTCATTTTGTGCTTTTTGGCCTCGGTGTGACTGAGCACTCCCAGGGATTTTTATAATTTATTTCTATAAACATAGCCATCAAAACCATCTGTGACTAAGTCATTTAAGAGCCCCTAAAAACTCTGCCAAATTTATTTACTTAAGCTGGAAATCATATATATGCCATGGTGGGTTGACAACCCTATTTAAAAGAAAAAGATGTGTAGAGATTAATGTACCAAATCATGTTTAAATGACTGTACAAGATAGCATACACAAAAGTGAATTTTCTTCCTACCTAACACATATCACTTGTGACTGCAAACACCTCTCCTATCCAGGCTCCTGAGCAGGGGGCCAGCTGGGATAACTGGCACTTCTATAAAATAAGAGCCTGATGTGTGCCACTGAAACAACATGGTGCCGGTGGGTTCAGTCTTTGAATTAAAACATGGCCAGTGTGAGACACAGACTGACTTAAAGCATAGCTGGTATGAGGCATGGAGTTAAGTAAACCTACGAACAGGAGAAAAAAAACCAACAAACAAACAAACAAAAAACCCTCATGTAGTGAGCTCTCCTACAGGGCGATTTAGCAATAACTAGCAGATACAATCATAACCCAGGCTTTAAAATACAAACAATAAATACTGTAAGAAAGAAAAAAATAAAAATAAAAGAAGAAGAATTAAAAATATAAGTAGTTGTAAGTATCCTCGTCTCTTTTGGTTTTTCTCCCTTCCACCAGCCCTACTCACGCTGTGTCGGGGCTGTGGCCTGATCCAGCAAACCATCCTGACAGGGAGACACGATGTGGCACTCAGCAGTGCCTGCTGAAATAGAGATGTAGAGAACTGCATGACAAGAGCATGCCGAAAAACACCACAGCCCGTGGCTCCTCATTATCCCTCTGTCTGTAACTCTACATCCTGACCTGGGGGGGATGCCTTAGGGTACCTCTGTACATATCCCGAGGTAAGAAATATCCAGCTGAGACAGAGGCAAATGCTGTACAATGGCAGCAGTGAGAACTGCTGTGCAAATCTAGCAGGTGAGCATCTTTGCAGTTCATTTTTTATTGAACTCTCCCCCTAATTTTTTATTGATGCTCCCCCCCGAGCGTCTTTTGAAGGGCATGACCATGAGAATGTAGTTTCTTCTCTTTGGGACAGACAGCAACTTAGCCTTAAAAATCTATAGGCATAATGTAAATGAGGAACTGGGTAGTGATGGAACAGAGTACCCTGCAGAGTGAAGAGGGGATGAGGAAAAGGTGAAATATCTTGAAGTTGTGAAACAGAAAGATGGAGAAAAGAAAAATATGTGGAGACTTTGAAAAGGGTCCATGACCATCACTGCACTGAGCACTGCTGTCACTGCCACTTAGTGTCCTCCATGGACCCATTACACCCATAGGTGACTTCAGATCAGGTTGACTAGTCATCTCTTAATAATAACATCGTTTGTATGGCAGTAACCCCTGGGCACCGTTCTGCGGATTCAGGATCCTCAGGTATTGTGTGTGGTGGTTTGTTGTTTTTTTTTTTTTGTTTTGTTTTGTTTTTTGGTTTACTTTGGAATTATTTATATTATATTGGAATATTTATTTATGTCAGAACCTGTCCCAAACAGCAGGTAGGGTCTGGGTTTGTGTTTCCCTCATCAATCTTTTTAATTCTGAGGCAGAAGCAGCAGTGATCAGCAGATGCCACAATATAACTGTCATCTTCGTGGGACCTGTTGCCTTCTGGTTTGCAGTTCACCAGAGCACCCCATCGTGCCCACAATGTCTCCCTGTACTCTCAATGGAGAAAATGCACCCTAGGATTTAATTGCACCAAGGAAGGACCAATAAAAATGCGATGCAGTAAGCAGCAGGGGGGCTTTTCAAACCCAGAAAGACCATGAATTCTTTTTCTCTTTCATTCTTTAACTTCTTTCTCATTTACATTTAGAAAAATGATATATAGTAATTAGGTTCCCTGCTCTGCCAAAACTTTAAATAGGCTCTTTTAAAAATAGCCTTTAAAAAGTTTTTTTTTCTTTTTCTTTTTCTTTAGGAGATGAACAATAGAACCAGTCTGTTTTTTCTTTTTTTTTTTCTTTTTTTTTTTTTTTTAACAATAGTCATTTGGAAATGCAGGCTGGATGCTGACAGGTTTTGACTAACAGAAAGTTGTGGAGCCTATTGTGGCACTTCTCCTTTTCTTTTCCTTTCTCCCCCTCCCCATCTCCCTTTTGCCTCTTCCTTTCACTCACCATTGACAATGTACGCATTTGTAACTGAAGAAATTCTATTCTTAACAACTTAACAGTTGTATGAGTTGTTGCTTTTGTCAGTGGCATGGCCGCTGTTTCCACAAAGTAAATACGTTTCACTCCTAATTTCCCATTGAAAGACATTGGAAGGTTCCTGAAATTAATGGTGTAAGACAAGTTTACAAACTGGTAGGCTCTGATGTGAAAATTAGTGTGTCTCCTTTGCAGGGGTTAAGTACAGCAGGTTGGAATAACGGCGAGCAGCCTGCATACTCATAAAGCTCCTCAGCAAGGGAAAAAAAATGCCAATATTTCAGAGACTTGGAAACTGCAAGAGAGAAGAAAATATCAGAGTACATGTAAGGAGAGAGAGGGAGAAAACAGGCTTGTTGGCACAAAGAGGAAATTGCAGGACTTTTCAAGCAGAAAACTCTATTTTATTCTGAGAAATCAACAGCTTAGTTAAGGACCTGCTGTTGGCATCTTGCTCCAGCATAGTATGTGTTGAGCTCTGAATAATATTTGTGGGAAATTGTGGGGGGTTTTAAGCCAGAAAGTCACAGCACACAACTTTTGTTTTTTAAAAAAAGAAAACTACCAGAGGAATAAATTCATAAAACCATGGAAGTTGAATCTTCCATCAACGTAAATCACGAGTAATTCCAGTAAAGCCAGTGGAATTATCTGCCAATGTAAAATAAGGTGATGTGAGAAGAATTTAGAATTTGTTCTATTTCTTTCAAGATGATGGGGGGTGTAAGTCCTGGTCAGTCTTTTGCTCAGGAACAGCAATATGCTTCAGATATGCAGGCAGCCAGCAAGGTTGTTATCTAGAAAGGTTCTGAAATAGTGCATCACACGAAGTGATGAAAATCTTTGACCATACCCAGATTTCTCCATATTTTTTTTTTCTAGAAATCTCTGCTAATGTTCCCTTGAACTTAATGGTAAGAAAGAACTGGCTTCTCCTCTCTGGTATTTTTTTAATATCAAGTTCCTTGATAAAAACATTCAAATTGTGGCAGTAAAAGATATGGTTTAATGATGGGAATTGGTAGGTCAGATTGACAGTTGGACTTGATGATCTGATGGTCTTTTGCAACCTATACAATGAAAACACAATCTATTCCATTTTGTTTTGTTCTATTTCTTACACTACCATCAACCTATATTACCTGAGAGGTTTATTTTGTATTTTTCTTTTTGAAATGATGATATTTTTCCAGGTAATATTTCTTGATGTAGACTATCTCATTAACAGTAGGGCTAACTGCATATTTAAAACCGTGCTTTTTTTTTGCTTTTTGCTTTTTTTTTTTTTTAATTGAAATCAAGTCAGAAGAAGTTAAATGATGTTTACCTTTTCAAGTTTTCCAAAATTACTCACATTAAAAAAGCACATTAAAAGTGCTTTTGCTCACTTGAAAATAAAGTGCATTTTTACTGTTTTGAGGCACTTGAAAGGCTTCCAGACTATGAAAATATCAGTCATTAATTTTGTTAATTATTTTATGGATGCAATATATGTTACCCAGAAGTTTATATGGTAGGAAGAAATTGAATTATTTCACTATCCTCATTTGGGATGACCTGCCCATCTCCACTGTTTTCTACAAGTTACAGAGTGCAGTGACATCTTAAGCTCAGATGAGCACAACTTCATACCCTACGTTCGTATTTTGTGTAAAATATTTTTATCTTTGCAAAAACAACAAAATAAAAAAATACCACCAAGATATGCCCAGCTGCTCCTCTGATGTCTCCACTTCAAAAATCCAATTTGTGAAGCTGTTTTTCTACCACTCCCAATAACTATTACAGAATTGATCTTGGGAGGGAATAATTTTGTTTCCTTTTAAATTTTCAAAGTAAGCATAAGCAGGAGTGAATGCCTATGTTGAAATTGCACCAGGAAGCAAGGGATGAACTCATCCTCTTGGGAAAAGTACCAAAAGAGGTTTTATAGCAATGAATGATCAGTACTTTGCTATGTAGACTTATCTTAAAGGTACTTTTAATGGTAACTTCTACCATTTTTCAGCTGTGTTTTCTTGGGTGCATGTAGCTACTTTCACCCATCACTCATCCTCTCCGTCAATATCAATGATCATAAAAGGTAATATAGAGGCTAAAATGCTTGACATGTATTTGGTTTTGCTTTCTTTCTAATGAACTGGGTCGTGGATGAAAAAGATAAGAGAAAGAGATCAACTGAGAAATACATGTCCTGTACACCAAGAATTAATTTAATAAGCAGCCTCTCTGCTAGTGGGCGATTAAACTAAATTGCCAGTCTAAACTTTTCTATGCTGCATTTCAAATGTCAACACATTACATTGCTATTCCTCTTAATTTCTCACAAAGAAAATGCAAAATGAATTCATTATGCTGGAGTAAGTGGAGAAAATGATGAGTTTCTCCAGAAGAGTAGGCAATGGGGAGAGATTGGGCAAGGCGATTATATTGAGATATTTGAATAGCTGGCCATTAGCAAGAGGATCCCCATTACTTTGCTGATAATTATATCCTCTTCACTATGACTTCCCAGTGGAATAATACAATGTTCCCAGTGCAGGAGATAATGAAAAATACCATTCAGGTGGTACATATATGCCAAGAATAGTGTTGTATTTCTTCCCTTCCCCCATCATGTAAGTTGTAATAGTGCACACCTACACGGTATGCTAATGCTTGTTTGGTTGTTCAGGGCTGTGTACAGGGCAAATAAATGTATCTTGAAAATGGAGCTGGCAGTGGAATATCATACTCCTGGTGTAATTATCTCCCGTGTTTAGTGGGCTCAGTGTATTGCTGAGTACATTTTTTGTTAGCTATTATGTAAATGACTTTCAAAGCCCACCACACTGTAATAATGAGGACTTTGGAAGGAATCTTATAGAGATGAAGTTGTTTCCTTTTTTAAAGAGAGAGTGGTGGTGGGAACTGGAGCTGTATGTTTCTTTTAATTAATCCATCATTTTGCAGACATGTTTCTGTTGAGCAATCAAGGAAAATGAAACAAACAAACAAAAAAGGAAAGAGAGGAGGGAAAATGCAGCATGAGAAGAACACCCACTCATTTACAGTAACTATTTTTTCCAAGCGATACATAAAATCTCTCGTGTTATTGCTGTCTTATCACTTCTTGGCATTTTTATTGCTGTTCTATTTTCAGTTTGGGGGAATCTTGCTACATAGTGTATATCTGTCTCAGATTCATTAATTTTCACAGAAAACTCAATTTGCATCAAAATACTTTACTGTTTGGCTGTAGCTTTACATATCTTGGGGGCCTCATGGCTTGCATGAGAACTTTGACTTCAAATTATTTACAAGAGACGCAAAAAGTTATGCCATTGAAATTAACCAACTTTGAATACCACAGAAACCAGTGAAAATTATGCTGCTAGTTCCTCCCACAAAAGAGACAAAACATGTTAGTTTTGATTTTTCATATGTTGTAGTAGTTAATAAGAACCATATATTAATGCATATGAAATTCAGTAATGACCCATGGAAACCAATTTCTAGTCGTATTAGTTCCCATAAAATCTTTTAAACATTTAAAAGTCATACAAGAACAATTTAAAAACTTTTGTTATATACATAGTAATATTCACTTGGATGTTATTAACAAATCTTTTGAAGGAAGCAAGTAAAATATTTTGGGTCTTTATTCCCTTCTTACTTATTTACTTATTATACACTCACTCTGTATAAATCAGAATGGCTTTAAGTGAAAGGAGAATAAATAAGCGTTTTTTTTTTTGTTTATCTGTTTTGTTTTTTTTTTTTATTATTTTTTTAGATTTCAGAGAGGGAACTGGATCAATTTCCATGGTCCTAAACTCCATCTGTCATATAAAGAAAAATAAAGAACTTCATATAAGAAGTTCATATTTTTCATGTAAAAAGTTCACTTCCTTTTGAAGGGAACTTTCACGGTAAAAAATAAAAAATAAAAAAAAATCAGTGTATAGAAAAAATAATCTCTAGATTGTCTAGATTTCTTTTTCATCTGTCACTGCCAAATATCTTGAGTATCCAGAATATACTAAAATCATGCCCACTTAAACAGAAGCTGAAATGTGGTTGTAGAAACTTATCATTTACACAATAAATATGAAGAAATGGAACAGACAGATGCAACAACATTATAGCACAGTTGCAGATAAGGAGTTGTGCGAACACCTTCATTGAGTTGGTTTTACTTCTTATCATTTAGTGTCTTTTGATATCTTGACCACCTTCCCCCTTTCTTGATCTCTGTTCTGAATCTATTCACACCTTCTTCACACCTTGTCCTTTTGCAATTATTTCTCCCTCTTTTTTTTTTTTTTTTTTCATTTTATCTGCAGTTTTCTCAGCTGCCTTCTTTTTGACCAAAACATTCTCTTTGTTATGGATTGCTAATTGTAGAAGCAGTATGTGTAGACACCCTGTATTTGAACTGAGAATCCAAAGCTAAAATGATTGCTTGCTTCCATTTTTATACCTCTGGCACCTCGATGTATGAGGTGAAAAGTGTCCACAAAGATGTAATATTTGGCTATGCTTGTGAGCCCTAATATGCCCCCTTAAATATTGAGTAACAGGCCAAAGCAAAATGTTTTCCTGTTTCCCCATTTTTACATAGAATATGTAGTCTGTAAAATCTAAGTATTGAGCAAAGAACCTTTTATATCTATTTTATAACCTTCATGGTAACTAAACAGATGTAAAAGCTTATGACTTTTTTGGAAAGAGTGAGCATTCTGTCTGTAACATACACTACAATTAATATGTATGCCTGTCTTCCAAATAGTATCAGGTTTTGGGGAGAATACACTGAAAGAAAATCTGCTTCCACAGGTTGTGTATAAATTAGATGGATGGATTAGATGGGTAGAAAGATTAGATAGAATATTATTTCATAATCGGTTTTATTTTTTATTTTATTAATATTTATTAAATTCATGTTTAATGTTTAATTTCATTAGTGTTATGTCTAATCTTATTTCAATTAGTTTAGAAGTGTTTTTTTTTTGTGTGTGTGTGTGTGTATGTGTTTTATGCAACAGCTTGAAAAGCTTGGACAGAATCATGGAAATGGAATAAATCTGTTAATGTCAATCTAATTGTGCAGTCTACTCAGTGGTCTTGAAAATCAATCAATTCAAAACATGTTTTACATATTTCAATATGAATTTTCCCTTGTCACTCAGCAGTGGTTACTTACAATAAAAATGTATGTTTTCAACAACAACAACAACAAAAAATGGTCTTTGAAGACTGGAATCTTTTTCTGCAATCTGCGTTCAAGAAAATTATTTCAGCTTGCCTTACAAATGACCTAGAGAGGCCTTCTACTGAAAAGTGATGGTTTTCATTCTCCATCTTCAGTCAAATTTTAGCATCCTTCCTGAGGGAGCCAGCTGTCACTTGGTTAAGAGTTGGAAACCGAGGCACTAACCTACTTTTATTTGATCAAGACAATTCAGATAATGTGGACACTTCCCAAATAGCTTTTAGACAGTGTGCTAGCTTCCACTTGGTCATTAAGGCTAGGGTTTATCTGACTAAATGTAGACGTTAGTGAGGTTGCCACATATCTTTTTGTCTCGGCACTCCAGCCAATGAGGGAAACAAGGTTGCGATTCATCTTATTCTTAAGAAAATGTGTAGGATGTATCAGAAAAATGTGTTCATGCTCCTAGACTATAATGGAGACCACATGACTAGTTCCGAGGTAGACTTCCACTGTAGAAATCTAAAAGTGAACATGATCAGTTACATCATAAATATTTTGTTCTTTCCATAAGTTCTAAGATATTTAGATTCCTGCAGACTAATTGCAACTTACGTTTAAATTTTAAGACTGTCCTAATGTAACTTTTGAGTCAAAGGCAAAATTGGCAACTCCAAATGGTCGTGCATCTCAACCTGTGTTAGGCATCTGAGATGCTCCATTGATTTCTTTTGTCTTGTGTCCTACAGTAAGATTCATCCCACATATTTTTGGCCTAAAAGGCCTATCTAAACCTAGCACCTGTTCCTTCCCTTGTAGTGTCACACATGATGTAGCCACTGCTCTATATGCTCAAACTTGTTTTCATGTCTTCTGAAGAAGTAGCTTGTCAAATATATCTAGGGAACTATTTAGACAAGTACCTTAAAATCTTATGGCATTGTGCTACCCTTATATAATACATGATCAGAACTTGTTTAAATTATATAATTAGATTCCCCACTCATGGCACCTGATCTTAATTTTCTTGAAGCTTTTTCTTTGTATTCCTTATGTGCACCTTCCTATCAATTCACACAATCAGTGTGTGTTAGGTATGGCATAATATATGGCAATGCTTTCACTGTATCATATGTACTTTTACTTCAGTCAAAGGGTCAGCCAATTACGTCACTGCTGCCAAGCCTCCCCAAAAGAAGCAAGAAACCTCAGCGATGTTCCTATATGACACAGTAAATCACCAACATTGTGCTTTCTACCTTAACAGTAACAGAATAATATCCCAAGTACCATCAACTTATTACATCTTCCATGAAAACCATGGATCGTTCATCTGAAGTTACAAAAATAGAGTTAAGGAGAGCCCTTTCAGAACAGACCAGCTACCTACATTTTGTTACTCAGGATTTGACAACATGAAGTGTGAAGTTACTCTATATATATATATATACACACACATATATATGTATGTTTATATATGTATATAGTAACTATATATATAGAGTTATATATATACTATATATGTATATATATAC